>NW_021604669.1:8957226-9030955 GCF_004785775.1 Grammomys surdaster
AGAGAGAGAGAGAGAGAGAGAGAGAGAGAGAGAGAGAGAGAGAGAGAAGGAGAGAGAAAGAGAGAAAGAGAAAGCACACAGCAGGAGTGCCTGGCCTGGCATGGGTTTTTTGAAACCTCAGAGCCACCTCCCTCCCCACCCAGTGACATATTTCCTACAGCAAGGCCACAGTTTCTAATCCTTCTGATCATTACAAATAGTACAACTCCCTGGTGATTAAGGCATTTAAATATTTGAGCCAATGGAAGTCATTCTTACTTAAACTACTGTAGGCACTAACCTTTTATTTATGACTTGACTTGATATTCTAGAACAAGGTTTAAAATTACCTCTAATGGCATGGAAGGGATCAAATTAGAGCCTAATTTCTATCTTATATTACTGGTAAGTGTCAAAATCACAGAACGAAGAAAGATAGAATAGATTTACTATGCTATTTGAGAACACATCTCTTGATTACATTTCCCAGAAATCCAGAGAAGAACTGTTTACTATGCTGATAAGTAGTGCCATGGTAAGGGATCCATTAATGCATGGATCCTGTAGACTGACATTTTCTCTTTAGGGCGAGGTTAAGATGCTTCAGTCCTTAGAACGGGGAACGAAATACTCAGGGGAGGAAAATGGAGACAAAGTGTGGAGCAGAGACTGAAGGAAAGGCCATTCAGAGACTGGCCCACCTGGAACAACCATATACAGACACCAAACCCAGACACTACTGTGGATACCAAGAAGTACTTACTGACAGGAGCATGATATAGCTATCTGTTGAAAGGCTCTGACAGAGCCTGACAAATACATAGGTGGATGCTTGCAGCAAACAATTGGACTGAGCATGGGGTCCCCAATGGAAGAGTTAGTGAAAGGACTGAAGGAGCTGAAGGCGTTTGTAATCCCATAGGAAGAACAACAATATCAACCAACCAGACCTCTTAGAGCTCCCAGGGAGTAAACCTCTAAGCAAATAGTACACATGGAGAGACCCATAGCTTTAGTCTCATATGTAGCAGAGGATGGCCTTCTTGGGGATCAGTGGGAGGAGAGGCCCTTGGTCCTGTGAAGGCTCTATGTCCCAGTGTAAAGAAGTGACTGGGTGGCAGGAGTTTGGTAGGTAGGTGGGGGAGCACCATCATAGAAGCATGGGGTGATGGGTTTCCTGAGGGGAAACTGTGAAAGGAGATATCATTTGAAATATAAATAAATAAAATATCCAATAAAAAAGAAATTGAATAAAAGTAAAAAATGAAAGCTTAAAAAATAAAAAAGAATAGCAGATGTATATATTGGAATAAAACATTCTAGTATCTCAGAGAAGATAGCATTCTGTATCAGCAGGGACCACATTATAAAACTTGTCTTTCATAAGCAATGCTTATGAAAGATATCAAGCTTTGTCTAGCAAAAATGATGTATTGAATGACAGGAGTTGATGACAAGAACTAAAGGAAGGAAATTGAGAAATAAGTAGCAAGGTATTACTAGACTTTGCTAACCAAAAAACTGGCACCAGTTATCAAAAATTAAAATTACAGGATTTTATCCATTTTCCAGATTTAACATAGTTTACATTCATGGTTATATGCTCAGAAAATAATGTTAGCATCATCAAATCTATGTAGAAATAGTAAATATAATAGCTCATTTTCTAATACTTCCCCAGAAAAATTGGTTGCATTTTCCAGAATAGATACCAGGGAGATGAATAGCACAGATGATTTGAAGACAGGTGATTATAGGTTCTATGCTGACATTCATGTCAGGGAAATGAGAATGCCATTTTAGTCTTCTGGTTATAATGAAACTAAATATCAGCTATGACATAAGTTAGATTTTTCGGATCTTTCTAAATAATAGATACAGTGAGTTCACATATTATGACTGTATTCTTCAGGCAAAGTTAACAATGGGTGATTATTGTCATGGAAATTAAACTCCCTAGAATCTTAAATGACAGAATTCTGTATCAGCAGAGGTAAATTGGTAAAACCTATCAATCAAAAGCAAGGGAGAGATAAAAAATCAAAGCATATGTAATTTTTCTTATATCATGTACTTGTCTTTCTGTCTCTGGTAGTACTTGGAATAGGTAATAGACATGGTACTAGTCTTTGAAGTTGACCTTCACTTTATACACTAAAACAGTTAAATTAGAAAAAGTAATTAATTCTTGTGTGGCTCATAAATAGATTGATGTTGTCATATTTCTTAGATGTAGCTGTGATGGAAAATTTTCTACTACTCTGTTAACTACATTTACCTAACTACGACCAAATACCTAATAGTAACAATTTATAAAAGACAGTAATAATTTGGATCACATATTTTGAGGTGTCACTCCATCTTGGCAGAGAGGGAATGATGTAAAAGAGCAGTTAAGAACATGGTAGCCAGAATGTGGAGCAATGATGATGGATGAGGAGGCAGGACAAGATACAGCCACAACTATTAGCCAACAATGATCCATTTCCCTGCACTTTTTACTGCCTACCTATAATCTCATTATCCTATGAATCAATCAATGAGTTAATCCATTGATTAGGTCACCTTGCTGGGATCTAATCACTTCCAAATAGCCCATCTGTAAGGAAGCGTTTCACACTTTAATCATAACAACTATATTGTTGTTTGTATGCCAACAAACGCCATTGTTGATGAGGACCTGAGAAAGGAAACAGCAGTGTTCTTGGGGTCAACTAATGTCTTGGTACTTTAGTCTCCCCATTGGCAAAAGAGGACTGGAGACACAGGATAGGAGTTAGCATCCCCAGGGCAACCCTTCAACCAAGAAACATAGGTAATATGGATGGGGGTGGGGACATAAATCCTCTAGCTTCTTATTTTTCAGAGGTAAAATTGTGAATCACTTCTTCCAGCATTTTTCCATCAATTCCCAGAAAGACAAATCTCCAGTATCTCATAGAAGCTCAATAACAGAATGCATTAACTTTTCTTCCTTCCAAGTAACATTTTATCTAGGAATTTAAGCCCCCCCCAAAATAAAATAAAGTAGGCAGGATGAGGAATATCTTCACATTTGATTAAAATGTTCTGTGCTCAGGATCAAAACTTCAATCTATGGGTACAAGAAATGTGAAACACATCAAAAAATAGAATGAAGTTTTGATCAGTTATAGGAGAACTCTTTTTAAATGGCCATGAAATATATACTTTATGCAGAAAAATTACAAAGATGATAGTAGTTTTTTTTATGAAAACACTGTTAGCAAAATTGTAAAACCATTATTTTATAGACTTGATAGATTCTATTAAGCTATAAGTCTATATACAATAAAAATATTCTTCAGATATTTTCATAACCAAAAAATGTGTACTTCTAGAAATTTAAAGTCAGTCTTTCAGGCACAAATATTTCTAGACACAAATACAAATATTTCCAATGCCATGAAAAGCATTAGAAAAGAAAACATTTGTATATATAATGAATACCAGTTTCCAGATATTTAAAACTTTCTAAAGTTTATAGCTACAACAAAATAGCAATATCCCCAAGAGCTAGTCAACCAAAGGTAAAGGAAAATAGAGTCATTAATGGAAAACAACTATATATATTGATTATACAGTGCCAAATGATCAGCCCCTAAAACATAAATACAGGAAGCGTTATTGTGTTAAAAGGTTATATTTATTAATATATGCAGAAAAATGACTAGTTTAAACTAAAAGAGACCATTAATTTGAAGAAGTATGGTGAGGGTATGGAGGGAGAATAGGAAAGGAAAAATGGTATAATTAAACTATAACCTTAAAATAAGAAAAAGAGTAAAGAAACAAAAGAAAGGAAATGAACAGTTAATAAAACTAGTAACGTTAATGCAGATACAAATGACCTTATACCAAAATCAAACATGAAAGTTATAGGAGTAGGTTTTTTAACAGTGAGATATACACCTAGGCTTCCTACAAAGGACATTTTTTTTTATATATAGACACATAAAGGTTATTTTTTTAAATCTGCAAGCAATGTGCGGTGGTTTGAATATACTTGGCCCAGGAAGTGACACTATTAGGAGATTTGGCCTTGTTGGAGTGGTGTGGCCTTTTTGGAGGAAGTGTGTCATATTTAGAGTGGACTTTGAGATCCTTCTTCTAGCTGCCTGGAAGATAGTGTCTCCTGGCTGGAGTTAGATCAAGATGTACAACTCTCAGCTCCTCCAGTGATATGCTTGCCTGGATACTGCCATGCTTCCTGTCTTGATGATAATGGATGGATCCTCTGATCCTGTAAGCCAGCCTTAACTAAATGTTGTCCTTTATAAAAATTGGCTTGGTCATGGTGTCTCTTTACAGCAATGGAAACCCTAACTAAGACAATCTGTATACGTGACCATCAGCCACAGCAAACACAAAGAAAAAAATCAGGTCAAAAAGATTACAAAATGATTTTATACTAAAAGAATATTAAGTATATTATAAATAATAAAATATTTGTGAACATAATCACAATGCATGTGATATGAATAAAAATAGAAATTACCAACTCATAATTATAGTCAATAATTTTAATATCCTTCTGAAAAATGAATTAAAAAGTATCATAAAATTATTACTAGAAATGAAGTAGAAATATTTATATGTTTAGACCATAACAATAAGCAATAGCAAAATGAATATTCTCTTGAGGGGCAGGAAGAACATTTGCTGAAATGAAATTAATTGTTATTAAAAACTATCTCAATAAATTTAAAAAGAAAAAAATGAAGTTTAGAGAAAATTCACCCTTTGTCCACAATGGAAATAAATTTGAAGTCAATCACAAAAGTTGTTTTAAATTGAAATTAAGTTTGAGTTTATATTCAGGAACTTCTCTCCTGTACCAATGTGTTCAAGACAGCTTCCCACTTTCTCTTCCATTAGATTTAGTGTGTTTGGTTTTATGTTGAGGTCTTTGATGACTTGTACTTGAGCTTCACGCAGGGTGATAAATAGAGGTCTATTTGCATTTTTCTACATACAGACATATAGTCTATATGTAGATCAGTACCATTTGTTGAAGATCCTTTATTTTTTCCATTGTGTAGTTTTGGATTTGTCAAAAATTAAGTATCCATAGTAGCGAGAAGAAGGACATCAACCCACCCACAAAACCTTTGACCCAAAATTTGTTCTTCTTATAAGATGTACAGGGATAAAGATGGATCAGAGATTGAGGGAACAACCAACCTATCACTTGCCTGGTTGAGCCTCAGTGGAATAGTCTGTAACTTCATATCCCAGGGTACAATGATGTGTGTATGTATGTGGGGGTTCCCTCTTTCTGAAGAGAAGGGGAGGGTAATATGGGAAGAGATTTGTGAGACTGGGAGAAAAGAAGGGAGAGAGACTGTGATTGGGATGTAAAGTGATTAAGTAAATTAATGAAAAAAATCCTGTTTATGCATTGCCAGTGGACTAAGAATAAATTCAACAGAAAAATAAGTGTTTATAGTACTACATGAAAATTAAGATTATAAAAAACAAAATATAATAAAATTTGTACTGAAAAAAATTAAAAGTTAATCTAAATTATCAGCAACAAATCAAGGAACCATGCCCTTGTGATTGCTGATTAATATTGCCAAAGAAATGTAGTTAATTCATTGGACAAAAGACATTCTCTATCCTGCCATTCAATCCAGGATACAAGTCTTACATGGGAAGTATATTAGAAAACTGGAGGGGCTTTAACTGGGAATGGAAAGGGGGAAATCAATAAAGAAGGAAAGGGAGAGGTGAAAATAAAGGAAATTTGAAAAAAGCATTAAGGAATCCTAGTATTTTTATTTACGCAATAAGGAATACTTACAGGTATATAAAAAGAAGTTAAGGCGCTTGGGTTAATGTTTCTGGCAAAAGCCACAGACTATCTAATAAACAATCCAGTCTAGGAACGAGTTCTTGCTCATGGGAATCCACACGACTTCCCACTTGATATAGGCTATCATGGTTGCCCTTGATTATATCCCAGTAGTGGGAGGCAAATCTCAATTGCTAAAGACACCATGCACCTTTGACTCAGGACTTAGGGAATTTGAGCTAGATCTGAGATAAAAGCTTCTTCTCTGAGGAGAAGTACCTAGAGCTATGCAAGCTCCCAATGGAGGGAACTAACCAACAGCCCTACCCAGCTATGATGTCTACTAATGTCCCATTTGGCAAGATATATGTAAAGATGTGATAATCACATCCAGAACTTGGCAGTAACTGACAGTTGTCTAATTGGAACAGTTGATAATATATTTACTTTTCAGATTTATTTTAATATACTTTAATTAAAGTAATGAGCTGGTTTGAGTAAGAATGACCCTCATTGGCCCATATAGTTGAACTCTTAGTCAGCAGGGAGTAGAACTGTTTCAAAGGTTAAGGGGGAAGGTCTTGCTGGAGGAGATACATCACTGGGAGTGGGCTTTGAGGATTCAAAAGGCCATATCATTTCCAATTTGTTTTCTTTCCCTTCTAGTTGCAGATCAGGATAAGAGCTGTCACCTATTCATACCACCATAGTTTTGTTTGCCATCACAGGCTCTAATTCTCTGAGACTGTAAGCCAATTAAATGCTTTCTTTCAAAAATTGGCTTGATTATGGTGTTCTATCATAGCAACAAAAAGTAACTATGACACAATTATATGTGTGTGTATGTGTATGCGTGTGTGTGCAACAATAGCAAAGAAAATGAAGCTGTGACTCTGAGAGGGAGTAGTATGTTTTCATGGAAACAGATGAATGTAGGACACGTGGGACCATATTATCAGACAAGAATTAGAAATGGTAAGGTTGAATGAGCTCAAATCCCAGGAATCTCAGAATTGAGATAAGCAGGAGTAGAGACATTACCTACCTGCCTCTACCTGCTAAAGGACATGTAAGCATGATACCCCTTTGAGAACCATGGGCACTGCATCATGTAGCATAAACATTTGGAATTCTTGTCCATGTTAATGAGGTATCTAGATACTCAGGGAGTATTTAGCCAATGAGCTTGTCTTCTTGTGCATTCATTCCGGCAAAAGGTATTTCATTCCTAGTTCACCCCTAATAAAGTGCATACATTCACATCCACCATCAAGTAAACCAGTAAGAACAAGCAAGGATTGTTTCAGGGAGTCACTTTATTAAAGATTGCCTGAAGAAGGGCTTTATCTTAAAGAGCCAGGCCTGAAACTTCTGAGAAAGGCTTTCTCTCTTTCAGCCCCTCCATATTCACACTTAATCAGACCAGGTTTCACTTATCCAAGACTCTGCCTTCCCCCTCTCCACCTGACACATAGATGCCCTAAGGTGTTTGTAGCCAACTCCTAGCAGAAAGCAGCTATCATCTTTGCAGCCATCTCGAGCCATATACCCTGACAAGAGACTTGTTTTCAACAGTCCACAACAGCTGAGCACACTCTAATAAACATCTTGTTTTTCTCACATATCTTGTTTTGCTGTTTAGTGCCACCAACTACAAGGCGCATGTGGTATCCACGCTGCAAGGTGCATGACATAGTGCCTTCAGCTGTGCTTGTCCACGAGGACAAGGCACGTGGTAAAGGGTATAAATACCCAGGATTTCCTTTCAATAAACGAGACTTGATCAGACCCTCTGTCTTGTCTTCATTCTTTGGGTTTCTCGCCCCAACATCCCCACTCTCTCTCTTGCTAGACCCTGACCCATGGACCGGAGCAACAGTTTGGGTCAGAACACTAAGGGAAAAGTAGACCTATGGACCCTCCCCTCTTGGTGCTATGAGGAGGCCAGGAATCACTGTAGAGTCCTGGATTTGGACTTTGCCCTGCCTTTTACTGGCAGCTCCCAGGGAGAGAAACAGGGCATAGTATAAAAGCTGAAGGGATGATAGGGAATGGAAAAAGTAATGTAATTATATTTTAATTAAAAATAAAATATACTTATATAAGAAGAAGAAATCCTGCTTGAAACTGTGTCAACAAGGGATGGATGAGCAAATGGTGGTGCAATAGAACACTAGTGTAAAATGAAACATTGAAGTCTATGCTACAAAATCATTTTCAAAATGCTTATAATAATGAAGTCAGACCAAAAAGACACCTGCAGATTCAGTTATTGTAGAATCCTAAACATTACAAACTCATCTATAATAATAGAAATATATTATAAAGACTAAAACATTTAACATCTATAACAATTGTGTATAATATATGATAAATATAGAAAGCATCTCATTATTTTTTTCATTTCACTTTATATATGTGTGTGCCTGTGCATGTGGATGCAGGCATGTGTGTGTGTCTGTGTGTGTACGTGTACCTGTTTGTGTTTGATTGTAAGTGTGTGTGTGTGCCATGTTGTGAATGCATAGGTCAGAAGACAACTCTGAGTGTTTTTCTCTCCTTGCATTTTGAAACAAGCGCTCTTGTTTATTCTGCTTATGCCAGGCTCGCTGGACCACTGGCTTCAGAGATTCTCCTGTCTCTACCTCCCACCTTGTCTCAGGTGCACTGTAACTACAGATGCATTTTTACTACCTTTAGCATTACATATGCTCTGGGAATCTGAACTTGGTCCTCATAGTTGCACAGCAAGCTCTTTAGCCTGTGAGTCTTCTCCCATAACTCTTCAGATAAATTTTTATCATTGTGTAGGGTCATAATTGGAGAAGGAATAAGAGGGAGATGATTAAAAAAGAGAAAGAGGAAACTTTTAGGGATGGTATTCACCTTTACTGTTTTGATTGTAGTTAAGATGTCCATTGGTGTAAATGTACATCACCAGAGAAATGTACATTGTCATCAAGGAGATACAAATTAGCAAGCCAATGAGGACGTTTCATACCTACTGCTGTGATGAAAGTTGATTATCCCAGTTGCTGATGGAGATGAGGAAAGATATTCTCCATTTCACAAGATAACTGTCACAAGAGACATTTCAAACCAAGTATCTGCTGAAGATTAAAAATGTCAAATCTGAGGCTGAAGAAATGACTCAGCCAGCAAAGTGCTTACTGTGCAAGCACGAGGACCCAAATTTAATCCCTCACACCCACTCAACAAAACCAGGTATCCCTGACATCCCAGTACTAGAGAGGCAGGGATAGGAGGATTCCTCAGGTTTGCTGACTAGCCAGTATAATCTAGTTGGTGAACTCCAAGTTAAATGACAGACTCTACTTCAAAAAAAAATAGTGGAAAGCTATTAAGGAAGATATTGATTACTGACCCTCATATCCACATAAGTACCTAGACACATATGGTCCTCCCAGGAATATATACACATCCACAGAAGAATAAATAATCAATAAGGAAGGAGAATAGTCTATAAGCTTCATTGTGGATCATTAGATCATTACACCAATTTGTAATGAAGGAGAAGTATTTTCAGACATAACAGTGTTAGAGGGGCACTATTTTGAGCAAGACGATAAAGAAGATATTTAGATAATTCAGAGATCTAGATAATTGTTGTTGGTGCCTAGAACTCATGCGAGAATCTCTGGGTCATAGGATGTATAAGAGATGCATCTGAAGGGGAGGCAGGTATAGCTACAGAGAACTGAGGAGTTCTGTAGAGGGATGGATGCTATCCTGGTAACCCCCATCTTCTTTTTATTTTTTGTTTTTATAATTACTTATTTATTTACATCCCAAACTCTGCCCCATTCCAGGTATACCCTTACAAAGACCCTTTCCACTCTTCTTCTCTGAGAGTATGGGGTCCCCTATGTATCCCTGTACCCTGGCACATCAAGTTTCTGCCAGATTAGGTGCATCATTTCCCACTGAGGCCAGACAAGGCAACCCTGTTTGGGAACAGACACCACAGTCAGGCTACATCTTTAGGTAGAGCCTCTGGTGAAGTCATTAAAGGGGTCACCAACTCACCTGCAAAACTTTTGACCCAAAATTTGTCCCAGTTAAAAGAAATACAGGGACAAAGTTAGAGCAGAGACTTAAGGAATGGCCAACCAATAACCAGTCCAACTTGAAACTCATCCCAAAGGCAAGCACCAGTCCTTGACATTATTAATGATACTTTTATGTCATGCTTGCAGACAGGAGCCTAGCATAACTGTCCTGTGAGAAACTCAACCACAGTCTTCTAGTGTGTCTGGTATACATAGAAACAAATAAGGTCCATTCAGAGTTTCTCCAGATTGAAAGTGAAGTTTGAGTTAAAGGTATTGGTGAGAGGCAGGGTGCTTTTATCAGGAGTTTGCAATGACAATCACCTCCTCTGGCATATGACGTTCAGGTCTCCTTTATGGTATGTATTAGCATTTCTGCTTTAATCTGTGCTGTTTACGGCATTTCTGTTTTGTACAACCAAACATAATTTCATCTGGTTCTCTTTATATTCTGTGAGGTACCTGGAGTCCTGAAATCAGGATTTAATCATGGGGCTACAGAATTTCATCAATATGACGCTCTGATAGTAAGATAAATAAGCATAGAGCAATGTACAGATCCCACCAAAAATTGTATTTTAGTCCAAGAACTTAGAATTATTTTCATAGAAGGATATGAATATTTTTTAAAGCAAACAGTAAATTGAAGCCTTCAGAAATTGACACTGCTACTGTCAACCAGAAAGATGTTATGTTGGTTTCCATGTGGCTTAGCAGAAATAACAGAAGATTCATTTTCTTGCACTTTTGATGGCATTCACTTATATTGCCAATGTTGCTAAGAGCGAGAATAATTATGTTACTTAGATAATTAAGCCAAGTGCTGCTCTTACTGGGCTGAGTTCATAAGTTGTTATGATGAGATAAAGTTACTCCTTACAAGTAGCAAATGCACAAACAATATCAGGGGGTGAAGGCCACCACATAGCAGTGCTGGGTGATTGACAGGTGAGGCCAGCAGTACTACTGTCTCAGTGCTTCTGCGACTTCTTCAGTAGGAGTCATCCATCACTGAACATCTGAGAAAGGCCAAACTCCCTCAGATTCCTGCTCCATGACTTTACTAGCAGCTGCCTCACTAAATGTGACAATCATTAGTATGCCTGAGTGGTCAGCTTCCTCCATGTCAAGCTGGTCTGGGTGCTTGATGGATGCTTTGATTTGTGGCTGGTGAAAGGTAGCATACATTTCAATTAACATGGGGACAACAGTTCCTTTTGCCTAATCAGAGAGGCAGTGAATATAGAGTTCACAGGATTGTAGGACTGAGTTCAAAACCCCATTAATCTAATGGATGTATGAGCCCATCTAAGTCATATAATTGTATTAACAACAACCCAAATTGTTGTTGTGTTATCAACAACACAAATTCACTGAATAGCTACTGAAGACCTACTAAGAGATAGGCACTCCATTAAGAAGAGGCAAAACCAAGCAAACTGGAGTTTCTGCCTAATAAAACACAATGGTGGAAAACACAGCTGGCAAAAAAAAAAAAAATCAAGGAAATTATTCCTAATGATACTCCACTATACTCATAGATTAGAGCCTTGTCCTGTCATCATCAGAGAGGCTTCCTTCTGAAGCAGATGGGAGCAGGCACAGAGACTCACAACCAGATATTATGCATAGAGAGGGGGTATGAAAGGTGAGGGAAAGGGGGACATAGAGTCTAAATTGGAGGTCTCCGTTGGATCCTTCCTTTCAGATATTGGAGAATGCTGAAGAACAAGAGAAGATGGTAAGAATAAGAGGAGATAGAGGGCAATAGAAAAAGATAGCCTTCCTAAATCAACCAATCAGGATTCATATGGGGCCACAGAGACTAAAACAGAAAACAGAGGTCTGCACCAGGTTCTCTGTGTGTTTGTCATGGTGGTAGCTTGATGCTCTTTTGGAACTCTTAAAAGTGGAGTGGATATATTTCTGAATCTTTTGCCTGCTCCTGAAACTCTTTTCCTCCTATTGGGTTCCCTTGTCCAGCTTCAATATGAAGGCTTTCCCCTGGTCTTACTGTGTCTTGTTTTGTCCTGTTTGATTGTCTTTTCTTGGAGGATTTCTTATTTTTCTGAAGAATAAATGAATGGAGACTAGATCTGAGGGAGAGAGAAAGTGGGGGAGCTAGGAGTGGAGAGAGCAGAGACTATGTCTGGGATATATTACATGAGAGAATAATCTTTTTTTTTTAAGTCCATGGCAGAGAGAGCATAGGCTACACTACATAGTTTTTTTTCGAAAGTGTTATAGAGTATCTAATGAGATCATGTTCATAAAAGAACTTTAAAATCTAAAGTGTTCAGCAATTGAAACATATGCTAATGTTCCAGAAATGATGATTTTACAAGTCAGTAAGTGTGAATCTAATGATGAACTTGAATCCATGTGGAATAGTCCATGCCTGGCTCAGAAAATGTTTTTAGTTTAAGTCGGGGCATACAGAGAGGCTAGTTCTCCAGGTGGCCTCTGACTGACCTATCCTCTCTGTTCTCTTGCTTTCAATGCTCAGAGATAATAGTAGACTATATGGAACGGGAAATGTTGAGATGGAGGAGGAGAAGCCATAGTAACCCAGGCTCCCTTCTAATACCCCCCTGACCCCAATTCAGGGGTTCTTTGTGTTTATTCATGGCTGAGCTTGTTCACTCATGGAATAAGTTTCAGGGTGAGTTGCTTTCTGTAGTTCTTCAGCTATGGTGCTAAAAGTACATGAGTAGATAAAGATACCTACTCCAGCCAGCTTGCCTGAGCCTTGAGGGATTAGTTAGCAATGAATGTTAGAATTTGCTGTCCCCTGCTGATAATCTATAAGAATAAACAAATGAACAAATGTCTCTAAAGGGCAGTGCGGTTTGTTGTCCCTGGTGTGTGTTTGCATGTATGTGTGTGTGCATGTGTGTGTGTCTTGACACAGTAGATTCATAAAACGTGGTCCCAAGTAGGAAGTGCACATCTTTCATAACTCTTTGATTGTTTCTGTTTCTATTATTGTGGAAATTTTAATTCTCTTCTCAGTTTTCCATGCCAAGGTTTGACTATTGGGGGATGAACAGAAGTAGCAGCATACTTTAGCCCACACTGTCAGTGGTGAGGTGTCTCCAGAAGCTTGTATAATCTGTCATTAGTGAGATAATTACCTTTATATGGGGATGACTCTGCAAGTGCAGGCTTGGAGAGCTAGAAGTACTCAATTGTCGCAAGTAGAGTGGTTACCTGGGACTGTCTTAGCACAGTACTGAGATTTTGTACTCTGCTTACATCTCCTACTGTACATTTGGTAGACCTCTGACTTCCGCTGGAGGAAATAGTCACATTATTTCTTCTACCCAAAGGTGAATGGCTAGCTTATAGGGGAAATTTGGTCATGTTATCTAAATCTGAGGCCGGAGAAGACTTTGCTCTTAGTCTATTATTAAGGCCACAGACTCAAGCAGGCTTCAGAGAGACTCTTTGCCCTTGGTTTTTGCCAAATTGGACTAGTCAAGTGGAAAGGCCATACTTCTAGTGAGTGGAACCAAAGTTTTGATTTGTTTACTTTTTATTTATGGTATATATGTGTATGTGTGCACACACATGCTAGCATACATGTGTATGTGAGCAGCTGTCTGATTTTATATGTACCACATATATGTAAGTAACCTTGGAGGCAAGAAAAGGGTATCAGATACACATCAACTGGAGTTACAGATTTTTTTTTATTTATTATATTTACATTTCAGATGTTATCCCCTTACCCGATTACCCCGCCCAGGAACCCCCTATCCCATCCCCTATCCTCCTGCTTCTATGAGGACATGCCCCTACCAAACCCCCACTCCCACCTCCCCACTTTCGAATTCCCCCACACTCAGTGTCCAACCTTCATGGAACCAAGGATCTCCTCTCCCACCTATGCCCAACAAGGCCATCCTCCTCTGTATATACAGCTGGAGTCATGGGTCCCTTCCTTTGTGCTCCCAGGCTGGTGGCTTAAGTCCTGGGGAGCTCTGGTTGGTTGGAATTGCTGCTCTTTTCATGGGGCCAAAAACTCTTTCAGCTCCTTCAGTCTTCTCTCTAACTCCTCCGTTGGGAACCCCATGATCAAATAGATCAATTGTTAGCTGTGAGCATCTGCCTCTGTATATGTCAATCTGGCAGACCTCTAAACAGATGGTTTTAAGATGCCCAGTGTTGATGCTGGACCGACCAGGGCTCTCTACATGACTCATAAGGATTCTTAATCTATGAACCATCTATCTTAGTACTTTGTGAAAGTACTAAGTACTGGCTTGGCATTGTACATAACTAGCTTTTTGTTTATGTATTTGTTTACTTTTTTATCTTAAGTCATGGGGGCAACACTGGATTTAAAATACATAGTAATCAGAAGTGAGGTCAAAATATCATGAATGATACTTGTAATCCATGTGGCCTGGCTAATAGTCTATACTTCAACACCAAGGTGCATTATCATTGCTGTTCATTGTTATTTCTTATTTTTATAAACACAAGGTTTCCATCAGATACAGATATTTTCTTGTGTGTTGTTATCTATGTGTTTGTCTCTCTTAACTCTGGGTCCTTTCCCCTCAAAAAGACTCTAGTAGGCACATATTGGGGTAACTCTATAGAGACAATCTAGGCTTCTGATATAGAATATCTTATTTTTTTCTTTTTTGATTTAAATGCTATTTCATTCTGACTTAGATCCCTTAGCCTGGTTTTTTAGAACTAAAGCCTTTCTTATTCTTCTGTGACCTGTACACAGTCCTCAGCTTTTCCCTTGATCAGTGTGCTCCTGAGGATAAAAACCGAACAACTCAAAGTAACTTCTCGCAATCTCTTAGTACTTATATCTTCAATAAATTTAATGAAGAATTTAAAAAAGACTACTTGGAAAATCTGATGTGTGTTCAGTAAGTGAATTTGTGTGAAAGTATATAATTACACAGCTAACAAGTAACAAGGCTTTATCATAAAGTCTCTGTAATACTTAATCCTAGGATCATAATCTTCTTTGACTTGAGGCAATTAAGACAGAGGCAGGGAGTTAGATGGGGATTCTGTCAAAGTCTAGGTCTCAGTGGCCCTGGAATTAGGCTTCCTCTGGCTGCTGTTCGCATACCAAAATCATGGTGCAGAGCCCCACAGACTTGGTACTCTCCGAGTTAAAGCAGAAGCACCTGCCAAGAGAAGCAGAGTTGCTCAGAGAACCATAGAAGAAATAACCCCTGGAGGAGATAAGAGTCATGTTTCCATGATAAAGCAGTTCTCTTCTGCTGTCTTTCCTTTGATTATTTTCTTACTTAAAGCAGGATTCTGAAAGTACAATCTTTATTGTGCAGTAGCTAAAGACCATATTTTGATCTAATTGGGCAGTTCTCCAAATGGCCCGCTAAGCTCAATCCAATGTCATTGAAGTCCTAATGCCTAGTAGATACTGGTCTTTATTTACCTATAGTATTTTAAGTATGCACAGAATTTTAGGGAGGAAGTGACTTCAATTGTGTTACAAGCTCTTGTAGGAAAAATATCAGGCTTGTCCTCTGCAGCCATCAAGCTCTAGAAAAGAATGGGTAAAAGTCTAATGAGACAGTTCTTAGATCAATTTTAGAGTCCTACAGGCTACAGTGTGCTGTGGGCTACCAAGATAAAACTACATGTTCTCTATCTTAAAGAAGACACAATAGAGAGGGCAAGATGAACGTATAAGTAAATACGTTCATCAGATTTTCCAAGTAGTCTTTCTTAAATTCTTCATTAAATTTATTGAAGATATAAGTACTAAGTAAATAAGGCAAAATATTATGATGTTTGAAATGTTACAATAATGCAGTTGCCAAGTGCAAGTCAGCAAAAGATTCATAATATATATTACCATTTACTCTATCTTCTAAAAGAATTATTCCTGTTGTTAATACCATACTCTAAGATGCTAAATATTTCCTAGATCATTAAAGTATCTTGCCAAGGCAGCTACATTGGTTTCTATGCCTGTAAGACAAAAGGCAGAGATTTTTTTTTTTTACTCTTTTTTTTTTTATTGGATGATTTATTTACATTTCCTATGTTGTCCCCTTACCCCATCCCCCACCACCCCCTCGGAACCCCCAATCCCCTCACCCCTCCTCCTTCTTCTCTGTGGATGTAACCTCTATCTACACCCCCCCACTCCCACCTCCCCACCCTCAAAATTCCCACCCCCTGGGGCATCCAGCCTTCATGAGGTCAAGGTTCTCTTCTTCCACCTATGCCCAGCAAGGCCCTCCACTTTTACATATTCAGCTGAAGCCCTGGATCCCCCCCTAAGTGCTCCCAGGCTGGTGGTTTAGACCCTGGGAGCTGTGGTTGGTTGGTATTGTTGCTCTCCTCATGGTGCCACAAACCCTTTCAGCTCCTTCAGTCTTCACTCTAACTCCTCTATTGAGAACCCCATGATCAGTTCAATGGCTAGTTGTGAGCATCTACCTCTGAATATGTCTGACTCTTGAAGGCCTCTGAGGAGATATCCATATCAGGCTCTTATCAGCATGCACTTCCTGTCTTCCACATCAGCATCTACCTTTGGTGATTGCACATGGGATAGATACTCAGGTGGGGTGGTCTTGAGACGGCCCCTCCTTCAGTTTCTGTCCCTCACTTTGTCTCCATATTTGCTCCCTTGAGTATTTTGTTGCTCCTTCTAAGAAGGACCGAATCACCCTCACTTGGTCTTCCTTCTTTATGGGCTTCATGTGGCCTGTGAGTTGCATCTTGGGCATTTCAAGGTTCTAGGCTAATATCCAATAATCAGTGAGTGAATACCATGTGTCTTCTTTTGTGATTGGCTTACCTCACTCAGGATGATAATTTCTAGTTCCATCCATTTACCTAGGAACCTCTCGAATTCATTGTTTTTAATAGCTGAGTAATACTCCATTGTGTAAATATACCACATTTTTTGAATCCATTCCTCAGTTGAAGGACATCTGGGTTCTTTCCAGCTCCTGGCTATTATAAATAAGGCTGCTATGAACATAGTTGAGCATATGTCCTTGTTATATGTTCGAGCATCTTCTGGGTATATGCCTAGGAGTGGTATAGCTGGATCCTCGGGTAATGCTATGTCCAATTTTCTGAGGAACCGCCACACTGATTTCCAAAGTGGTTGCACCATCTTGCAGTCCCACCAACAATGGAGGAGTGTTCCTCTTTCTCCACACCCTCGCCAGCATCTACTATCACCTGAGTTTTTAATCTTAGCCATTCTGACTGGTGTGAGATGGAATCTCAGGGTTGTTTTGATTTGCATCTCCCTGACGACTAAGGATGCTGAACATTTCTTTAGATGCTTCTCGGCCATTCGAGTTTCTTCCGTTGAAAATTCTTTGTTAAGCTCTATACCCCATTTTTTAATAGGGTAATTTGGTTGTCTGGAGTCTAATTTCTTGACTTCTTTGTATATATTGGATATTAGCCCTCTATCAGATGAAGGATTGGTAAAGATCTTTTCCCAATTTGTTGGTTGTCGTTTTGTCCTATTGACAGTGTCCTTTGCCTTACAGAAACTTTGCAATTTTATGAAGTCCCATTTGTCAATTCTCGATCTTAGAGCATATGCCATTGGAGTTCTGTTCAGGAACTTTTCCCCTGTGCCCAAGTATTCGAGGCTTTTCCCCACCTTCTCTTCTATTAGTTTCAGTGTATCTGGTTTTATGTGGAGGTCCTTTATCCACATAGACTTGAGCTTTGTACAAGGGGATAAGAATGGATCAATTTTCATTCTTCTACATGTTGTCTTCCAGTTAAACCAGCACCATTTGTTGAAAATGCTGTCCTTTTTCCACTGGACAGTTTTAGCTCCTTTGTCAAAGATCAAGTGACCATAGGAGTGTGGGTTCATTTCTGGGTCTTCAATTCTATTCCATTGATCTTCCTGCCTGTCTCTGTACCAATACCAGGTAGTTTTTATCACTATTGCTCTGTAGTACAGCTTGAGGTCAGGGATGGTAATTCCTCCAGAAGTTCTTTTATTGTTGAGAATAGTTTTCGCTATCCTGGGTTTTTTGTTATTCCATATGAATTTGAGAATTTCCTTTTCTAACTCTGTGAAGAATTGAGTTGGGATTTTAATGGGGATTGCATTGAATCTGTAGATTGCTTTTGGCAAGATGGCCATTTTTATTATATTAATCCTGCCAATCCATGAGCATGGGAGATCTTTCCATCTTCTGAGATCTTCTTCAATTTCTTTCTTCAGAGACTTGAAGTTCTTGTCATACAGGTCTTTCACTTGCTTGGTTAGATTCACACCAAGGTATTTTATATTATTGGCAACTATTGTGAAGGGTGTCATTTCCCTAATTTCTTTTTCAATCTGTTTATCTTTCATGTAGAGGAAGGCTACTGATTTGTTTGAGTTGATTTTATAACCAGCCACTTTGCTGAAGTTGTTTATCAGGTTTAGGAGTTCTCTGGTGGAAGTTTGGGGGTCACTTAAGTATACTATCATATCATCTGCAAATAGCGATATTTTGACTTCTTCCTTTCCTATTTGTATCCCTTTGACTTCTTTTTGTTGTCTAATTGCTCTGGCTAAGACTTCCAGTACTATATTGAATAGGTAGGGGGAGAGTGGGCAACCTTGTCTAGTCCCTGATCTTAGTGGGATTGCTTCAAGTTTCTCTCCATTTAGCTTGATGTTGGCTACTGGTTTGCTGTAAATTGCTTTTACTATGTTTAGGTAGGGGCCTTGAATTCCTGATCTTTCCAAGACTTTTATCATGAAGGGATGTTGAATTTTGTCAAATGCTTTCTCAGCATCTAGTGAGATGATCATGTGGTTTTTTTCTTTAAGTTTGTTTATATAGTGGATTACATTGATGGATTTCCGAATATTGAACCATCCCTGCATTCCTGGGATAAAACCTACTTGATCATGATGGATGATTGTTTTGATGTGGTCTTGGATTCGGTTTGCTAGAATTTTATTGAGTATTTTTGCATCGATGTTCATAAGGGAGATTGGTCTGAAGTTCTCTTTCTTTGTCGGGTCCTTGTGGGGTTTGGGTATGAGTGTAATTGTAGCTTCATAGAACGAATTGGGTAGTGTTCCTTCTGTCTCTATTTTGTGGAATAGTTTGAAGAGAATTGGTATTAGGTCTTCCTTGAAGGTCTGATAGAATTCAGCACTAAAACCATCTGGTCCTGGGCTTTTTTTAGTGGGGAGGCTTTTGATGACTGCTGCTATTTCCTGAGGGGTTATGGGACTATTTAGATGGTTTATCTGCTCCTGGTTTAACTTCGGTACCTGGTATCTGTCTAGGAAATTGTCCATTTCATCCAGGTTTTCCAGTTTTGTTGAGTATAGGCCTTTGTAGTAGGATCTGATGATTTTTTGAATTTCTTCAGTTTCTGTTGTTATGTCTCCCTTTTCAGTTCTGATTTTATTAATTTGGATACTGTCTCTGTGCCCTCTGGTTAATCTGGCTAAGGGTTTATCTATCTTGTTGATTTTCTCAAAGAACCAACTCCTGGTTTTATTGATATTTTGTATTGTTCTTTCTGTTTCTATTTGGTTGATTTCAGCCCTGAGTTTGATTATTTCCTGCCTTCTACTCCTCCTGGGTGTATTTGCTTCTTTTTGTTCTAGAGCTTTTAGTTGTGCAGTCAACTTGTTAGTGTGTGCTCTTTCCAGTTTCTTTTTGTAGGCACTTAGAGCTATGAGCTTTCCTCTTAGCACTGCCTTCATGGAGTCCCACAAGTTTTGGTATGATGTGTCCTCATTTTCATTGAATTCTAAAAAGTCTTTTATTTCTTTCTTTATTTCTTCCTTGACCAAGTCATCATTGAGTAGAGAGTTGTTCAATTTCCATGTGTACGTGGGTTTTCCATTGTTTTTGTCATTATTAAAACCAGTCTTAGTCCGTGGTGATCTGATAAGATGCAAGGGATTATTTCAATCTTTTTGTATCTGTAGAGGCTTGTTTTGTGACCAATTATATGGTCTATTTTGGAGAAGGTACCATGAGGTGCTGAGAAAAAGGTATATTCTTTTGTTTTAGGATGAAATGTTCTATAGATGTCTGTTAAGTCCATTTGGTTCATAACTTCTGTTAATTTCAAAGTGTCTCTGTTTAGTTTCTGTTTCCATGATCTGTCCATTGCTGACAGTGGGGTGTTGAAATCCCCCACTATTATTGTGTGAGGTGTAATGTGTGTTTTGAGCTTTAGTAAAGTTTCTTTTATGTATGTAGGTGCCCTTGCATTTGGAGCATAGATGTTCAGAATTGAGAGTTCACCTTGGTAGATTTTTCCTTTGATGAGTATGAAGTGTCCTTCCTTATCTTTTTTGATTAATTTTGGATGAAAGTCGATTTTATTTGATATTAGAATGGCTACTCCAGCTTGTTTCTTGGGACCATTGGCTTGAAAAATTGTTTTCCACCCTTTTATTCTGAGGTAGTGTCTGTCTTTGTCACTGAGGTGCGTTTCTTGTATGCAGCAAAATTCTGGGTCTTGTTTGTGTATCCAGTCTGATAGTCTGCGTCTTTTTATTGGGGAATTGAGACCATTGATGTTAAGAGATATTAAGGAAAAATGATTGTTGCTTCCTGTTATTTTTGTTATTAGAGGTAAAGTTATGTTTGTATCTTTTGTGGGGGTTGTTGGAAGATTACTTACTTGCTTTTCCTAGGTTGTAGTTTCCCTCCTTGTGTTGGCATTTTCCATCAATTATCCTTTGAAGTGCTGGGTTTGTGGGAAGATATTGTGCAAATTTGGTTTTGTCATGGAATATCTTGGTTTCACCATCTATAGTGATTGAGAGTTTTGCTGGGTATAGTAATCTGGGCTGGTAATTGTGTTCTCTTAGTGTCTGTATGATGTCAGTCCAGGCTCTTCTGGCTTTTATAGTCTCTGGTGAGAAGTCTGGTGTAATTCTTATAGGTCTGCCTTTATATGTTACTTGACCTTTTTCCCTTACTGCTTTTAGTATTTTTTCTTTGTTTTGTGCATCTGATGTTTTGATTATTATGTGACGGGAGGTATTTCTTTTCTGGTCTAGTCTATTTGGTGTTCTGTAGGCTTCTTGTATGTTTATGGGCATCTTGTTCTTTAGGTTAGGGAAGTTTTCCTCAATAATTTTGTTGAAGATATTTACTGGCCCTTTAAGTTGGGAATCTTCATTCTCATCTATACCTATTATCCTTAGGTTTGGTCTTCTCATTGTGTCCTGGATTTCCTGGATGTTTTGAGTTAGGAGTTTTTTGCATTTTGCATTTTCTTTGACAACTGTGTCAATATTTTCCACCGTATCTTCTACATTTGAGATTCTCTCTTCTATCTCTTGTATTCGGTTGGTGATGCTTGCGTCTGTGACTCCTGATCTCTTTCTTAGGTTTTCTATCTCCATGGTTGTCTCCCTTTGAACTTTCTTTATTGTTTCTATTTCTAGTTTCAGATCCTGAATGTTTTTGTTTAATTCCTTCTTTGTCTTTTCTTCCATTTCTTTAAGGGATTTCTGTGATTCCTCTTTAAGGGCTTCTATCTGTTTACTTGTACTCTCCTGTATTTCTATAAGGGAGTTACTTAATTCCTTCTTATAATCCTCTATCATCATCATGAGAAGTGATTTTAATTCTGAATCCTGCTTTTCAGGTGTGATGGGGTGTTCAGGGCTTGCTATATTGGGAGAACTGGGCACTGATGATGCCAAGAAACTTTGGTTTCCGTTGCTTATGTTCTTGCGCTTGCCTTTCGCCATCTGGTTAACTCTAGTGGTACCTGCTCTCACTGTGTAAAACTGGAGTCTGTATTTCCAGTTATCTTGCTTATTGCAGAGCTCCTCAGAGACCAGAGGTCTCTGTGGTCTTATGCTCCTAATCTCCTGGGTGGAATAACTCCTGGGACTCAGGCCACCTCTTGGATCTGGAAATCCTTCTGCTCTGAGTGCAGTGGGTCCTCGATGACTCAGGATTCAGTTTCAGCTGCTCTGAGTGCAGTGGCTCCTGGATGACTCAGGATTCAGTTTCTCAACAGGACAGAAGCAGACCGACTCTGTGTCAGCTGCTCTGAGTGCAGTGGCTCCTGGATGACTCAGGATTCAGTTTCTCCGCAGGACAGGAGCAGACCAACTCTGTGTCTGCTCCAGCCCAGAGGACCAGGCAGGGGCAGAAGGGAAGTGGAATTCCGGAGGGGCGGGGTTTGGGTAGCTGCTGTGCCCTGGATGTCCCTGGCTCCCCGATCTATCTCTGGGGTTTAGGGAGTGAGATGGAGTTCTTACCAGCTGCTCTGAGTGCAGTGGCTCCTGGATGACTCAGGATTCAGTTTCTCAACAGGACGGGAGCAGACCGACTCTGTGTCTGCTCCAGCCCAGAGGACCAGGCAGGGGCAGAAGCCAGA
Source organism: Grammomys surdaster (assembly GCF_004785775.1). Classification (NCBI taxonomy): domain Eukaryota; kingdom Metazoa; phylum Chordata; class Mammalia; order Rodentia; family Muridae; genus Grammomys; species Grammomys surdaster. The sequence continues at coordinate 8,979,448 of NW_021604669.1, forward strand.
GATTTTATATCTGAACACTGTGATGGCATCGTATAGTTAAGACCTATGTAGATCAAATATATGAAATAAATATTGTAGTGGTTAAACCTTGACTGTCAGTTCAATTGAAACTCCATAATCAGTAAAGCATACCTCTGGGTGCATCTGGGAGGGTATTTCTAGTGGCACTGGATTGTTAAGGCTCTAAATTACTGAATGGTTTGGCCCACTTATGGTTTAAAATATTGAATAGATTCTACAAGATGGTAGAATGCTGGAAGGTGGGGTCTGGTTCAAGGGAGTAGATCAAGGTGTATTGTTCTGCACCCTTACTGCTACAACTCTACTGTACTTCATACCAGACAATGATGAGAATTGAAACTGCTTTACTTCCTGACCACCAAAAAGTGAGCAACCTCTGCCATAGGCTCCCACCACCATGATGCTTAGCCATAGTGTAGACCTAGTAGCATGAATCTGAGTAACTGGGCCCTCTGAGACTGAGCCAAAACATAATTCCACTCTATCAAAGTTGTTAATGCCAGGTATTTCATCATCATGTTGATAAAGTAATAAAGTTTTCAGGTGTAATTCTTTTATTGAAAGTCACTTGGTAACTGGTCATTTAAGTCAGCAAGAAAATGGAGAGCCATTTTATGCTCTGTGTTGCATTGCCCTTCTCCATCCTGCCTTCCTCTCATTACAATAATAAAATCATTCTTTCCACATGACTGATTGCAAGGAGGATATTTTCCCACCCACAGTACTGGAAACCATTGATGTGCCTCTAGCACTATGGTTTTTCTTTTTCAGGTATTTGGACAGAGGCAAAAATTAACATAAGTAAATATGCCTTGACCAAAAAATTCCACTGCTGCATATTTATCCAAAAGAAAGGAAAAAATATGCTTATGTAAAGATATGGACTCTGATGGTTTGTATATGTTTGATGCATGGAGTGGCACCATTTGGAGGTGTGGCCTTGTTGGAATAGGTGTGTCACTGTGGGTGTGGGCTTAAGACACTCACCCTAGCTGCATGGAAGTTAGTCTTCCACTAGCAGTCTTCAGATGAAGATATAAAACTCTCAGCTCCATCTGCACCATACCTACCTGGATGCTGTCATGTTCCTGCCTTCATGATTATGGACTGAACCTCTGAACCTATAAGCCAGTCCCAACTAAATATTGTCCTTATAAGAGTTGCCTTGTTCAAGGTGTCTTTTCCTAGCAGTAAAACATCAACTAAGGCATGCATCTAAATATGCAATAACGCCTTGCTTATGGTAGTAATTCATAACAGAAAACAGTACAAGTATCAATAGGTAGTAGTAAACAAAATGTGGAATATCCATAAAACAGGCTATTGTTGAACAATGAAAAAGAATGAATTGCTGATACAGAAAAGCATAGGTGAATACTGAAGTCACTATGTTGAGTCAAATTGCAATATACAAGGAAGCTTGTATGTTACAGTTCCACTACTATATCTGAGAAATCTAAGACTATTCTGAGTGACAGAAAACATGTTTGGGATTGGGAGCGGTGATTTCATGACTAAGAAGCTCAAGTAATGTTTAGTGTAACATCTGTGTTAGGTTTTGAAAGTAGTTATGATTTCACAAGTGTATGCACCTGTCAAAATGTATCTTAGATGTCCATTTTAAATAGACAATTATGATTTGAGATGACAAAAAGGAATCCACTGAAGCTAACATGTATTCATAGTATAATTACTTGCTTATCATGACTATTTCTTAACACAGGGCAATCAACTCATATCGTTTGGAAACCTAATTTTATGCTAAAGTACAATTGAGTAAATTAGGTTAGAAATAAAATATTAGGGTGACTGGAGGGATAGCTGAGCGGTTAGGAGCACTTGCTGCTATTTCAGAGGACTCAAGCTCCTAGAACCCATATCAAGCAGTTCAAAATTAATTATAACTCCAGATCCAGTATCAGATAACATCTGCTGGCCTCCTAGATCATCTGTGTGCATATGTGCATACAAACACAGACACAGGCACACACAGAGACACACAGACACACACACACACACAGGCATGCACGCACACATGCACATACATGCACACCATAATGAAAAATGTAAGAATCCTTTAGTTCTTCAGTCAATATAAAACATACGCTTTAGGTTTGATCCTTCCTGCCTCCTTCTCAGAGTTACTCTCTAGATGATTTTATTGAAGAACTCCCCTTCCCTGATGTTTCTTTCAGCTATGCCCTAGTTTTTTTTATTATTAATCATTACATTCATTTACATCTCAAATGATATTCCACTTCCCAGTTTTCCCCTCACAAACCACCTATCTCATATCTGCCCTCTCCCCTTCCACTTGGCCTTTATGAGGATGCTCCCCCACTCACTCCTACTTCACTGCTCCAGTATCCCCCTATGCTGGGGCATCAAACCTCCACAGGACCAAAGGTCCCTGGATGGCCCTTCCTTCAGTCTCTGCTCCATTTTTTGTCCCTGTCTTTCCTTTGGACAGGAACATTTCTGGCTTAGAAACTTTGAGATGCGTGGGTGGTCCCATCCCTCAACCAGGGACCATGCCAATCCAGTGGAGGTGCTCTCTACAGATTCTATCTCCCTTTCACTGAGCATTTCAGCTAAAGTCATCCCTACTGGGTCTTGGGAGCCTCTCACTTCCCTGGCTTCTGAGACCCTCCAGTGGCTGGTCTCAGTTCCTCACCCCCACTGCTACACATTCGTATTCATTTTCCTGACCCTCTGTACCTCTCTTCCATCCCCTCCAGCACCTGATACTGCTCCCTTTATTTCTGTTCCCTCCTCTCTCCCTCCCATGTCTCCCCCTCCCTCCACCTCTCATGATCATCCTGTACTACCAATTTAAGACAACAAAATAGTACTGATACTTGTTTAGTTACTATTTCTCTGGTCATATAAGCTCTCGGGATCTGCAACCACATTGCTTTTCATCAAATTTATTATCAAGGCCTGATCTACTATGTAGCATAAATAAATATACTATAAATATTTATTGAACACATTGATACAAGGAAAAGGGTATAAAAATTAATCAAGTAAAAGTATATCATGACCTGCTCTATCTGTCTGGAAGGAAAGACTTGTTCTCTCAGGCATCTCACATGGGGCAGATGAGGAGTGTTGAGAAGTCACTTGTCATCAATGAGCATGTGTCCAGAGGCACCAGCTGCAGCTAATTCACTCTGGTATTTCAGGGATAGACTTCAGAACTCATCTAATGAGTGTCCACAGTAGCCTTAATGAGATCCTTGCCCAGACATGATGAATGCCCAGTAGGAAGCTCTTGAACACAGCAAGGCACAAATATTAAAAGCCTATTTTCTAAGAACCACCGCATATTTTTTTAAGAGAGTCACCACATGGAATTAAACTACTCTTTAGGTAGATTGCAATTGTCAGCCATGTCTTACACATGCCGAATAGAGCGATGCTTATAGTTGTATTTACAAGTATGTTGTATTGACTGTGTCAGATTGACCTGGGAATTGTGAAGGGTTCTGCCAAGTTAGTGAACAATGGGTTAGAATAGTTTCTTAGCAGTAGAGAATACCAAGTTGTTAACAGGATTTAGGGGAGGATTTTAACTATATTAAGCTTCAGTTTTCTACTTTAACCAAGATAACTCTAATGATTTTAAACCAAATATAAAGGAATAAATAAATTAAAAATACACAGTAGTTATTAAATGTTGGTGAATATATATTGTATGTTCAGAAAAATGCATCATGTCTATTTGTGTAAATAATATTTAGCCAGTTTAAAATCATAATTAAAGTATAATAGTTTCACATATACAATAACAAAAATAATAAAATGAATATTGTATCTACCATCCATTTTTATGACTTTGAGTCTCCCAACTTAGGAATGTACTATATATCTTCAGTCACATAAATCATCTTAAATGTCTTTCAAGAAAGTATAAAAATCTCTTCCTTGAGGTTTTTTGTATTGTTGTTTTCTAGATCATTCTATTATTTACTATTGTATTTCTAGTTTATAATGAGCTAGAACTGCTACTTCTTTTTTTTAATTTTTAAGTATTTTATTTATTTACACTCCAGTCATTGCACACACACCCTTTAATCGCTCCTTCTACAGTTCCTCATCCCACTCCTCCTTCCCCTTGCTGCTGAAATGGTGCTCCCCCACCAGATCTCCCCCTTCCCTGGGGGGAGTCTCTTGAAGATTAAGAACCTTCTCCCACTGAGGTCAGACCAGGCAGACCTCTGCTATATATGTGCCAGGGGGTCTTGCACCTGCCCATGTATGCTCCTGGTTGGTGGCTCAGTGTCAGGGAGCTCCCTGGGGTCTGGGTTAGTTGAGACTACTGGTCTTCCTATGGGGTTGCTCTTCCTGTCAGCTTCTTGAATCCTTCCCATAATTCAACCATAGGGGTCCCTGACTTCAGTTCAATGGTTGGGTATAAGTATCTGTGTCTGTCTCAGCTGCTGGTAGGGCCTCTCTGAGGACAGCTATGCTAGGGTCCTGCCTGTAAGCACACTAGGCCTTAGTGCCCCCACACTCAATGAGATGGATCCCAAGTTGGGCTGGTCATTGGATCACCTTTCCTTCAGTCTCTTCTCATCTTTTTGTCTCTGTAGTTCTTTTAGACAGGAACAACCCTAGGTCAGCTATTTTGACTTTGAGTTTGTAACCCAGCCCCTCCACTTGAGGCTCTCTCCATCTACTGGAGGTGGACTCTTTGAGTTCCTTCTCCCCAATGTTGAACATTTTAGCTAATGTCACCCCCATTGAGTCCTGTGAATATCTCACCTTCTGGGTCACTGGTACTTTCTAGAGGGTACCCCCACCACCACCTCTCATCCCCTGAGGCTGCTTATTTCCTTCAGCTTTTGATTCTGTTATTGGTGCTGGAGATTTCTCTGCTGCTACTTGTTGCACTTGACTTTTCATGCCTTTTAATTCTTTAACTGGCAGAGAAAATGAACTAGATCAGTATACCTAGACTATATCATGTAGGCACTCATTTCGTATTTGTTCTAAAGATAGTATCATTTCAGAATCTCATCTTGAGATTTCTTTGCATACCTCTCAATTCATCAAGGTAAGAAATCAAGCCAACTTGTGTGGCTACCTGAGGCCATGTTGATGTTTGTGTTCCATGTTACCACCAAAGGCCATGTGGGTGTTCAGAGACTGGGCTACTTCCTGAAGCCATGTTGATATTCACAGGCCAGGCTCCTGCTGGGCACTATATTGGTGACCATGGCCCATGCTGCCCCATAGGCTATGCTGATATCCTTGGCCTGTATTGTTCCTGGGAACTGTGCTGGTATCTATGGTCCATACTGCAGAGAATGTTGTGCTTATGTTCATGGTCAGCATGCCATTAGAGACCATTCTGAGGTTCCTGGCGTATGATGATTTTGGCAACAATTGGGAAGCACATGATCTGTGCTTTTGGAAAAAAGCAAGGAAGTTACTCTGGCCTTGGTATTAGTGACTGCTGATTCACAGTCAAGAAAGAGGGACATAGAAGGCTTCTGTGACAACACCTCCCCCTGTTCCTCCTCTGCAAAGATGTAACAGCCTAAACAGAAAGACTTCAAAGAGAACTCTTAAAAATTGTGTTAAGGATGCTGAAGTATAGCTCGCTACAACTGATGGCTTCTGTCAGAGGTGTGGGTGAAGTACTCAGTTATTTTTTAATGGCCAATGGGCATTTGACCATACAGTAAATATATATGCAACACAATTTGGATTTTTTCTCCTCCTCCTCCTCCTCCTCCTCCTCCTCATGCTCTTTCTTCCTATTCCTCTTCCCTTTCCCCTTCTCCTGATTGTCATCCTCATCATCATCATTGTCGTTGTCATCATCATCATCTCATCTTCATCTTTGCTTTTCTTCTTGTTTCTTTTCTAGAAGGGAGGTCACAAGCATGGATGGGGTAGACTGAGAAGTATGATCAGACTGCATGATGTGAAATTCCCAAATAATCAGTAAAAATATCATGTTGGAACACAGAGTAAAAATTTCTATTTTGATTTAAAAAAATCAGGCAAAACTCTAAAAAGGATAGGAAGATGTGTCTTTTTCTCTAAGCTACTGAGATCTTTCCGCCCTCAGGGAACAAACAAGGTAGGTCCACTCAGACCTCTTTACCCTATTGTCTGTGTACCCCAGGGAGTCAGTTAAACTGTTTGGTGACTAGAGATGTATAAACTGGTAGTAAAGATGCACTGTTAACCTAAGGCTGGGTAATATTACCTCACACATATCAGCTCCCTGAAACTCTATCCAGGTCCCTGAAGGAACTATAAAGAAAATTTTTACTTATTGTTGGAGACACACAGACCCTTGGAGTTTTAAAAGTGCCTGTACCTCCTATCCTATCTCCCCTGCAATGCTGAGAGACAGGTCAACTACTGTTTTATTCTTAAATTAGATGATAGTTGAATTTCTTCTCTCCCTTTCTAAAACCTATCTGAGAGACTTCTGATCTGACTATGAAAAGCCTTCATTTATTTCTTTCTGTGTTCCTTCTTTCCTTCCTCCCTCCCTCCCTTCCTCCCTTCCTTCCTTCCTTTCTTCCTTTTATTCTTTCTTTCTTTCCTTCTTTCCTTCTTTAATTTATTCATTCATTCACTTATTCATTTACTTTTGCTAATTGGGTCAACCTGCTAAGACCATAGAGACTGCTTGCTCCTTTATCCATCCTGACTTCTCAAAGTGTCTGTTTATAGAAACGGGTATAAAGGTACACTGTAATCTGTGAGATAGATGTTTCCTAAAGGGACTTTTGCTCATGAGAGATGGACATGGGTATATCTTAAGAAGAAGCCAACCTTTTGGTTTATGGCCCTTTTGGACTGGTGACCCTGTAAAGGTGGAAGCAGCCACATGAGCTAATCACTATCTTGGCTATTTTAATCAACCCTATGACATAAACAAACCTTGGTCACACTAGTAGAACTTCCTAGTCTACTGGGCCCTCAGGTAATCATTGTTACAGTAATAAGAGTTAACAAAAATGAAAGAAAGAGAGAAAGAAAGAAAAAAATAAGGAAAGAAAGAAAGAAAGAAAGAAAGAAAGAAAGAAAGAAAGAAAGAAAGAGCTTAGTATGTTTTGTTCTGCTATATTTTCTATATTTACTAACCTAGATTATCAGGACTTAAACCCAATTTACATATTAAGTTGTAAAATAAAAACTCCTAATTTAGATAATATTCTATAAACTAAGATAATCACAAATGCTTGACATATTTTCTTCCAATCTGAAAATAAAATATTTACAACTTAAAAATAATAGATGGAAAAATCAGGAGAACCCAAATACAGAACAATTGATTCTTTTCTATTTAGGCTACTGTTTGATACACACTGGTCCTGCTTCCCCCATGCAGGAGCTAGAGGTTACTTATGTTTACATCATACACACACACACACACACACACACACACACACACACACACCAACCAACTAAAAACCTAGGCCGTTACTTAGAATCCAGGAGAAGGAAATAGGAGAGAGAGAGAGAGACAGAGAGAGAGAGAGAGAGAGAGAGAGAGAGGCAGAGAGAGAGAGAGAGAGAGAGAGAGAGAGAGGCAGAGAGAGAGAAAGAGAGAGAGAGGCAGAGAGAGAGAGAGAAAGAAAGAGAGAGAGAGAGAGAGAGAGAGAGAGAGAGAGAGAGAGAGAGAGAGAGAGAGAGAGAGAGAGAGAGGCAGAGAGAGAGAGAAGAACTCATCTCTCAGATTTTATTCTTTGTAAACTCATCACTCCTAGGGAAGAGGTTAATATTAAACTAGGATCCTCTTCACCTTGGTCTTTCCTTTGAAAGAGGTTTGGAAAAAGATAGGATCTGTCTCTTAATAATAGAAACCTGGGTATATGTGTAAACTGTCAGGGACTGGAACTGCAGGTGTGGATTAACCCAGTTCGGTCCCATAATCGAATCCAGTCCCAAAGTATGTGGGTGCTTCTAGACATAACTTTGATTTACTAGGATTCAGCCTCTCTAGATGCCGTGATGTGAGACATGAGGCAGATAAGTTGAACCTCTGTAGGTCTCCCCTAATCTTGTTTTTACTTTACAGATGGGGAGGAAATCTCCAAGATTTCTTTAAGTTCCCAACTGACTTACATTCTGAACATTTGGAAGAAGTTAGACCCTCAGTGCTTATGAAGAGAGCTTTAGTCTTTGCACAATATTTGCCTAAGTATCCTAAATAATAAATAGTAGCCCCCAGGAAGAATTCTTAACTAGGACACCACCCTTCAATAAGAGTTGTTCTGTAAGCAAGTGGAAAAGTGTGATAGAGCAAGACAACAGAGATTCCTCCATTCTGTGTTATTGCTAAGGCCAGCTCATGTGCAACTAGAATTTGATCTCCTCGATGGAGAAACCCATGGAAAATTATCCACTTCTATTCTGGAAACCCAAGGTCAAGAAGTCCCAGCTAAGTTTCTTAGATTGTGTTAAACTGCTTGCTTGTGAAAACTTCTCTCTGCAGCTGCTGAGTAAGATAACAGAATGTTCTCTTTTTTCCTTTTAAAACTCCCTTGATCTAAATGGGGGTGATACTTGCATCTTTGAATGCCTTAGTGTAGACCCAACTGTATGGAATAGACTTTCAATTGGCTACAAACTGTCAGAATAGTCATCTCTGATGAGTTCCCTACAACAAAATTATTCTAAATTCCTTATGTCTCTCTTTGCTTTCATCTGTGGAATCAATCAGATTCTGCTTAATACTACAGCATAGACCCTCAGACTCTAGCTGTAGATTTAGGTGTGTCTAATCAAAACTACTTCGTTTCTGCTCAAGATTCACATAAAAATACAGATTAATTACAAATAATATATTTGTGCAACTGAGCCTCTGGGTTTTTAATATTCGGAGCTTCACACTGATATGGCCAGAGGAGTTAAAATATAAAATATTTTCTTCCTTCTCCTCCAGATCAACTGAGTCCCAGGGAATGGTGAGGCATCTCTAAATGTTCTGTATCTGTAGAAAGTCACCTATTTTTTTTGTTGTTTTGTTTTTGTTTTTGTTTTTTTTGAGACTGGGTTTCTCTGTGTAGCCCTGGCTGTCCTGGAACTCACTCTGTAATCCAGGCTGGCCTCGAACTCAGAAATCCACCTGCCTCTGCCTCCCAAGTGCTGGGAATAAAGGCGTGTGCCACCACCACCCAGTACCTACTTTCTTTTTAAGGGATTTCATTGAGACTCATCTTTGAGATGCCACTGAGTGGACTCAAACAAAGGTCCAGCCTGCAAAAATAAGGGTCAACAAAGAGGGAAAATTCCTCTGCACTTTCAATTAAAACAATGGTAGAGCAAAGCCATTGACTTATGCTCACACAGATGGACTAACTGGCAAAAGAGACTAGAAGAGTCAGTCCTTCCAAGCCCAAGTCCTCCCAAGACAAAGTAATCCCTGAGGACCAGATCTTCAAGTAGGCTTGAAATAAAAAAAAAGAGTTAGTAATTTTGCCCACCTACATGATCGTACATACCAAAAATGGAAATATAACCAGGATTAATACGATCAATGTGTATGGTTCTCTAACAGTGTCAGACATTGTAGTTAATCATAGGAGATGCTATTTGGACAACTATTTTCCACTAATGATTCTCTCCCTGATAATGCTATTTCTAGAAGAGTAATTCTCACAGATATAATATGATGCACTGTGTTCTAACATGTTCTAAACATGGTTTCCTGATTAAATGAGGTTTCAGACACCCTGTTGTCAAAACTTATAGATGCTAATGTCTATTAGTGACTTCAAAGAGAATCTGGATTTCCTTAAGGTTTGGCCCACATTGTCCACTCTTCTAGACAGTGCAGCTGATGCATGAACAGAGGCATCTCTTACTGATAAAATACTGTCAGTAGGCCTTCTACAGGGTTCTGATAAAATGGTTCTGGTGCACTGTCAAGCCATCTACAAAATTATACATTACCTCATTAAACAAAACTACCGTTAACCATGATGTTTCTTAACTTTTCCTTTCTTAACATTTTTCTTTCTTAACTTTGTATCTTAATGTTCCCTATGAGGGTACAGTAGGAGAAATTCAGTGGCCAACTTCTAAACTTAAATTGGCCGATGAAAGCACCTTGAATTTGTGAACCAGGCAAATGGCTCCCTCATGGTGTACATCTTATAGTTGACAATGCTGACAGGAAATAAAACATCAGTCATGTTGATGCCTATGTCCAAGCCAAGGATTCTCTGATGGTTTTCTTGCCTGTTCTCTTCCCCTCATAAGGACAAAACTGTCCTAATTATTTGTCAATCTATTCTATCAGTACTATTAATAGTCATACTTTTGTGTGTGTGTTAAAGATGCTGCCTTGCTCATATCACAAGCTCCAAAGATACACACCCCCACCAAATGTGTAACTCATGCTCTGGATCAGTGTAGCCAGTTAAGTTTTGTCATCATTGCTTAGATAGACCTTCATTGAGGCACTGTGGCTGCTGTCCCTATAGTGTCAACCCTTCATCAGTTTGAAACAGCTAAGAGTTGTCATCACTTCCAAATGCCCTCACAGCAGTTAGTGTAAGTTCTGTGTGTGGTGTGTGTGAAAGACAAGGAGTTAGTTACATAGACTCCCTGGTAGTCAGACAGATAGGGAGAGGGGCCATTGCTAGCTAATAAAGGTGGCAAATTTCCAATATCCACTTCTTCCTTGCCCTCCTGACTTGAGACAAAGGCTGCCAGGCCCTCTGCTGATGTTCAAGGCCAGATCAGGAAATGTCACACAATAGTTGAGGAGTAATCAACCATCTCGTCTTCTAATTAACCTCCCTAAAGTAGGGAAAAAGGAGCTCATTTCCAACATTACTGAACTAATGATTCATCAAGCCCACCCCACCTTCTTACATAGTAATGAAGTAAGTCATGATTTTAAAAGGTTTGTTATTCTGGGTCATTTTAAATGAATGTATGCATCTTTAACAACACCTATTAACACAGAGAATCTCCACAAACCCCTTTGTAACTATGAATAAGTTTTCACATTTATACCTCAGCTCGCATACATGGCTTTTAAGAAGCAATGTTGGAATATGTAACCATTGATGCAAGATACAGATCTGTCATGGTATGGATCATGAATGACTTCTGGGAAATCCTTAGTGAAAGTTTAGTTTGCAAAGGTTAGAAACTTTGAGAGGGATGATATCTCAGAAAAAAATTGAGACATTAAATGAATCCCTATGGTGGGCACACTGGTACACTGGAATGTTCACATCTCCTTTTGCTTCCTTGGAAAATGGTAAGATTCTTCTGTCTGTGCTTCACTTTAATAAATCCTAACCACAGATAATAACAGAGACAATCAACCACAGAGTGAAAAATAAGATGAACTTTTCATCTTTACAAGTTGTTTACCTCTGGTATTTTGTAACAGTAGTAGAAAACTAGCACAAAATGTGATTGAACACTCCTCAAAGAGAACTTTATTATTTTAACCCTCACCTGTCCCTTAAATTATGATCAAAGGATACATTCTTCTGACATTGTTTATTGCTAACAATCTTAGAATTATTAGCTCCAAGTACTTATCACCTATCAAATAGGTACCAGGTGCTATGATAGATGCTCTTTGAGCTACAGAGACAAGTAAGAGATTGTCCCTGGCTTTCTAATTGGGAAAGGATCTTTAGTCATTTGACTGCTGCTCCTCTTCCCTGAGGTTGATTGGCACAAGTGAAGCTATCCATCAGCTGTCAGTACATGTGGACCAAACCACACTCAATACAGAGAGAGCCTCTTTGCATTCTCATCTCACTGTATGGAATTTCTCACCATTTCATGAGTTTCTAATTTTAATCAGACCTCAGTTCAAACATCACATTTATACAAAGGAATTTCTGGACCAACTTATTTGAAATAAATTATTCCCTTTCAGTAAATCTCAACTCTTTGTTTTAAATCTTGAGGCTTAATGTCACCTGTCAGATTTACTTTTCTCTATGTTTTGTTAACTTAATTAAAAATTTTGATGGTGTAATACTTGTGCACAACCCACTGTGATTCTATTCAAGCCCCACCACACACTCTCTCATCCCTTTCACTTGGCCTTATCCACTTTCCCTTTCTCCCTCCTTCTCTCCCTCCCTTTCTACCCCACTCTGTTTTAGGCTCTGTGCCTCATACAGGCATTAATTTATTTTTAGTGTTTGTTTCCTTTCTCTGGAAAGTAAGATTCACAAAAGCCATAACGTTGATGCTTTAACTATTTACCAAAGTGCACACTTTCCCATTCTTCAACCCAGTTTCCTCTATAATTTTGAATTTGGATCACTCAGACAGTTGCTACTCTGGTAAATATCCAGGCTATACTCTGAGATGCTATTAATATGATTTCTTCATCTGTTCAATAAACTGACTTACAATGTCCCCTCCAAAAGGCATCAAAAGTACAATAGGACCTTTATAGAAGTAAGCCCCAAATCCACCCATGTCTTCAGCACTGACCATCATGATTATTTAGCTATTGCCCCCAGAAAGCAGCTGAATAACCCTCTCCCAACAGTTTACTTTTCAAAACAGGTATTACATTTGTGTAATACCTCTTACATAATCTGATCTTTATAATCTGATCCACTTGAGAGTAGGGGGAGCTAGACTTATGATCAAAATTACATGTAATTTACCACATGAAGATCTGAACACTGACAAAATAAAATGGATACAAACATGCAACTGAGATTCCCCAAGGCCATGCTCATAATAAACCAATTAACTTATTTTTACAGTGTTAAAAGCTATAGTGTTAAGTGAAGTGAAGAAACACACATTGAAAGTTGTGGAAGTGGGCAAACTGAAGAAATCCATGTGAGATTTCCCTGCTCAAGCAGAGAACATTTTGTAGTTGAAACTCTTGAAGTAGACTCAGCACAGACAAAATCTGCCTCGTGGATTTGAACCCAACACTCACTTTTGGACATGATAAATGATTTATTAAAAAAAATAGGCCAAGATATCTCAAAAAATACAAGAAAAACAGTGTTTCTCAAGCACTATTCTTTATACATTACAAAATACTATGCTGCCAGAAAATAGCACCAAGCTCTACTTGGAGACAGACTAAAAAATCTAAAATTAACTTCTTGGTACAAAACCAATGAAGAAAGACAAAACAAAATTCAGTAATAAATCTAAATAGAAACAATTATAAATAAAGAAAAATGCAATCTAAATCTTGTGGGACTCACAAAGGTATAAATGTATAATATGTTGGCTGATTTGATGTTCTAGAAGGTAAGAAACATTTGATGACCTCCGTGATCTATATCGAGTCCATCAGCTCTAGTGGGCATGATTGAGAGCTAACTCTGGATTGCTCCATTCCCCAACCTCCTCCCTTCGAAGGGATGGTTTACTGCTTTATAGCAGGGTGTGATCTGCAAGTACCAAGATCATCAAGCAAGGTAACATATTTCCTATTTCCTCAGTCAGTGCAAGTCAAAATGCTGTATTTGCTTTCTCCGCACTGTGATCCAGTTTGGGAAGAACCCTCACAACTAACATAGCCTCCCTATTCTTGAAGTGGTAGATGCTAATAATAGAGGACCTGGGGAAAGGATTCTCCAATACTGATCTATATACTGATTTCGTTTGTATGATAAATGTTCCCAATAGAGTGATGGGTTTGATGGTCTCTAGTTGATACTGCTGTTTTGGGAAGTAATGGAACCTTTTAGATACAAAGATTGGCTGGCAGATTTTGCACCACTGAGACATCCTCTAGTCATTGAATTAGATAGTTAATACCTTTATTAATAAGAGAGATTTGTGCATGGTATGTTTTAATTTCTCCACTTTTCTTCTTACTAGTTTGCCTGCTTACTGAATTAAAAATAGTTGTTTTTTTCATGATTCTTCTGTTTATCAGTTCATATAGGAAAATGTATTCATTCCAGAGCTCCAGAGTAAAAGTCTTTCTTTCTCTCCTGTGGCCAATATTTTGTTAAGTATTGTGCTGGTTTGAATGAGAAATGTTCCTAACAGGCTTCCATATTTGAATACTCTGTCCCTGGTTGGTAAAATTATTTTATTTGGGGTGTTTATAAGACTGGAGTTGGAATGACTGATGTTTTTGAGTCACTGCACACAGGTGTTGTGAACCAAACTCTGGTTCTCTAGAATAGTAGCAAGTATACTTAACAACTCCATTTTGCTCCTAATCAGGTTAGACCTTATTAATCTATTTTATCTTCATAGCATCTCAATGAAATAATTTTTAATACTATTTCCATTTTATAAACGAAGAAACTGAGGCATAGCAAGTTTTAATATCTTGTGCTAGCTAACATCACTTTTGAGTGGAGAAAATATGAAGCAGCATTATAGATACTGCATGGACCTACAGTCATTCCTATCAGATTGAAATGAAATCATTTTCTTGTTTGTGGTAGCAAGAGAGATAGGGCCTCCTGTTGGTCTCTGAAAATCATGCATAGGCAAAGCCTTCTCCCAGGTACTCCAATGGGTCACCATCTCTTTAATTCAAGGTTTGGATATATCCAGATTGGTTTGTAGAGTGTAGTAACAAACTGAAGAGGATTAACAAACACCTCTCAACTCTCTGTGAGTATAAGGGGTCAGAGAAGATTTCTGGGAAATAAAACTTCTAAAAGAGAGTTTCTCCATCCCTACATAAGACTTTCTAGGAATGAGTATTTGCATGATATGTCAATGTCTAGTGACTTTCTGAACTATGATTCGTTTTATGTCCTTTCACTAGAAAATTGTATCCAAGTCTTTTTAGGAAAGTGCTAAACTTACTATCCCTTCTTCTTTTAGGGAAATAACTTTATCTGGCCCTATTTGGAAGTCTTCCTTATGCCCTGGAGATCATTATATGCACTAAGATACTAGGAATTTCTTTATGAGGTATAAGCAAACTCAAATAACATAATGAAACAGGATAACCTTAGAGATAGTCGACAAATTCCAACTAGCTAGGAGAACTGATGACAGATTTAAGGCCTCATTATACAATATACTTAGAGCTCTCCAAAAATGTAAACTTAGAGATAATTTGAAAACCCAAACTGGCCAAGAGAACTGGTAACAGACTCAAGACCTCGTTTTACATTAAATTTAGAGCTCTCTGAGAACATAGTTTAACAATAGAGGATAATACAGAATATGTCCTGGAGAAATAGAACTCAATATATAAGATGATTCATTAAAATAACTTTTCCTAATTTGTAGCATAGATAATGAAATGAGATAGTAAAAGGAGTTAGGTATCAATAACTGCTATTCATAAAACAACTGGTTCAGATATTTTCTGTTTGTTCAGAAGTGCTTTTTAAAACTGCAAATACTATCAGCCTAAAATATCATATATATGTATGTACGTACGTGTGTATGTGTATGCGTGTGTATGTGTGAGTGTGCATATGTATGTGTTTGTGTGCGTGCGCACGCGTGTTTGCTTTGGTAGAGTCATTCTTTAGATTCTTTGAATTGGAGTTATAAGGCTGATAATACAAACAAAACCTTTCTATTTGAACTTTTTAATTATTATTGAACTTGTAATCCCAGACATGTAATGAAAAGTCACACACATGTCGAGAGACAAAATGATATAATCATTAGTCTGCCTTTGTTCTGTGAAACCTATATAAATAAAGAAGTAGCCTGATTGCTAATCAGTAAGAGGTACAAGAGTCCCCTAACCACTATACCTGACTTACTCTACTCTTGAGAATTCCTTATCTCCTCTTGGGCTACCCTGCAATATCCAAGGCTGAACCTTGGCATAAACTCCTTTTCCTTTCCAATAAGTTTGACTTCCACTTTCATGGTGTGTGTGTGTGTGTGTGTGTGTGTGTGTGTGTGTGTGTGTGTATGTGTGTGTCTGAGAGACAGAGAGGGGGGAGAACACTCATGTGTACTCTGCTGAGTTTATGGTTACTTGTGGGAGTATGGTAGGAGAGTTATTTACACCACTGAAAAAAATTAATTACCCCTACACTGGTAGTCATTAACAGACAATTTGTCCTTGGGAAAGGATGGAACCTCTCAAGACACCCTGTCAACTGTGATGGAATATTCCAAGACTCAATTTTGTGTACATAACTAGAGCTGCTGCAAGTTCAATGTGTACTATCTATGTCATAGCAAGGAGCCAGCCTTTACATATTATTTATTGTATCTTGGTTGAAGTGACCAAGACGTCATGTGTAGAGAGCTAACCACTCAGGAGTCACTGGTTCTCAACATGTCAACCAGTGGTAAGTCTCTGTATTAGCCACCTGCCATTGTAGAGGAATTTTAATCCAATAACATGGCTGCTTTGTCAAAGAATCACTTCCAAAGTCCTCCTAGGTCTGTATGATCTGACTGGACTACAGACACACTTTTAATCTCAGGGGAAAAAGACAAGCAGATCTCTAAGTTCAAGGGCATCCTGGTATAGACCAAGTTTCAAGTAAAGAAAAGCTTAGGTAGTACACACCTTTAATCCTAGCACTCAAGAGACTGAGGATATAGACA
Organism: Grammomys surdaster; assembly: GCF_004785775.1. Classification (NCBI taxonomy): domain Eukaryota; kingdom Metazoa; phylum Chordata; class Mammalia; order Rodentia; family Muridae; genus Grammomys; species Grammomys surdaster. The sequence continues at coordinate 8,995,957 of NW_021604669.1, forward strand.
TATATTCAGTCTGGCAGGGATCAGTTGAGTTCAAATCAGTCGGTTTGGTTCAGCTTTGTTGCTGTAGTTGATTGATCTGCTCTACTCTCCCCAGTGGCCAGCAGTGCAAGTTCCTTTCTGCCCACCCAAATGCTCTAGATTCTTGAATGAAAGACATGCACATGCAGCCTTATAATTAGTATGCCTTAATCATTTCAATGGTTGGGCCATTCTCAAACTTCCATGTTGCTAATGAATACGCCTGAATTATTACTTACTAAAATCTAAATTCCATCTTTGCTACCCCAGACTCAAATTGGGGGAGTCTAATTAGAGTCTCTAATCTTATATGATTAGATTGCCTCTCTCCTTGCCACTATCAAACCTGAATCTTATTCCTTTTATGGCACGGTGATTCTCCCTCTTCTTTGGTCTCCTTGCCTGAGAATCCTAGAGTCCCACCTATCTCTCTGATCAGCCGTTGAACTCTGGTAACTTTATTCATCAATTAGAACAAGCTGGGGGCAGAAGCCCTCAGCATCTTATTTTCGGGATTCTCGTGCAATTTGGAAACCCAAATAACATAGTGCAAGCATTACACCAAATCCACAACACAGTTCAGAGTTAAGGAGTTGGAAGTCAGTGTGGATGAATGCAGGCCACATGCAATTGAGTTGAGTTGAGTTCAGTTTAGTCAATTGAGGCAGTTGAGTTCAGCGAGTCAGTGCAGTGGAGTTGAGTTCCAGCAGTTCAGTGCAGTTCAGCAGAGACACGTGAAGCCAGAGAACAAGAAGAAGCCGGAAGATTAGAACAGTTTGTTAAAGTTTGAGGCCAAGAAAAATAAAAGGCCAGAAGCAAAGAGAAGCCTGCATGAATCAGGCAGCATGGAGAGGAGTTTGAGCCAAGACTGCTGAGTGATCAAGCTAACCAGAGTTCAGAATGGACTAGATAGAAAGTGTGGGCTTATTCATCAATAAGACTCGAAGATGACAATTACTTCAGGTGAATAAAAGTTACTTATACATGCCAATGCAAAAATAATATCCTCTGACTAAGGTTGAAAGCAGCACTAGTTCATGAGTATAAGCACAAATAGTTAGAAGGGACATTCCCAACATTTCTGTTTGATAAAACAACAGTAGAAAGGTTCCCTTGGCCTATGGCCTACCCATAGCAATACCTTGGGTTATTTGAGGATATCTATGGGACCACATTGAGCAACAATATGAATAGATATAACCCAATCTGGTACTGGAAGTTTCATTTGATGGCAAAAGATGGCTAGTTGACAATTTGTCTCTCATATTATTTGGCAATTTCATTTATATCTCTTATTTATATGCATGTGTTTTAGGAAACTTCTAGCTTATTTGTTTCCTATTCTACCCCTCAAATGTCCCTTAGTTTTAGCTATGCCTCCCTGGATTTCCCCCTTCCTCCTCCCCCCATGCCCTACTTTCTTCCCTCTGGGCATCTGGGTTGCCTAGAGTATAATTCTAGGTGCTGGTATCTAGTCTTGTCTTTGTTGGGTGTTTGTTTCCTGGTTTCTGTTGCCCTGTCTGATTCTTAGGAGAGTTTGTTGGCTGTATGTTGTCTGGTAAGAAATTCGTTTGGAATCCAAATAAGTGTGGTCACTAGGAATTCCAGATAAAATGTGTTTTTAGGTATTGGGATCTGATGCTTAGAAATGAAGATAGAATATGTGGGGGAATGAGGAATTCACAGGAGGAAAGAACTCAGGCTGTTCCACAGGATCTGCTTAGCCTCCTGGGAATTGGAGCAGAGAGCAGGGAGGGGTCCTAGTAGGTGGTCTGCTACATATCCAGGGATTAAACTCAAGGATTGAATTTAGAGGAATGAAGGGAGAGGTGAAGATTTTCAGCTAACCTACCTGCTGCTCTGGCTAGAGTGATCTGTGGTTTGCCAATTAATGCCTCATAGTGTGGAACTTGGATAAAGCAAAGAGTATTGAAAGGAAGTGTGTTCTACTTGAGATGGGATGGCAGCAGGGGTTCTTTTTCACAGCTAGAGATGAGACTGAAGGATTGGATTGGAGAAGAGGAGGGACAGATGAAGATCTGCAGTTAGCTTGCTTACCTGTTTCCTTTACCAAAGTGTCCTGTTGGTTTGCAGGGAGTGCCTGCTGGAGTTGGGAGCTGGGATAAAGCAATGAATGGGTAGAAAGGAAGTGAGAAGGAGGAGATCTGTGTGATTGATTGGAGGTAAGGACAGAGAAGAATGGCAGACTATAGAAAGTGTTCTACTATAGAGCTGGGGGTTGATATTGGGGTTGAATTTACCATTGAAGATAAAATCTCCAATGTACTATTTCTGAGCTACAGGGAAATAAGGATTTTAAAGAAATTTTCAATACTATATTTCACAAAATTAGCATCACAGAGGGTCATGTAAACCACAGGAATGGACAAGGTTTAAGGAGATATGTAAAGTGAGAACTCAGCATCATTTTTAGGCTCCCCTGTAATATAGAGATGAACTGCAATGAGGTAATTATAGAGGTCACCAAGGAAACCAAGCCTATGTGTCACAGAAGCCAAGAAATAGTGTACATAAATTGGCCCCTTATTGCTAATTTCACAAATGATCCCACATTCCTCTTTCATAAAGTATCCAAGGAGGGTGAAGAATAATGATCACTGGAGGATATAAATGGACTCCCGTCACCTTGGGCTTTCCCACAGGTGTTACTATGGAACCTTACAATGGTTGTTCTTTCTGTTAGTTTTTGGTGTCTGAATAGATAAATCAGAGAGAATTACTTTTTATATCAATCGTGCACAGATAGATATGCATTAGCATGCTTCAGCTGCCAAACAATGTGCCACAAACTGAGCAATTTTACACTTAATTATTCCATGTAAGTACCTTCTTTCAGGTCACACAGCTGGGAAAGGCATGTTCTGAACTTTGCCTTGCTAGATGATATTTTGTATGGCTCCTGATGAGGACTGCTCCCTTCTAGAGACTAGACATTACAAATCAAGATGCTTACAGGGACCAAGAAAAAGGAATTGTGAATGTTTTCCCTTGTAACTTCTGGTAATTCCTTGGCTGTCACAGTACAACTCCAATTTCCACAGAACATTCTTTGTGTGTTGTTTGACTCCAGATTTCTCATTTTTATGAAGATATTTGTCATATTGATTAGAAGTACATGTTGCTCTGGCCTGACCTCATTATAAATAATTACATCTCTGATGACCCTATAATGATACAGTACATCCCGAGGAACAACTTCAGCGAATAAATCTTGGAAAGAATAAATTTCTAGCCATTACAGCATGTCCATTCCTTCAGCATAGGCATCATTCCTTCCTTCTGATGATCAAAGTCAGCATCTGAATCCCTATAGCACAACAGCTAAATTGATGCACTTTCTGTTCAGACTGTCATTTATCGGCTTTGTGATTTGGGATAAACTACTTTCCCTCTCTGTTCTCTGCTTTCTCATTTCTGTATGTTAACAATAATAGTGTGCCAGCTGCTGTAAGAAATAAATGAAATGAATAGGATGACTGAAGCTCAAATTTGGCAGTGCAAATGCCATCTGCTCTAGATATATTTTCTCTGACAAACATCTGCATTTATAAGGGTTTTAGTTTCTAAAGTGTGTTTCTGTATTTGCCATAATTTGCTTCACATGGAATCCCATGTAGCACACAAAAATTTTAGTCTTAATTTCCAATGTACAAAAGTATTATAGAAAAGAGAAACTGACTTACTAAAAAAATCAAGAAGCAGAGGCAAAAATAAGTACCAGGACCCAGGGAATGCAACCATGAGGCCAATTATCTTTAATCCCTACCAATTGAAATACAAGAGATTAAATATTAGGGCCCTATAGAGACCCACATCAATTGTGATAAAGCCAGTGCTTACATGAGTTAACCCTCAAGAATAGAAAATACATCATGACAGAATTGCTTTTTATAGATGTGCTATCTCATTTTTTTAAAAATTCCAAATACAGTCCACTTTTCAAAGGTTCAGTAATAATATTATTTAATTTGTCTCTAATATGCTACATTCCTGTAACCTTTAGAAAGATGATGGTTGAAAATTGCATGGATTGCTCAAGCCTTCTGGAAATCATGGGAAGAAATGTTAGCTTTCGAGATTCACCCACAAATGAAAAGAATCCTTTCTGTGAAACCTCCTGCAAGGCTTTCAGCATGGACACCATGGGCAGATGATTGTGAAATTGCTCTGCCTTAGCAATTAGATCTCCTGTGGTGCCCAAGGGCTCCAATTATAGCGTGGAAGTAGTATAATAATATGGAAAGTTATCCTGATCGAAAGGATATCTTACCAAGTTCAGTGAAGATTAAGCTTGAATAATGCTGATGTGTGAAATCTCAACTAGACATTCAGTTCTGAGGAAAGAGGTGCTTTTCTTCCAGACACTTGCGATGTTGTTTCTCACCTTAAAAATATTGAGCATGAACTGTCTGAAATGCCTGGAAATGCAGTTCTAAACATGAACAGATAGGGCAGAAAAACTGGCATTGCAGAATGGTTCTTTACCACGGTAATTGTCTTTACTTCAAATGTATGAAAAGGAGACATGGTACAGAAGGAAAAATGGTCATATTAGAAACTCTACTGTGTCAGAATGACTTTGGGAAGAAAGAATGTATTTGAGCTCATGGTTCCAGAGGATTAAGAGCTCATCATAGTGAGAAGATAAGGAGTGACCCCAGTTATGTACTTCCTTCAGCGATGCCACACCCCCTCATACACAATGCCCCTCTTAAGGGACCAAGAGTTCAAATGCCTATGCCTATGGGAACATTTCTCATCCAAATGACCACACAGATTCTCCTAGGACACAAGGCTTTGAAGCTCTGCTCTGCCATGCTTACGACTGTCAGACGTAGATGACTGAGCTATCCCTGTGTGCACTTAGACTTCTATTCCAGCTACTGTCATCAGAGCAGTGTTACATCTTCCATTGCGCGGCACAAGTTCTAGGATGTGGTGTTGCTGACATTCTTAGAAGGAAGAAGCTATTAGTCTTCCCTTTCCAATTTGGGATTTCTTAATCAATGAAAATGCAATAAACAGATACATAGATACTTTCGGACATGTTGACATCTATGAACTCCATGACTATATTGCATTGGGATAATTTAGAATCTAAAATTAAAGAAGTGTGAAAATTATCTTAATAAGAAAAACATTGGCCAATCTGTGGCAAATATGCATAGAAACACATATACAACCCCCAAACAACCTACAGTCATACATAATTATTCAGATATATATGTATGCATAAGCAACAATACTCTATCTGTATTCACATATGCATACACAAAAAAACCTACAAACATACATACTACCACATACATACACAGAAACCAGAAACACACATATATAAGTTTGTGCCTTTCTCTTTATGCATAAATGATGAGAATATCATCATGAGATAACATTTTAAGCTGATGGGGAATAAAATGATTAGAAGTAAAATTCACCAGGTTTACCTAGCCTCCTAAGCTGATATTAAAGATCTGGGTCACTCTGACTGGCTTGAATATATGCTTATTGATTGTTTCTTTATTAGTTTCATATATGAATGTAACACATTCTGGTCATGCCCACCTCCCCACTCTTATCCCTCTCCTGCCTCTACCAATCCCCCTGCTAACAAGTCCCATTTTCCACTCATGTTGCTTATTTTTACTTTGTGTAAAATGAAAGAACTAATACAAGAATTGCATGATGGGGAGAGGAATGTAAAACATCTTGTGGGCATGCTGTGGCCATGGCCCTCTAAAGGTCGCAGCACCTGCAAGAGCCCCTATAAAGTCTGCATAAGAGTGAGCATCATGGGGTCCTGATGCATTACAGGTGGCTCATGGGGTCCTGATACATCCAGAAGTACTAACACTGGCCGATAATGAAGACTTGTTCTCAATGACAAAGCCACTGGTGAGTCACCCGTTACAGTGGATAACTTCATATCCATCACCACATGGGGAACCCTAGCTAATATCAGTGGGTTGCAAAATCTAAATATTTTTTAAAGTATATTGTGATGAGGCCATTTGTATTTTACTCTTAGAGTTAAGCCACAGTGCACCATGATCGATTAGGTAGTTTCATTGTTGCTGCAACAAAACACCTAACAAAAGCAACTTTAGGGAGGAAAGGTTTATTCTAGTTACAATTTGAGGGATAGTGCATCTTGATGAGGAATGCATGGTGGCAGAAGTTTGAGGCTATTGCTCACACTGTTTCACTAGTCAGGAAACAGAGACCAGTGGGTGCTGATGCTTAGATAATGTTTTTCTTTTTATGCACTCAGTGGCCATAGCCTGTGGGGTGGTGCCATTTACACTGAGAATGAGTCTTTCCATTTCAATTAGCCTACTCTAGATAATCCCTTACAGATATGAACAGAGTTTTATTTCCAAGATGCTCCTAGATCGTGTCAATCTGATGGTTAATATAAAACATCACCGGGATGAGTTTATAATCCACTATAGTGATCTCATAATCATGTTACCAATTCTTTCACTTGCCTTACATTTCTCCACCTTACTTTTTATATATTGCATAGATCAAGAATTCAAGATGTTGAAGGTGGCATAGAAAGTCTCCAATTTGAATGCGGTTTTACCTGACCCCAAAGTCCTTGGAATATTTTCTCTTTAATATGTTTATTTTCTGATGTATGTTTTTAAAATTTATTTCTGACCATAAAGAGCATTCCCCTTGAGTATTCCTAGCTCTGTGGCAATTGTTCAACACATGTTCGAGCTGAGTTTGGGTAACAGAATGAGAATAGCAACCGCTCTAGGCTGCATACACCTCCCCATTCTCAGCACACAGCCTCAGTTTCCCTCCCAGTGTCCCTGGAGGCCCATTCCATTTTAGGAAAATCTGGAGCACAGGTTTTTGTAGAATGGTTCTCTATACAGGCTGAATATTTCTGAAAAGAAAAAGTTTATAGTGCTAAATTTCGCTCCTTCAAGTAGGCAATCTTGTGCTCTGAGCATTTAATTACTTATGACAAAACAAAGAAGCCAACTTAATAGGATAATTGCCCATGAAACAGAATTAAACAGAATCAAAAGAAAATTTGAAGCAACAATATTCTCTTGTCTGAAAGAAGACCAAAGCTAATTGTTTTCTGTCTGAAGTTCCTTTTCTGGATGTTCAAACACAGCCAGAGTTTTCAAGCCCTTTGAATGGTGTTGTGCTTTATTATAACTACACAGACAGTGAAGTATCTCTAACCTTAGTCTTGGGAATTGGCATAAAATAGTCTTTATTGTTTTTAAATTAAAATTACATTATTTTTCCTTTCCTTTTCTTCTCTCTAATTCTTTACAAGAACCCTCCCGATGTACCATACCTTTTGTTCTTTAATTGTTTATATATACATTTCTAATGATCATATTTCTAAATATGTAATTGGCACAGTCTGCATTATGTTACTTGTATGTGTCTGACTCCAAGGCTGACTACATGGTATTAGATAATCAACTGGGGAGCTCTCCTCTAGGAAAGACTGTATTTTTCACTCTCAGCAGTCTTTAGTCGCCTGTAGTCCTTTGTCTAGGATCGAGGCATTCTCGAATCTCTCCCCTCTGTTTTAGCATGATTATGAGTGTTGTCTTTGTTCAGGTCTTGCATAGCAAGCCGTGTTGTTAAGACCTCATGAATGTAGCTTCTCAGACCTTTCTAGAAGATACAATCTCATGGCAGACTTCTTGTTCCTCTAGAGTACAATCTGTATCCTGTTTTCAATAGTCACATCATACTCAAAATAAACATTATTAGTTATAATCCACTAGCAGGGTAGATTGGAGTCTTCACTGGGAGACGGTGATATTTGCAACATTTCCCAAAATAGAATGATAATGCCAGTGTTAGTGTGGTTGTAGACACAGTCCCTGTCAGGCACCGTTGAAAATTCACTGCTACACTATTTCGAGAGATACCAAAATGCTCATGAGGGCCTTAAGTGCTGCATGCTCGTGTGCACTCCTCATATTTCTAGAAAGACCCTACAAGAAGAAAAGAAGTTCTCTTCTACTCACTAGAAATTAATATTATAACTGAGAATTTCATTCATGAGTGCTATATTCATATTATTTTCACTTTTTTCTTTGTCCCTCTTCCTGTGTAGCCTCTACTCCTGTTCAGCTTCATGACCTTTGTTCTTTAATCTCATATATATTTGTATGGTTATAATTGTTATTGCATAAACCTGTTGAGTCCACCTAGTGTTGCTCATATGTTTATGTGTTTAGCGCTGGCCACTTAGGTTTGAGTAACCTATCATGAAAAAGACCGTTTCAGTGCTATTTAGCTTAGCTTAATTTATTGTAGTTTTATAATCATATCTTTTGAAGCTAAAAATAGACTCCTATTTAATAATGGAAGAAGCGTTATAGTATGCAGTGTATGATATATAAAGTGTGGTTAATATTTATTAATTATAAATGACAACATATGTGTATTTACAGGTAAAAATATTGGAGATCAAATGTATACATTAGTTGTATATGAAGTTGTTTTCAAGAATTGAATTTGTATAGATTTAACCAAGCCATTAAATGTAAATTAAAGGTGGTTAAAATCTGGGATGATTTACATAAGTACAAAAAAGTATAAATATTCACAATGAATGACTTTTAAAGATGACAGGAAAGTTCAGAGGGAATCTGTACTGTTACATGACAGTGCTATCAGGGATTGTAGTAGAGTTTAGAGAATTGTAAAATAATTAAGTACTAACTAAAAACACTTTCAATGTACGAGTGAAGAACAAAAGAAGCATTGTAAGTTTCCAAAATACCTCAGGCTTAATATAAGATAATACTAACAATATAAATAAGGTCAAAGAGTTTCTTCTAAGCTGTTCTACAAACAGAATAAACCAAATAACTCCTTACACAAACACTCCACACTCAGAACACAAACAGGTCACCAGAAAATCTATGAAAGTTGTAAGGGACTTTGAAGTAAAAGGAGGGTCAATAGTATAGAGATAAAAATGAATAATATGGGACTACAATTCACAATGTACATTATATCATAAATATAATAATTAAAGAATATTTAATTAAATAATAATTAAATAATAAATATAAAACAAGATCCTGATTCTGCATCTAGAAGTCACATGTGAACTCTTTTGGGGATAATTTAAATTTATTTTAGATACTGTTTAAATTCCTCAAGTGAGTTCTTGAGGGTCTAGAGGAAAAAATTCTAGTTCAGTTAGAACAGGGTACTGAAATATTCAAAAGATTATTATAATTTCTGCTCCTTAACTAGGATATTGAAAAAGGTTAGTGGAGAAATTCTGAGTCAATTTTGAACTCATACGTAGTCCTATTTATCAGATAAGCATTTGACATAGTCAGTATACACTCTAGGACTAAAGAAGTTCTCTGACTTGTTCACAGTTGAACACATTCTTAAGAGACTAATGTATAGCTGGCATTCAGTACAGTTATATCAAGTGTTTAGAACCAGGATTACATTTATTTTCATTCTCAATAAAACCATTTCGGGCCTTCAGGTTTTTACTGATGAAGTGGTACTAACACTTTGACTATTCCTTCAAGTTCAGTTCTGTACATTCAGACATGTACTTTCCGTATCACTGCCTATTGAAAAGACTTCCCTTTGTCCACTGTGTGTTATTGGCAACAGCCTAAACAAACACTCATTTTATGTCTGTTATTAGACGGACAGTGTATCTTTAAACTTGTGAACAAAAGGATACTGGCTTTTTGTGAACTCAATTTTGGAATCGGAGCCATTTTCAGGTTCAAAGTGTCTCCCTCTCCTATTAAAGACTCTCTTCTCCTAACTTTGAGGAAAAAATAAAACTCCTAACTTTTTAGTTGAAATCTTAAAGTGTCAGTAAAATTAAAGTTTATACTTAACAATTATAGTGTAAATGCCCCAGAGTAAAGAATCTAAGGAGTAAATATTTTTCCCTGTACTCTCAATAATATATAAGACCTTGAAAGAAGTTATTTGCACTAAACTTTCAGTTTTTAAATTATAGAATTATTTCTTTCTTATCTTTATGTTCTAATGGCTAGCATACCTGGAATGTATTATATCAAAATAAATGCTGGACAAAGGAATAAATTCATTGGTTCCAAGATGACAGTTAAGTATATGGAAACTGATTTGCATAAGAAGCTGGGTGATACTTTTAAGTGAAAGAGTACAACTTATGGGTTTTTTTTCCATCATGTTCAACCCCAGGCATGTATAGAGCTGTTTAAAAACATAGCCACTCATTTAACAACTGAAGACCACCATTAACAAACTCCATATGTTGGCTCAAAAATATTTTGAAAATTTGGAATACAGGTTAAAATTCTAAGAATATTAATTTTAGACCAGTTTATGGAAGCTGCAAGTTTGGAGATATTTTATTATTAGGGGTTTTCAACCTTCAAGTGCTTTCAACAAGCTAGAATAAATTTTGAGTGCAAAATTCTCTTCTGTGGCATAAAGTTATGGCCCTGTTTTAGACTGGGTAATTTGGGATCACAAAACCACTAGAGACAAAAGATAAGGTTGTATTATTTGCTTCCCTGAAAATAAAGGAAAAAAAAACCTGTTGACACAAGAAAGACCCCATGTTGTGTGTGAGTTATGCAGCTCATTTAAATTCATAGATTCTCTCTGTACTTAATCAAATACTGACTGTGTAAGGAAATGGCAGTAGTGTATGTAAATTATAGTAGCAGCACAATAAAGATTTTTGACTGGCTATCCTACAAAAATCACTTTTAGAGTTAGTTGAACTGGGTCTGTAGCTTGACTGAGTCATTGAGGTATGTGTGTATGTTGTGTATGTGTATGTATCAGTATATGTGTATGAGGTGTATGTGTTGTGTATGACTGATGTATGTGGTATACATGTATCTATGTTCATTCAGTTTCAATTTCTTACCACAAGGCCTTCTGGACATACTCATTGTGACATTCAGACCACACATTATGTGACCTCTCCATAAAGCCTATTTTTCTAAAAATCTTTTACATGCAATTTGTAATGTTCTGTGCCATGTAGCTCTGCCCTTTAAAGTCATATAAGGTTAAGCCAAGATGTAACTTTATTAGTTCTTTTCCCAGAATGGCATAATAGTAAACATATGATCCCATCAGAACATCCTTTCTCAGAATTAGTTTAAAGTTCATATGTCATTTTCTATGTGATGATTATTTTACAGTGACCTTTAATATACACAGCAGCTCTGTTTCCCCACTTCCAATCCCCTAGTCTCATCACTAACACTACAACAGAATGCCAGCTACAGCCTTCCTTCCCCTTGCCTAAAACTCTTGGTATTTTACAGACCATCCTTCCTAACCTCCTTAGGAAGGATGCTTTGTCCCAAACCCCCAAATCCTGCAGGCATTTCCTGTTAACCCAAGGACCTCTTCTCCCATTTCTCTCAGGGCAACAAGTAAGCTGAATTGAGACCCATACCCCTCCAACTAGTCCTGAGACTCAATCCCCCACCACTCCCAGGCCCTGGCTCATTCCAGCTCTGTAGCAGGATACCTGCTGTGGTCTGTCTTTTCACTCTTACCTCACCCTCAATGGATCACAAAAACCTTCTACTTCAACCTTTCTTCCCCCCAACTCATCCCAGTATCTTAACCTGTAGTATCAGCAGGCATTCAGTGTGAAAACACCAGTTGACCAGATCAGGAAAATGAGCAACACATAGCAATCCAGGAAAATCAGCACCACATAGCCATCACACTCTCTGAAAATCTGGAGAGGAAACAGAAACCATGGAACAAAATATCTACCTAACAAAGACAAATCCAGAAATCAATACCTAGACCTATAATAACCCCAAATCAAGATACTAAGACGCTAGCATAAAAATAAAATCAACAAAAGCCAGAGTAATATATCTCCACTAGAATCTAGATATCTGATCACTGCAGGCCTGGAATATTCCACTATAGCAAGTATAAGACACACGAGAAATATCACTAAAGTAGCATCTGTGAATATGATAGAATGCCTCCACACAGAGAAAATGAATAAATCCTTAACTCCAGGGAAACACAATGTAATGAAGAAAAAAGTGGAAATAGAATCAATAAACAAAATCCAAACTGAGGGAATTTTGGAAATGAAAAAAAAAATTAGGAATTTAAACAGAAACTACATAGGCAAGCTTCACCAACAGAATACAACAGATAGAAAAGACAATCTCAAACACTGAAAATACAATAAAAGAAATGAATACATTTATTAAAGAAAATGTTAAATCTAAAAGAATCCCGAACTCAAAACATTTGGGGAATCCTAGACTATGAATAGATCAAACCTAAAAATAGTAAGTATATTGGAGGAGAAAAAAACCTAGCTCAATGATACAGAAAATGGTCTCCATAAAATCATAAAAGAAAATTTTGCTAATCTGAAGAAGAAGATGCTTCTAACAGTGCAAAAATAATAACAACAAGAAATAGATTAGACCAGAAAAAAATTCCCCTTGTGTCCTGTCCACCAAGGCATTAAACAGGGGTATGGGGAGGTCACCTGAAAGAGAGTAGGGGAAAGCAGGCAGAAGCAAAGAATGATGATTTGTCTATAGTCTGATCAAATCGTAATTTTTACTTTTTCACACAGGGGTTATATACACAAAAAGCAGGATGTGGGGAAGGGGATGATGCAGGGATGTAGGTGTTCAAGGGAAGTACAGATATCTTCCAGAACAGAGTGTCAGCTGGGTTGAGGTTCAGGGGACAGGTCACTATGACTCTGCCAATGATTCACATGTCCTTATCTAAGTTGGTACTATCCACCAAGGCTACACAAGGTCTATGACTATCCACAAGACCTATGACTACTTGTTCTCATCCAGGCTGGTAAATTTCCACCAAAGCTGCCTATTTTCAATATCTTATAGCTATCTGTTTCAGTGTTTTTCCACAGAGACTAAGACTTTGTGTCAGCAGGCATGTATGTCAGGCCTATTGCTGGTTTTAGGCCTATGGCTGATTTTAGGTCTTCAGTGTATAAGCAGGGCTGCCCCTGACACCCTTGCAATATAACAATCAAAACACTATACATACAAAAGAAAGAATGAGTATTATAAGCCTCAAGGGGAAAAGACCAAGTAACACATTAAGGCAGACCTATTAGAAATAAACTTGGCAGGGATGTGGAGAAACAGGAATACTCCTCCATTGTTGATGGGATTGCAAGCTGGAACAGCCACTCTGGAAATCAGTCTGGCAGTTCCTCAGAAAACTGGACATAGTACTACCTGAGGACCCAGCTATATCACTCCTTGCATATATACCCAGAAGATGTTCAAACATGTAATAAGGACACATGCTCCACTATGTTCATAGAAGCCTTCTTTATAATAGCCAGAAGCTGGAAACAACCCAGATGTCCCTCAGCAGAGGAATGGATACAGAATGTGGTACATTTGCACAATTGAGTACTACTCAGCTATTAAAAACAATGACTTCATGAAATTAACAGACAAATGGATGGATCTAGAAAATATCATCCTGACTGAGGTAACTCAGTCACAAAAGGCCACACATGGTATGTACTCACTGATAAGTGGATATTAGGCAAAGAGCATGGAATACCTACGATACAACTCATGGACCACATGAAACTCAAGAGGAAGGAAGACCAAAGAGTGGATGCTTCAGTCCTACTTAGAAGGGGGAACAAAATAAACAAGGGAAGTAGAGGGTGGGAGAGACTTGGGAGGAATAGAGGAAGGAGAGGGGGGAAAAAGGAGTAGATTCAGGTATGAGAGGAGATGGTGGAGATATACAGAGGGTCAGGAAATTGAACAGAGGTGTGTAGCAATGGGGGAAGGTGAACTGGGGGTAGCAACCAGAAAGTCCAAGATGCCAAGAAAGAAGAGCCTCCTGGGACCCACTTGGATGATATTAGCTGAAATACCCCACACAGGGGAGGGAGAACCTTTCGAGACCATATCCAGAGGTTAGGCATGGTACCCTGGTTGAGGGATGGGGCCACCCACTTATTTCCAAAATTTTAACCCAGAATTGCTCTTGTCTAAAGGAAATACAGGGACAAAGAGTGCAGCAGAGACTGAAGGAACAGTCATACAGAGACTGCTCCACCTGGGAATCCATCCACATGCAGATACCAAACCCAGACAATATTGCTGATGCCAAGAAGTACTTGCTGACAGGAGCCTTATAAAGCTGTCTCCTGAGAGGCTTTGTCAGATCCTGACCAATACAGATACGGATGCTCACAACCAACCAACGGACCCCAATGAAGGAGTTAGGGGATGAAATGAAGGAGCTGAAGAAGCCTTATCTGGTATCAATATGAGGGAAGACCCTTTGTCCTGTGAAGGCTTGATGCCCAAGTCTAGAGGAATGCTAGGGCAGTGAGATAGGATTGGTGGGTGGGTGGGAACACCCACATAGAAGCAGGGTAAGGGGGGAATGGGATTGGGGTTTGCAGAGGAGAAACCAAGAAAGGGTAAATAAATAAAGTATCCAATTAAAAAACAGAAAAAGCCGGACAGTGGTGGCACACAACTTTAATCCCAGCACTTGGGAGGCAGAGGTAGGTGGATTTCTGAGTTTGAGGCCAGCCTGGTCTACAGAGTTCCAGGACAGCCAGGGCTACACAGAGAAACCCTGTCTCGAAAAACTAAAAAAACAAAACAAATACAAAAACAAAAAACAAAACAGACAAACAAAACAAAACAAAAAAATGGAAAAAAGTAAGAAATAGACTTGACTTTTCAGTGGAGACCCTAAAAGCCAGAAGAGCCTGGGGAGATGTACTGCAAGCACAGATTAATATGCCCAATAAAACTTTCCATCAAAATAGATGAAAAAAAATAAGACATTTCATGATAAAGTCAAATTTAAACACTATCTATATACAAAAACAACCCTACAGAAGGAAAGCCCCTACCTAAGGAGGTTAACTATAACAATGAAAATACAGGAAATAAATAATTTCAAACTAGCAAAATCAAAGAAAGAAAATACACACATACACACACACACACACACACACGAACACACAAACACAATCACCATTACCACCACTCAGAACAGCAGCAGCACCAAAATGACAGATATCAATGATCATTGGTCATTGGTATATTTTCATATGACTATGAATATGTTTATATTCTGAATAATAACATTTTTAATCCCCCAATAATAAGACATAGACTAACATTGTGGATTACAAAATAGGATCCCTCCTGTTGCATCCAAAAGAATGTTTCAATATCAAAGATAGACATTATCACTGGGAAATGATCATAAAATTGTATTCCAAGCAAAGGAAACTAAAAAGCAAACAGGTTTATCACTTTTAAAATATAACAAATAGATATCAAATGAAAACTTACCAAAAAAGATATAAAAGGACACTACATACTCATCAAAGAAAAAAATCCACCAAGATATTTCAATTCTTAACATCTCTGCCCCAAGCACAACAGAGCTCAAGTTTGTAAAACAACTGAAACTACAGTTTAAATCATATACTGATTCTCACACATTGATACTGAGAGACTTCAGTACTCTACTCTTACAAAGAACAGGTCACTCAGACAAAACTAAACTGAGAAACACTGGGCAAAACAAATGATATAAACCAAATGAAGCAGATATTTCACCCAAACACAAAAGAATATAGCTTCTTCTCTATAGTGCTTGTTCTTGGTTCCTCAAGCAGTGTCAGGTGTGGGTTCTATACCATGGAGTAGACATTAGATCTAATCAGACATTGGTTGGCTACTTCTACTAGGTCTATGCCACCATTACCCTAGCATATTTTCCTGCATAACAGAGGCTGTAGGTCAAAGATTTCTGTGGCTGGGTTGGTATACACTTTTCTCTTTCAGTAGCCTGCACAGTACCTTCTCACATAAGATTAGAATATAGAGGTGAGGGCTCCATATACGAACCAGCACCAATTTTTCATGTTTAATGACTTATATGAGCATTATCTCAGCAATGAGGCCCAGCTATGTGTGCAAAGAGCAACCCTCTGTCTTAGTACCAGCTTGCATTGTTTGGTGATTTCCATGGGACTTCCTTGGCTAACAACTCAATAGAATGTAACCTAGTCCCTCCACTGAAAGCCTTACCTGCCTATGGTAGTTGTCCAGTTGACACTTCACATATCCCATCATTATGATCTTTCACTAGGATCACCCCCATAGAATCCATGAAGTTTCTACTTGTTGCTAGGTTTCTACTCAATACCCATCCCCATACACACACTTCTCAATTCCAGCCATCTCCCTATACACTCATTTCCCTCCACTTCCCCACCCCCATGATACTCCTGCTATCATCCAACCTGCCTCAGGCTGACTATAAAAATCTCTTCATTTCTCCTTCCCATGGAGATCCATGTACACTTCCTTAAGCTCCTCCTTTTACATAACTTCTTGGAGTCTATGGGTTGCAGCTTTGTTCAGTAACTTAAGGGCTAGTATCCACTTATAACTGAATGCATGCCATATTTATTCATGTGATTTCAGTTACATAATTCAGGATTTCTTTTTTCTAGTTCCATCTATTTGACTGCAAACTTCACGATGTCATTTTTTTAAACAGCTGAGTAACAACTCCATTATACATATATTTCACAATTTTTGTCCAATCTTCTATAGGGCACATCTATGATCTTTCCAGTTTCTAGCTATTATGAATAAAGGTACAATGAGCATGGTTGAGCAAGTGTCCTTATGGTAATGTGGAGCACCCTTTGGTTATATGCTTAAGAGTGGTATGGGTAGATCATGAAGTAGATTGATTTCAACTTTCTGAGGATCCACTATATTGATTTCCATAGGGACTCTACAAGCTTTTGCTCCCATGAGCAAAGGAGTGCTCCCCCTGCTCCACAGTCTCACCAGCTTGAGCTGTTGTTTTGATTTTCATCATAGCCACATCTAACAGGTAAAAGACGGAATTTCAAAATAGTTTTGGTTTGTATTTCCCTGATGGTTAAGGTTATTAAATATTTCTTTAAGTGTTTGTTATCCATTTGAGATTCCTCTATTGAAAATTCTGTTTAGATTCTTACCTCATTTTAAAAATTTTTAATTGGATTGTTTGTTGAGGTTTTTTTTGAGTTATTTATATATGTTGGATATTAGTCCTCTATCATACAGAGAGTTGGTAAAAAATCTTTCCTATTCTTTTGGCTTCCAATTTGTCCAATTGATAATGTCCTTTGCTTTATACCCCCAACCCTGTCAATCTGATCCACTGAAACTATGATTCTAGTGCTTCTGATCTTGTTTGCTTGCTGCTTATACTTTGCTAGACTGGCCACTAGTCCCGTTACTATCTGGGTGTTTGGGCCCAGGTGTTTACTTTTGGTCTGGGCCCAAGCATTGAGCAGGTCTCAGGCAGAAGCTCTGTACCAAACCTCAGAAAACCGAGAGAAAGAGGGCTTCCTAGGAGCTTTTACTCAGGCAGCATCTCAGGTAAGGAAACAGCAACACTTGCCCCAAACAGGGAGTAACTGGGACCCACTGGGACCCAGGAATTCACTCCTGGCCTGGAGCACAGGTTCCTTCCGGTCTGGGCCCTAGCACTCAGCAGATCCCGGGAGCCAGCTCTGCATCCAATCTCACAGAACCCAGAGGAAGCAGGGCTCCCAGGAGCTCTAAACTGAGCAGTATCCTAGGCAAGGAGGCTGCAACACCTGCCCCAAACAGGGAGTAACTGGGACCCATTGGGACCCAAGAATTCACTCCTGGCTCGGAGCACGGGCCTCTTCCGCTTTGCATCTGAGCACTGAGCAGATCTTGGGCCTCAGCTCTAACCCCAGCAGCAAAACCCATCCCAAACAATTCTGACACAACCTAGATAATAGGAAAGACAGGCTCCAGTCAGAGACAGCAGAGCTAGCACAAAGGAGATCCAGATGGCAAAAGGCAAGTGCAAGAACATAAACATCAGCAACCCAAGGTACTTGCCATCATCAGAACCTAGTTCTCCCACATTAGAAAGTCCTGAACTCCCCATATCACTAGAAAAGCAAGAACCAGATCTAAAATTACTTCTAATGAGGATGATAGAGGACTTTAAGAAGGACATAAATAACACTATCAAAAAACTTGAGGAGAACACAGGTAAACAGGAAGAAGCCCTTAAAGAAACACAAAAATCCCTTAAAGAATTACAAGAAAACACAAACAAACAGATGAAGGAATTGAACAAAACCATCCAGGACATAAATATGGAAGTAGAAACAATAAAGAAATCACAAAGGGAGACTACCTTGGAGATAGAAAACTTAAGAAACAAATCAGGAGTCATAGACACAAGCATCGCCAACAGAATAGAAGATATAGAAGAAAGAATCTCAGGTGCAGAAAATACCATAGAAAATACTGACACAACTGTCAAAGAAAACGGAAAATGCAAAAAGTTTTGTTAACACAAAACATCCAGGAAATCCAGGATGCAATGAGAAGACCAAACCTAAGGATAATAGGTATAGAAGAGAGTGAAGATTCCCAACTTAAAGGACCAATAAATATGTTCAACAAAATTATAGAAAAAAAACTTCCCTAACCTAAGGAATGAGATACCCATAATCTTACAAGAAGCCTATAGAATGCCAAATAGACTAGATCAAAAAAGAAATACTTCCCATCACATGATAATCAAGACACAAAATGCACAAAACAAAGAAAGAATTTTAAAAGCAGTAAGGGAAAAAGGCCAAGTAACATATAAAGGCAAACCTATCAGAATTACACCTGACATCTCACCAGATACTATAAAAGCCAGAAGATCCTGGACAAATGTCATACAGACCCTAAGAGAACAGAAATGCCAGGCCAGGCTACTATACCCAGCAAAACTCTCAATTACCATAGACGGAGAAAACAAGATATTCCACAACAAAACCTAATTTACACAGTATCTTTCCACAAATCCAGCACTACAAAGGATAATAGCAGGACAGCTCCAATACAAGGAGGGCAATCATACCCTAGAAAGAGCAAGAAAATAATCCTCTTCCATCAAACCCAAAAGAAGATAACCACACAAACGATGTCTCCACTATTAGCAAAAATGACAGGAAGCAACAACACCCTCTCCTTAATATCTCTTAACATCAATGGACTCAATTCCTCAATAAAAAGGCATAGGCTAACAGACTGGATATGCAAACAGGACCCAGCTTTTTGCTGCTTACAGGAAACACACTGCAGTGACAAAGACAGACACTACCTTATAGAGTAAAAGGTTGGAAAACAATTTTTCAAGCAAATGGCCCTAAGAAATAAGCTGGAGTAGCCATTCTAATATTGAATAAAATCGACTTTCAACTTAAAGCTATCAAAAAGGATAAGGAAGGACATTTCGTACTTGTCAAAGGAAAAGTCAACCAACATGAACTCTCAATTCTGAATATCTATGAGCCAAATACAAAAGCACCCACTTTCATAAAAGAAACCTTACTAAAGCTCAAAGCACACATTGCACCTCGCACAATAATAGTGGGAGACTTCAACACCCCACCCTCAGCAATGGATAGATCATGGAAACAGAAATTAAATAGAGATGCAGTGAAACCAACAGAAGTTATGAACCAAATGGACTTAACAGATATCTATAGAACATTTCACCCTAAAGCAAAAGAATATACCTTTTTCTCAGCACCTCATGGTACCTTCTCCAAAATAGATCATATAATTGGGCACAAGACAGGCCTCAACAGATACAAAAAAATTGAAATAATCCCCTGCATCCTATCAGATCACTATGGTCTAAGGCTGGTCTTCAAAAATGACAAAGACAATGGAAAGCCCACATTCACGTGGAAACTGACCAACACCCTACTCATTGATAATCTGGTCAGGGAAGAAATAAAGACAGAAATTAAAAACTTTTTAGAATTTAATGAAAATGATGATACATCATACCAAAACCTATGGGATACAATGAAAGCAGTGCTGAGAGGAAAATCCATAGCTCTAAGTGCCTACAAAAAGAAACTGGAGGGAGCATACACTAGCAGCTTGACAATGCACCTGAAAGCCCTAGAATAAAAAGAAGCTAATACACCCAAGAGGAGTAGATGGCAGGAAATAAACTCGGGGATGAAATCAACCAAATAGAAACAAAAAGAACTATCCAAAGAATCAATAAAACCAGGAGCTGGTTCTTTGAGAAAATCAACAAGATAGATAAACCCTTAGCTAGACTAATCAGAGGGCAGAGAGACAGTATCCAAATTAGCAAAATCAGAACTGAAAAGGGTGACATAACAACAGAAACCGAGGAAATTTAAAAACTCATCAGATCCTACTACAAAAGCCTATACTCAACAAAACTGAAAAATCTGGATAAAATGGACAATTTTCTAGACAAATACCAGTTACCAATGTTAAATCAGGATCAGATAAACCATCTAAAATGTCCCATGACCACAAAAGAAATAGAAGCAGTCATTAAAAGTCTCCCCACAAAGAAAAGTCCAGGACCAGATGATTTTAGTGCAGAATTCTATCAGACCTTCAAGGAAGACCTAATACCAATTCTCTTCAAACTATTCCACAAAATAGAAACAGAAGGAACACTAACCAATTCGTTCTATGAAGCCACAATTACGCTCATACCTAAACTACACAAAGACCCAACAAAGAAAGAGAACTTCAGACCAATCTCCCTTATGAACACTGATGCAAAATTACTCAATAAAATTCTAGCGAACCGAATCCAAGAACACGTCAAAACAATTATCCATCATGATCAAGTAGGCTTTATCCCAGGAATGCAGGGTTGGTTCAATATACGGGAATCCATCAATGTAATCCACTAAATAAACAAACTCAAAGAAAAAAAAACACATGATCATACACTAGATGCTGAGAAAGCATTTGACAAAATTCAACAACCCTTCATGATAAAAGTCTTGGAAAGATCAGGATTTCAAAGTCCATACCTAAACATAGTAAAAGCAATATACAGCAAACCAGTAGCCAACATCAAACTAAATGGAGAGAAACTTGAAGCAATCCCACTAAAATCAGGGACTAGGCAAGGCTGCCCACTCTCCCCCTACTTATTTAATATAGTACTGGAAGTCCTAGCCAGAGCAATTAGGCAACACAAGGAGGTCAAAGGGATACAAATTGGAAAGGAAGAAGTCAAAATCTCACTATTTGCAGATGATATGGTAGTATACTTAAGTGACACCAAAAACTTCCACCACAGAACTCCTAAACCTGATAAACAACTTTAGCAAAGTGGCTGGATATAAAATTAACTCAAGCAAATCAGTAGCCTTCCTGTACTCAAAAGATAAACTGGCTGAAATAGAAATTATGGAAATGACACCCTTCACAATAGTCACAGATAATATAAAATACCTTGGTGTGAACCTAACCAAGCAAGTAAAAGACCTGTATGACAAGAACTTCAAGCCCCTGAAGAAAGAAATTGAAGCACATCTCAGAAGATGGAAAGATCTCCCATGCCCATGGATTGGATTAATATAGTAAAAATGGCTATTTTGCCAAAAGCCATCTACAAATTTAATGCAATCCCCATCAAAAGTCCCACTCAATTCTTCACAGAGATAGAAAGAGCAATCTTACAATTTGCTTGGAATAACAAAAAACCCAGGATAGTGAAAACTACTCTCAGCAATAAAAGAACTTCTGGGGGAATCACCATCTCTGACTTCAAGCTGTACTACAAAGCAATAGTGATAAAAAAAAACTGTGTGGTATTGGAACAGAGACAGACAGGAGGATTAATGGAATAGAATAGAAGACCCAGAAATGAGCCCCCATACCTATGGTCACTTGATCTTTGACAAAGGAGTTAAAACCATTGAGTGGAAAAAAGACAGCACTTTCAACAAATGGTGCTGGTCCAACTGGAGGTCAGCATGTAGAAGAATGCAAATTGACCCATACTTATCTCCTTGTACAAAGCTCAACTCAAAGTGGATCAAGGACCTCCACCTAAAACCAGCTACATTGAAACTAATAGAAGAGAAATTGGGGAAAAGCCTGGAACACATGGGCACAGGAGAAAAGTTCCTGAACAGAAAACCAAGGGCTTGTGCTCTAAGATCAAGAATTGACAAATGGGACCTCATAAAGCTGCAAAGCTTCTGTAAAGCAAAGGACACAGTCAATAGGACAAAGTGGTAACCAACAGATTGGGAAAAGATCTTCACCAACCCTACATCTGATGAAGGGCTAATATCCAACGTATACAAAAAACTGAAGAAATTAGACTCTAGACAATCAAAGAACCCTATTAAAAAATGGAGCACAGAGCTGAACAAAGAATTCTCAACTGAGGAAGCTTGAATGGTTGAAAAGCGCCTAAAGACATGTTCAGCATCCTTAATCATCAGGGAAATGCAAATGAAAACAACACTGAGATTCTACCTCACACCAGTCAGAATGACTAAGATCAAAAACACAGGTGACAGCAGATGTTGGGGAGCATGTGGAGAAAGAGGAACACTCCTCCACTGTTGGTGGGATTGTAAACTGGTACAAACACTATGGAAACCAGTCTGGCAGTATCTCAGAAAATTGAACATAGTGTTACCTGAGGACCCAGCTATACCATTCCTGGGCATATACCCAAAAGATGTTTCAACATACAACAGGGACACATGCTCCACTATGTTCATAGCAGCCTTATTTATAATAGCCAGAAGTTGGAAAGAACCCAGATGCCCTTCAACAGAAGAATGGATGCAGAAAATGTGGTACATTTATACAATGGAGTACTATTCAGCTATTAAAAACAATGAGTTCATGAAATTCTTAGGCAAATGGATGGAGCTGGAAAAATATCATCTTGAGTGAGGTGACCCAATCTCAAAAGAACATACATGGTATGCACTAACTGATAAGTGGATATTAGCACAAAAGCTCACAATACCTAAGACATAACTCATAGACAACATGAAACTCAAGAAGAAGAAGGAAGACCAAAGTGTGGGTGCTTTGGTCCTTTCTAGAAGGAGTATCAAAAGTCTCAACCAGAGCTCCCAAAGTCTAAACCGCCAGCCAGAGAGCACAAAGGGAGGGACTCATGTCTCTACCTGTATAGGTAATTGAGGGTGACCTTGTCAGACATTAGTGGAAGTGGAGGGCCATGGTCCCCGAAAGTTTGGATCCCCTAGTGTTGGGGAATTCGAGAGCAGGTAGATGGGAATGGGAGGATGTTTGGAGCACACCCTCATAAAAATAGGAGGAGGGGGTATGGGATAAGGGGTTTTGGGGGAGAATGGGAGAGGACATAACATTTAAAGGTAAATATGTAAAATATCCAATAAAAAAACAGATAAAGGGTCTAAAAATAAAAAGAGAGAGAAAGAGTTTACTTATTTCAAATTATTTTCAAAAGTTCCTAGGAGATGCTAATTGGCTAAGATCTTATTTTAAGCTCTCCACAAAAGAATTTAAGTCTCTGTTTAATATTCTCAAGAGAGATGTAAATCCTAATTTCCTCAACAATTAATTGACGAAAAAGAAATAATCTCACAAAAAGTAGAAGAAGCTATTACTACTCAATATATTATATAGTCTGATTAGTTGTAGGTGGTGCTATAACAGTCCTTTGATAAAAAATTATTAATATAGATTTGTATTTCTTTAAATAGGGTCTTCATGACTCTCTAAGTGTGGAAGGAGCGACTGTTGGTGCTTCTTCCCTGACTTTGCAAGAACTCTGAAAAATTGGCTTTAAAAACAAAAGAGCGGGAATGGTACCCCCAGAATGAGTCCCCCTGAAATACTCTCCATCATGTCTTGTTCACTTTTAACTCTCTAAAACTGAAAGCTCATGGCAAATCTGCTGCTGACTGCCTCTGGCACCACTGAGACCTACAAAAACTATGCCACAGATATGGGGAAGGATCCTCTTACCGTTAAAGGAATGGCCCAGACCCAGTTCCCTTAAGGGGCCAAGGATTGTTACGCCTGTTTGATACCACAGAAGGCACAGCTAACCAGCTACTTAAAAGATTAATGAAATAAATAGATACTCCCACAAAGCCAGGCCCAACCATAACTAAGATGGATAACAATTTACATCCAGGGAAGAGAAATCTCCCTGAGAATTCCCTTCTTTTTCCTTTCCAGGTAAAAATGAATCACCCGTAATGTCTGCAGTTAGAAGTTATAATCCAGATGCTGGCCTCCGAACTTATACTACTCAGACCTTTGAAGGGCCACTGACAAGAACATCAAACAGCTAGAGGTTGACATCACTAATCTGAAGAAATCCCTTGTTTCGCTGTCTGAAGAGACCTCCAAAAATCGCAAAGATCCTTATTGGACTTGATTTACTCTATTACAATAGATAAGACTGAGTACAGCCCTTGACTGTGTACAGCCCTTAAAGAAGAATGTTGCCCTTACATAGACAAGACAGGGTGTTCCCAAAACCCATCTTCACCCAACCTAAAAGAGGGGACTTCTGTCCCTAGACCAAGCAGAGAGGGGCCACCCAGAACCCCCTTTGACTGGCGATCTGAATTCTTGCTTAGGCTGCAAGGCTAAGCACTGCAAGGGAATATAAATATAAATATAAAAATGTATAAATATAAAAATATATAAATATATATATAAATATATAAATATATAAATAAAAGTTAAAAATATCTCTGGGTTCCCTGAGGAACAAGCCTGACTGCATAGGGGTTGATGTCAAAAGTACCCCCTCTCCAGGAAAAAGACATTAGGATCGGTATGGCCCTCATGCCTCACTGGACAAGAACAGGGGGAACGGAGACATTACAAGGTCCCCTTCAAGTACTGGAGGTCAGGCCTCTATCCCTGCCTTCGCAAGATTAGAATCACCACAGCCCTTCTATACTTAGGGAAGGGAGGAGATGTCAGGGACAGCCCTGCTTGTACACTGAAGGCCTAAAATCAGCCATAGGCCTAAAATCAGCAATAGGCCAGTCATACATGTATACTAACACTAAGTCTTGGGTCTCTGTGGAAAAACATTGAAACAGATTGCTGTAAGCTATTGTAAACAGGCAGCTTTTGTGGAAATTTACCAGCCTGACTAGTCATAGACCTTGTAAATAGGTAGCCTTGGCAGACAATACCAACTTAGATAAGGACAAATGAGTCATAGACAGAGTCATAGTGGCCTGTCCCCTGAACCTTCACCCAGCCGATACCTGGTTCTGAAAGATATCTGTATTCCCTCTGAACACCCACACTCCAGTGTCATCCCCTTCCCCACATCCTGCCTTTCTGTGTTTGTAACCCCCGTGTGAATGAATTACAATTTGATAAAAAATAAATAAATTATAAAAAAAAATAATGGTCATTTCTGCTGTGTTACTAGGTTCTCTCCTTGACAGGGATGGCTGGAGCTGCTAGAATAGGAGCCTCAGAAACATTTCAAGGATTCAAGATGGCCCATTACTGAAAGGGGGGAATGAGAAGGTTAGGTTAATTCCATGACTGACTTCAATTGTCAGCTAAGGAGACCAAGCCTAAAAGCTGTCAAGTCCAGGCAAGCCCAGGCACATTAATTGCTAATATAAAAAATGCCAGGCTCCAGCCTTCATGCACTGATAGTGGTTCCTGAATGCCTAGAGAAAGAGTAATGTAAACTTCATCTACCCTGGAAGAATTCCTCAGCAACAGTTTCCAGCCTTCACACCTGATAATGGTACTTGAATGCCTACAAATAAGAGTAAGATAAAACTCATCTACCCCAAAATTCCAATGTGCTTTTAAATCAGGCCTGAGAGCTCACTTGGTTGTCTTTCTGTCTATCTTTGTAATGGGAGACTCCAGCATGCTGGACTTCTGGAGAATAAAACATTCTTTGTGTTTGCATAGTATTTGAGTCTGGGGTGTCATTCTTTGGCAAATCATGGACTCTTACAGTTAAAATTCTCCCCCATGTCCCAAAAAAGCCCAGGGACAGATGATTTAAGCAAAAATTTCTACCAGACTTTCAAAGAACAGCTAAAACCAATATTCCCCTAATTATTTCACAAAATAGAAACAGAAGGAACATTGCTCAATTTATTTTATGAGGTCACAGTTACCCTGATACCAAAACCACATAAAGACTCAACAAAGAAAGGGAATTACAGACCAATCTCCCTTATGAACATAGTCTCAGAAATATTCAGTAAAATGGTTCTAAAATGAATCTGAGATCACACCACAAAAGATTATCCACCATGATCAAATAGGCTTCCTATCAAGATGTTCAATATATTAAAATCAGTAAATGTATTCCACCATATTAAAACACACACACACACACACACACACACACACACACACAGGATCATCGCATTAAATGCAGAAATGTGCTTCGATACCATCCAACACTGCTTCATTTAAAAATTCTTGGAGACATAAGGGACACAAGGAATGTACATTAACATAATGAACATGGTTTAAAGCAAGCCTATTACCAGCATCAGATTAAATAGAAAAAAGCTCAAAGCAATTCCACTAAAATCAGGAAAAAGACAAGATTATCCATTTTCCCCATATTTATTCAATATTGTACTTAAAGCTTTATCTGGAGCATTAAGGATAACACACACACAAAAAATAAGGACTTTTCCTATATACAATAAGGATCTTTCCTATATACAAATGAAAAATGAACTGAGAAAGAAATTAGGAAAAGAACATCTTTTAAAATAACCTCACCTAATGTGGTTGTTTGAATATGAATGGCTAAGGGAATGGTACTTTTAGAAGGTGTGTCCTTGTCGGAGTACATATGGCCTTGTTGGAGAATTAGTGTCACTGTGGGTGTTAGTTTTGAGATCCTCCTTCTGGCTGCCTAGGAGATTCAGTCTTTTCCTGTTTGCCTTGAGAACCAGATGTAGAACTCTCAGCTCCTCCAATACCAAGCCTGCCTACATGCTGCCATGCTTCTTGCCATGATGATAATGGACTGAACCTTAGAATCAATAAGCCAGACTCAATTAAATGCTGTTCTTTAAAGAGTTGCCTTGGTTATGGTATCTCTTTACACCAATGCAAACCTTATCTAAGACAAATAATATAAAATATGTTGAGGTAAGTCTAAGGAGGTGAAAAATTTGTGTTGTCAAAACTTTATGAAAGTACAGTGAGCAACTTCATATGGTAAAACAAAAAAATACAGAGTAGCTTAAATAATCTTGAACAATAAAAGAACTTCAGGGTGTCCTATCATTCCCAATTTCAAGTTGTGCTACAGATCTATAGTAAAATACAACATGGTATTAGAATAAAATCAGACACGTTGATCAATAGAAATTGATTTGAGGACTCAGATACAAATCCACACACATATGGACACCTGAATTTTGATAAAGAATCAAGAATTCACACAGCAAAAAGAAAACATCTTCAACAAATGGTTCTGGTAAAACTGTAAAATTTAAGTCTAAGTAGATCAAAGATTTCAACATAAAATCAGATACACTGAACCTGAAATAAGGTCAATTTGGGGATATCCTTGAGTGCATTAGCACAGAAGAAGACATTTTGAACAGAATATCAATAATATATTCTCTAAGAACATTGATAAATCAATACGATGCCATGAATTTGAAAAAATTTTGTAAAAATTTACATCATAAGTTAGACAAATTGGAAGCTGACAGAATAAGAAAAGATTTTTACCAATTCTACATCTGATAGAGAACTAATATCCAATATATAAAAATAACTCACAAAACCCCAGATATCAAACTCCCAAACAATCCAATTTAAAAATTTAAAGATGAGGTAAAAATCTAAACAGAATTTTTAATAGAGGAATCTCAAATGGATAACAAACACTTAGAGAAATATTCAATAACCTTAACCATCAGGGAAATACAAACCAAAACTATTTTGAAATTCCGTCTTTTACCTGTTAGATATGGCTATGGTGAAAATCAAAAGCAGCAGCTCAAGCTGGTGAGACTGTGGAGCAGGGGAAGCACTCCTTTGCTCATGGGAGCAAAAGCTTGTAGAGTCTCTATGGACATCAATATAGTGGATCCTCAGAAAGTTGGAATCAATCTACTTCATGCTCTACCCATACCACTCTTAAGCATATAACCAAAGGGTGCTCCACATTACCATAAGGACACTTGCTCAACCATGCTCATTGTACCTTTATTCATAATAGCTAGAAACTGGAAAGATCATAGATGTGCCCTATAGAAGATTGGATAAAAATTGTGAAATATATGTATAATGGAGTTGTTACTCAACTGTTTAAAAAAATGACATCGTGAAGTTTGCAGTCAAATAGATGGAACTAGAAAAAAAAAACATCCTGAAATATGTAACTGAAATCACATGAATAAATATGGCATGCATTCAGTTATAAGTGGATACTAGCCCTTAAGTTACTGAAAACAAACCTGCAACCCATAGACTCCACGAAGTTATGTAAAGAGGAGGAGCTTAAGGGGTTGTATATGGATCTCCATGGGAAGGGGAAATGAAGAGATTTTTCTAGTCAGACTGAGGCAGGTTGGATGATAGCAGGAGTATCACGGGGGTGGGGGTGGGGAAGTGGAGGGAAATGAATGTATAGGGAGATGGCTGGAATTGAGAAGTGTGTGTATGGGGATGGGTATTGAGTAGAAACCTAGCAACAAGTATAAACTTCATGGATTCTATAGAGGTGATCCTTGTGAAAGATCATAATGATGGGATATGTGAAGTGTCAACTGGACAACTACCATAGGCAGGTAAGGCTTTCAGTGGAGGGACTAGGTTACATTCTATTGAGTTGTTGGCCAAGGGAGTCCCATGGAAATCACCAAACAACGCAAGCTGGTACTAAGACAGAGGGTTGCTCTTTGCACACATAGCTGGGCATCATTGCTGAGATAATGCTCCTATAAATCATTAAACATGGAAAAGTTGTGCTGGTTCATATATGGAGCCCTCAGCTCCATATTCTAATCTTATGTGAGAAGGTACTGTGCAGGCTACTGAAGGAGACAAGTGTATACCAACCCAGCCACAAAAACCTTTGACCTACAGCCTCTGTTATGCAGGAAAATATGCTAGGGCAATGGTGGCATAGACCTTGTGAAAGTAGCCAACTACTGTCTGATTTGACTCCATGATATAGAACCCATACCTGACACTGCTTGTGAAACCAGAATCAGAAACTTACATAATTCAGAGAACTAGGGTAAAACCAAACACTACTGGTCTAAAACTACCAATAAAATTATTCCCAATGATATTCTGCGATACTCATAGATCAGTGCCTCATCCAGTCTTTATCAGAGAGGCTTCCTCCAGTCACTGATAGGAAAAGAAGCAGAATCCTACAACCAGACATTATGAGAAGAGGGAATCTAACATGGGTGGAGGGTTTCTGTTAAAACCCTCCCCTCTAAGCTAAGGTAATCCCACTAGGGAGGAAGTAGAAAGATTGCAAAAGGGTGGGGTGGATGGAGGACCCCAGGAGAACAAAGTTCTCTGAATCAGCCAAGCAACATGCACATGAGCACACAGAGACTGAGTAACAAATGCAGGGCCTATGTGGGTCTGTGTTGGGTCCTCTGTGCATACATTATATCTATTAACTTATCATTTTTGTAAGACTCCTCTCATGAGGACAAGTGCACCTCTATCTCTTGTGCCTGCTCTTGGAACTCTTTTCCTCCTATTGTGTTTCTAAGTTCAGCTTTGATATGATAGTTTTTGCTTTATCTTATTATGTTTGACTGTTATCTGTTAGAAGCCCAGTCTTTCCTAATGAGAAACAGAAAGGGTGTGGTTCCAAATGAGAGAGAAGATGGAGAGTATCTGAAAAGAGTAAAGGGAAGGGAAGTTATAATTAGGATGTACTGTAAGAGGAAAAACTGATTGCAATAAAAGAAAAAAAGTAAGTGCTAAGAAAATGTGTAATTCCACTAAGGCAAAATGGAGCAAACATAATTTGTAGAAGTACATATTCTAAACCTTAAAAATAAATTGAATGAAATTACTGTAGAATTTAGTTCATGTTAAATCAAAACTCATGTGCTCTTGAGAAAGTATTGCCCATATAATTTATAACCTATGTTTTATATTCAGGGTAAAAGCAGAGGGCTGGATACTTTCAGAGGTCTCCCCATGTTCCATCCAACCACAGCTCTATCCTGGTACACTACACTTATATTCAGTCTTTCACTCTGCACTTTTTCATTTCAGTCATGGAACCTTTCTCACAAAAGCCCGTGAACTTGGTTGTCATTTTATTGACCTTGTGTTATAGTGGTATCAATCCATTTATTACAAACATGAGTTCTGCCTCCTGGTGTGCCCCTTTGGTTTTATACATCTCTTACTCTTTAATTTGTTTTTATTTTGTTTACAAATGCTCCATTATATGCCCTCATGCTGTTCTATATATCAGGAATATATTTGGCATGTAAAATAATAATCTTAAAAATGAGCATACCACTATGTGGTAAATGCTGAAGTAAGCCCTTTTCAGCAGGAACATGCAATCACATGCTAACTTATTTAATAGACAGCATCTGTGTGTACCAAGCCCATCTTTATGGTTACATCAGGATTCCCATCAGGAAAATTTATGTTTTCCAAGAGATTTAAGCTGAGAGTAATATAGTAAAGGATCTTGCTTTTCTTATCTGGAAGCTAAACAAATTGATTTAATCTGAATTATCAGCAATTGTTTTCCTGGAGGACTGCCACCAGGCAGCTATAGAACCATGTCTCGAAGCAAGAAACAGGTATGCATTATGGCAAGCCACTAAAATTTTAGAGTCACTGGTTAGCATGGTTCATTCTCCAATTCTTCTCCCCCTCAATATGCTACACATACAACAAGAAAAAAATGAAAAGGTAAGATATAGGTTAAAATGTAATACTTCCAAACTATTTTCCTCATAAAGGGTTAAGTCACAGAATAAAAACTCATACAATACATAAATATGGACAAAATAACAAATTGAATACTTTTTTTTAACGATCAGTTTGTGAAAAGGTGCTCAACATACTAATTATCAGAAACAAATTAAAAGCATAATATGGTATCACTTTGTACTTTTGTGGTGGATATTGCTAATAACACCAAAAAATGAATGAAAATGTCATAGGAATTTTACTTTCTTCAAAAACACAAAAATGTTATATGACAATGTTTTTCTGTTAATGCCATTTGTGGTATATGGGGCTGCTTCAGATTACCCACAGCAGCTATCTATGATTTGTCTCGTATTCTATCAGTGGTATGATTTTGCCAGTTGAAGATAGTTAACATTTGGAATTCTAGGGACACTTCATAGGATATAAAAATGCCAGAACCCCTAGAGAGGTGGTGGCTGCTGCTGCTGCAATGCTGATTGCTAGTTGCTGGTTGCTGTTTTGCTGGATTGCTGGTTGGAGGTTTCCTGATGATAAATATCAAAATTACCCCCAGGAATACTATGCCCCTAATCAGCAGGAAATAGTCTAGCAAGATCATTGCCTCCTTTCGCCTTTAGCCTTCTTTCTCTCTTACTTAGTGTTGTGGGTGTGTGGAAGGGTTAGAATAAAGGTGGTAGAAATAGGAACCCATAAAGTAGCTAAAAGGCTGGCTAGAAGAATAGAAGGAATCCATTCCATTCTATTGTTGAAATATAAAATGTATAGGCACTATGGGAATTCTTCAGAGATACTGTAAAATTAAAAATAGAGTATCACATGATACACATTTCCTTCTTCTGGGTGTACATCTAAAGGAAACAAAAGCCACATTTCAAAGATATATTTTTACTACAATGTTTGTTGTAGTACCATTGGTAGTAGCATGTCATGTTTATATATTTTGTATATTAGCTTTCTGTAAGATGTAGGGTTTGTGAAGATCTTTTCCAAATCTGTTGGTTGTTATTTTGTCCCAATGACAGTATCCTTTAACCTATAGAAGCTTTTCAGCTTCATGAATTCTCATTTATTAATTTTGATCATTGGTATTCTGTTCAGAAAGTTGTTTTCTCTAGTTCAAGGAGTTCAAGTCTATTTCCCAATTTCTGTTCTATTAGATTTAGTACATCTGGTTTTACATTGATGTCTTTGATCCATTTAGAGTTGAGTTTTGTGCAAGGTGATAAATATGGTTATATTTGCAATCCTCTACATGGAGAAGCTTTACACCCAGTTTAATCAGCACTATTTGTTGAAGATGCTCTCCCTCTCCATTGTATGGTTTTGACCTTCTTCTTTTCTCTTCTTTTCTTTTCTCTTCTTTTCTTTTCCTTTATTTTCTTTCTTTTATCAAAGATCAAGTGTTCCAGTAACAAGGAGAGCCCAAGGAAGGTTGGTTGAAACTTTCTCAGAAGAGGAAACAAAATAGATATCAGAGGTTGATGTACAGCGGGAACTAGGTGGAAGAGGGGACGGGGAAGGAAGAGGGGTAGAAGAAGGGAGATCATATGTAGAGAAAGCAGGGGAAAGGGGAAATTGGTGGTGGTGGAGCAATCTCTAGGACATTCCAGACACCTGGGATGGGAAGAGGCCCCAGAGGGTTTATGGGGGTAAAGCTGAGAGGGATATGGATCTTGAAGTGGCTACTTCCTGTAGCCAGGCAAGGCTACTAGTGGAGGAATGAAGACAGCAATTCACCCACAAAGCCTTTGACCCAAAAGTTTCCTGTAAGCAGGATGTGCAGGAACAAACATAGAGCAGAAACTGATGGAATGGCCAACCAATAACTGCCCCAAATTGAGACCTATAACGTGGGCAAGAATCAGTCGTTGACATTATTAATGATACTGTGCTATACTTGCAGACAGGAACCTAGCATAACTGTCCTCTGAGAGGGTCTACCCAGCAGACAATGGAAAGAAATGCAGAGACTCACAGCCAAATGTTAGACGAAGCTTAGATAGTCTTACAGAAGAGTTGGGAGGATTGAGGACCCAAGGAGGGCAGGGTCTCTGCAGGAAGACCAACAGAGTCAACTAAACTGAACCCTTAGGGGTTCCCAGAGACTGAATCATCAACCAAATCATGAACACAGGCTGGACCTAGGCTTCCTACACATACATAGCAGATGAGCATCTTGGTCTTCATATGAGACCCCTCTAACAACTGGAGCAGGGGCTGTTTCTAATCCTGTTGCCTGCCTGCCTGCCTGCCTGCCTGCCTGCCTGCCTGCCTGTGGATCCCATTCCCCTAAACAGCCTTGTCTAGCCTCTGTGGATATGCCTAGTCCAGCTGCAACTTGATGTGCTGAATTGAAGGGATAGGGAAAGTGAGGGTGGGGTGGGGAGTGGAAGAAGTAGAAGGCTTAGCAAGAGGTGACATACAGAGGGGGACTTCTTCTCAAAAGAGAAGGGAAAGGTGGGATGGGGAGAGGACTTGAGCGAGGGGGGTTACTTGGAGGAGAGGCAAGGCTGATATTGCACTGTAAAGTGAATAAATAAATACATTTTAAAAAGATAGTTTCCTGTTGCTGTTTAACAATTTTACCGTTGTTTTCATTATTGTAAATTGCAGAGGCTGGGAAGATAGCTCAGTCTTTAAAGTGTCTGCTGGGAAAGGGTGATGATGACTGTGTTTGGATTCCCAGAATCCAGATGAAAAGCTGGGCCAGTGTTATGCATCTATAATCCCAGCACCGGAGAGGCAGAAACTGGCAGATTTCCAGAGCTTGCTGGTCATCTTATCTAACTAATTTGATGAATTTCAGGTTAAGTGGAGAAGTCTTGTCTCAAAAAATAAGAACAAGAATGATTGAGGAAATCAGTCAGCATCAACCTCTGGCTCCCATGAGCACTGACACACATGCCTGAACATCTGCATACGAACAAACAGAAACACAGAGAGACAAACAGACAGACACACAGACATACAGATCACCACCACCACCAGTAATAATAACATACGTATCACAAATGAATTTTTTTGCCCTTCCAAAAGTCATCAGCCTCAAAAAAAAAATCTTACTAGAGTTGTATTAGGGAGTTGAAAGGCTGTCTGTGCCTGCAGGACCTAAAGGAGGTTCATTTTACTGTCTTCCTGGCCTCTCATAGTTCTCAGTAAATGACAAATGACTCTTATCTCCATTTCTAAGGCAGGAATGTAGTGCCTTCAGGTGTCTCCCTCTCTTTTATCTCTACTTTCGCTGTAATATTTTTTATTCACTTTCACAATCCCCTGTCTCTCAGTGTTCTGTGACTATCTTGCCTTTACTTACATGATACAGAATAGTCTCTCCTCCATGTCTCCATAAGCTTTAAGTAGTCATGTCTACAAAGCATCTTTTGTCATTGCAGATAGTATTTGAAGAAATCCAAGGTTGTGAACATCTTTGAAAGACTGCTTTTCCTGTCACATGGTAACTCCATGTTCTATGAACAAAGCTGACATCTAGGAAAATATAATGCTCTTGTCAAGAAGCTACAATATTTTAATTTATCCTACAATAACCAAGCAAAACCTGGTGTTCATACCTTGATGCTGGAAAAAGTGCCTCCACATAGCTGTAATGGTTTGGATCAATAAGAGCATGTCTAATGATACACAGACATATCAGGTGGAACATCATCAAAGAAAAGATCAATTATCACAGCCTGGTAAAGTTAAGAGGAAGAAAGCACAGGGGAAAACAATTACTTATCCAGAAAATGTAGCCAGAATCCTTCCAGCTGCCAATAATGGGTCTATGAACTAGGGTATAAATCACAGATTCATCATCACATGTTCGGTGTGAGATTTGGAAGCAATGCTGAGGTTTCTCTACAGGTCAGTGATGTCATTGGGGACATGGGTTCCTGTAGCTCTTCCTTTCTAGGATCAGCAGCCTGTTTAGTTGACTCTGTTTCATCTCTTCCTGGTCATGAACTATTTCTTTCAGCTTCTATGTAGCTTCACTTCACTTTTTAAACTTGAAGAAACGATGATATCTAACCCCAGTAAGTTTCAGGAAATTAAGATAAAATCCCTTGAAGTCTCTTATAGTTTCCATCTCTCTCTCTCTCTCTCTCTCTCTCTCTCTCTCTCTCTCTCTCTCT
>NW_021604669.1:9030965-9070941 GCF_004785775.1 Grammomys surdaster
TCTCTCTCTCTCTCTCTCTCTCTCTCTCTCTCTCTCTCTCTCTCTCTTTCCCCTGCTTCCCTCTCCCTCTCCCCCACTCTCTCCCTCTCCTTTTCTCCCTCCCTCCTTCCCCCCTCTCTCCCTCCCTCTCTGCTTCTCTCCCTCTTTCCCTCTATCTTCCCATTTCTCCCTCCCTCTTTGATGATGCTTTAAGAAGGAATTGTTTCCTGACTCCTTTTTAATGTCCCTTTCTTTCTTCTTTATTTATGTGGTAAGATACTGTCTCAAGGACTTTAGGAACTGCAGGAAGAGTTGAAATGTTACAGAAGTACATTGCTTTGGATAATGCATATTCCATGATGGGTAAGGAAGGCATTCTTGTCAGAACGACCTAATACAGGTTCAGCCTTGTTAATGAAATAAAAAAGGGGGAGAGGCAGAGAGCCTTCTTGGCTGCTTGGCAAGAATCTGATATGGGCCAAGGACAAGGAAATGGGCTACTTGGCAGGAATATGACATTGGTCAAGGACAAGGAAGTATGCTTCAGGCAGGAATCTGACATTAAGCTAGAACAAAGAAGTAATTTCAAGTTACTGAATACAGAGAAATACTGTCCTTGGTAGTTATAAACTCATATCTAAAACTGGATTCATCACAGTCTTGAATAAAGCAAGGTCTCTGCAGAATTAAGATGGAAGTTTCATAAACTAATATAGAAAAGTCTACAGGGAGAACACTCCACATGTGTCTTAAAAACACTCAAAAGCTGTTTCACATTCAGCTCCTCAGACTCTACTTCTTTTCATGAGCCCACTCTCTGCTATGCAGAACATATTCTGGGAAGTCCCTGTGATCATGTCCTGGCCCCTTTTGTGCTTGTGTGCCCTTGATCGGGAAAAATGTTTACTCTCTTCACTGTACTAAGGAAGAAATTGGGGGCAGCTTTTCAATGAAGCAAACTGATATTAATCAGCTAACCACCCTAAAGATAGTTGGCTATTACATAACTTTCTTTTAGAAGAAAATAACTCTCTGTGCTTCTGACATATGAGCAAGAGGCCTTGAAAAGACACAAGGTATTTTTTTCCAGGAAATTAAGATACAATCTTTATGTATACACAAACCCTTCTGAAACATATCCTTGAATGGGGAAGGTGTAGAGGAGAAATACACAACCACTTATTACTTTTCAATGAACTCAGCTCCTGGTTAAAAAATCTCCAATGGTATGCCTTAAAAGGTAAACAACAACAACAACTTAATAAATGATAGTTCAGTTTAAAACCTTGCAGTCTTTTATTTTCTTCCATAAATAGCCTATTGCTGGCTGAAATCAGGCATTAACTAAGCTGTGACTCATGAATGCAGAGAGGAGAACTCAAGTGTGGTGAGTAAAAGCAGCAATTCTTCTACATGAGAAGACCAGTTTGTCAAGGGAGGCATGAACAAATTCACATTCTCTTTGTCAAGCATAAAAATTTAGCATTTCTGAGCATAGCCCTTCTAAATGGGTAACAACTATTTCATTTATTTATGGAACTATAATTGCCTCTAACACTCAGCCACTGCAGTAAAATGGCAACATGAATGGACAGGTGCCTTCTTTTTCCAGGACAATTATAGTAAATGGCAGGTGAAGTGGTTGATTTCTATTGATGGCAAATTAAAGAACAGTATAGGGTTGGTGAGTTTGGCTCATATTTTCTCCTTAAACTCTTTACTGATTTGAACTAAAGCAAGTGAATTTTATATCTAAAAATAAAATGGTATAGTAATGCCTAACATTACCAGAAGTGTCAGTGAAGGTGAGAACTGATACATGGGTTGCAAATTATATGTCCGTGTTCTATAAAGAAGCCATTGAGGGCCTTCTACCTAAACCGCACTCAGCTTTAGAGGCATCTTCACTGAAGCCTTTTGTCTTCAGTTGCCCTAAATGTCCCCTTTCTATCACTGATAGGCAGAGAGAAGGGACCTTCATCCTTACACGTACACTTTGTAAGTGCCTTCTTTCAGTGAGCAGTGATAAAAAGGAGCTCCCACACAGACCATGCATGAATGGTAGAAGGCCTTTGTTTGGACTTGTTAAGATTCAAGTTCTGCACCTACTACTTGCTGTTATTCACTCATTTAGTAAGGGTTTCTTGGCAATACACTGGCACTGGACACCATGAACATTTGTGCTTCTCACATCTTCTAGTGTGACTCTTTACAACAAAGCCGTGAGGTAGGGTCTATCACAATGATCTTTTGATGTGAAATGCCATGAACTACAAAAGAGTTCTGAATACTTTCCAGCCTTATAAAGTTCGTAATTAGTCTAGCTGGATTAGGTCCTCAGACTTTCCTGAGTTTAGAGGAAAGTCTAAATATTTGGGCTGGCTTGTGAAGTCCAAGATGAGGGAAAGATTTAAGGCAGAACTGGTATGCTAACTTGATGTGGATAACCTTCAATTAGGGGGATTAAGTGCTTGAGTAAAGAGGGAAGATTTGACAGATATAAAGCATGCATCCAGGAAATAGTATGGCACACTGTGGAAGCTGACTTGTCACTAAGTAAGCAAAATTTGTAGAAGCCGGGTGTAGAGAAATTAGAAATAGAACTCTGACAGAGTGGCCAGATTCATAGTACCTTGTTTCTTCTCAGCTAGCCACTTCAATGATTCTATGTTTGGCCCCTTTCGTTCTCTGTGTATGACTGCATTATTTGACCCAAGATGCTCATAAGCACCCTTATACTTCAAAAGGTCAAGAGATGATTGATAAAGCAGAATGTGAAGTCCACAGGAAGCTAAACTTCAAGGCTGACTTAAACTCTTGTTTGCTGCATGTCAAAGTGTGGCCAGCAGTTCAAATGAAGTTGATGCCTTCTCTCACTATTGGTAATTTTCATAGATAGATAGATAGATAGATAGATAGATAGATAGATAGATAGATAGATAGATAATATAGAGGCTAATGGGTCCTCTCCTAGATGATAGATAAAACTGAACTACCTAATGCATGGTTCTCTCCTTGGTATGAATGTTCACAGTAGAGCAGAGATCATGGAAGGTGCCCATCAATTTCCTCAGTGATTTAGGTGATAATGTTTGTAAAAATTATGCATAATTAGTAGGTCAAAATTTTTCTTATTACTTGAGAATCTAAAACATATACTCAATCTGTTTTATCAAATCTACTGTTTTTAATTCCACTTATTAAATCATTGTACACATTTATAGCCCAAGTTAACTACGTTTAAAATATGAAACTATTTTCAACATTAAAATGTATTAGCACTTCTCCTTGAATCCAACAGCAACTTAAACAGTTTCTCTGGTATGCTGGAAAGTGAGCTGAACAGTGGGTATGTGCAGTGACATCTCCCAGGACAAAGATATTTCTTTCTCCTGAACTGCTCTCTTCCATGCATGAGGAGGTTAAGCTGAGGTAAGCTCTAAGGATGACTTCTAGAGTAAGAAGGGACAATGATCTCTTGACTGGAAGTACAAAGGTTGAAAAAAAAAACTAGTAAAGACTAACTTAGCTCAGTGTTTGATTAGAAGCTATTCTCTTAGACAGCAAGGTAGTACAAACCATTCAAGCTCTATCTGACACTGTTCTGAGGGTCACAATTCTACCTTATAAACTGTCAGTACAGTGCTAGCGATCCTGCAAACATTCAACTCCTAGTTCTTCACCATTTAAAATACAATCATCACAGTATTTGTAAAGATTTGCTTATTTACTTGTTGTTTATTTATTTATTTATTGTTTTATGTATATGAATATTTTTCTTTCCTCTGTGTTGGGACACCTTGTGCATGCAATAGCCATGAAGGATAAAAGAGTGCGTCGGTTGCCCTGAACCTAGAGTTACAGATGGTTATAAGCTACCATGTAGTTTACTGGGAATTGAACTCAGGTCTTCTGAAAGACCAGCACATACCTTGTCTCAGTCAGTGATTTATTGCTGTTAAGAGACACCATCACCAAAACAACCCTTGTAAAAGAAAGCATTTATCTAAGGGATTGCTTACAGTTTTAAACATTTAGCCCATTTTCATCATGGTAGGGATGGGTTTTCACCATGACAGGTATGGGAACAGTGACTGAGCGCTATATTCTGATGTGTAGGCAGAGAGAGAGAGAGAGAGAGAGAGAGAGAGAGAGAGAGAGAGAGAGAACAGAGAACAAGATAGAGAACAGAGACAGAATGAGAGAGAGAACAGAGATAGATAATGAGAGAGACAGAAAGAAAGAGAGGGAGAGAGAGGGGAGAGAAAGATGAGAGAGAGGAAAGAAAGAAAGAAAGAAAGAAAGAAAGAAAGAAAGAAAGAAAGAAAGAAAGAAAGGAAGGAAGGAAGGAAGGAAGGAAGGAAGGAAGGAAGGAAGGAAGGAAGAGAAGAGGAGGAGGAGGAGAGAGAGAGGGAGAGAGAGAGAGATTGAGAGAGAGAGATTGTGAGATTGTCACTGGGTCTGGGGTGGCCTTCACTGTACTTTTGAAACCTCAAAGGCCACCCCCAGTGAAACATCTCCTCCAACAAGGTCACACTTACTCCAACAATGCTATGCCTCTTAATCCATCTCAAATAGTGTCACTCCCTGATGACTAAGTATTCAAATATATGAGCCTATGGCAGTTATTCTTATTCAAATCACCAATTCCATTTCCTGGCCCCTACAGGCTTAGAGCCATAACGTAATGCAAAAATGCATGCAGCCCAACTTCATTTAAGA
Organism: Grammomys surdaster; assembly: GCF_004785775.1. Classification (NCBI taxonomy): domain Eukaryota; kingdom Metazoa; phylum Chordata; class Mammalia; order Rodentia; family Muridae; genus Grammomys; species Grammomys surdaster. The sequence goes on from NW_021604669.1 coordinate 9,035,667, forward strand.
CCTCATACTCTATAACAGCTTTAATTACTCTTTAAAAGTCCAAAGTTAAAAGTCTCTTCTGATGCTTATGGCAACTTCTTAACTGTAATGCCTTGTAAAAGCAGAATAAAAAAGCAGATTATCTACTTCAAACATACAATGGTACAGTATAAACATTACTCTGTTAGATAGTTTTATGGCAATTCAACATAAGCCAAAATAAGCTGAGAGGATGGAACCTCAATTTAAAAAATTTCCCTCATAAGATCAGATTGAAGATAGGGTTGTGAGGCATTTTCTTAATTAGCGATTGATCTGGGAGGGCCCAGCCCATTTTGGATGGTGCTATCCCTAGGTTTGTGGTGCTGAGTTGTGGTTCCAAGTTCCACTTCCTCCCTTGGGGTGTTAAGGACCCAATGAACACTGGGCTGGAAATATAAATCAGAACTCAGAATGGGTGGGAGCCCAGTCCCACTGGGAGTGCTGAGGTGTGTATGGGGTGAGCAGTTTTTTAGAATTTTAGTGTTAGAGCTTTCTTAGGCAGCATTCAGTGAAACAAGTCTCTTAGTATGTGCATACTTTATCTAATATGAACTTTGGAGAGTGGGAAGCGATTATCAGAATGAATGTAAATCATTTGCATGGAGGGACCTTCCAGGAATCTCTGGTGCTTGATGAGTAGGTTCTTATCTGGAGAGAGGAAGTTGAACCTGTAATTTTGCCAAGGACTATGTGACACTCCTCAGGTAGAAGATGTTGGGGTTGGACTCACCAGATCAGGCAGGAAAGAGAAAGTCCCACTAAGAAAAGGGAGTCCTCCATTTTGTGTCAACATGCTGTCCAGACATGGTAGACTACAACCTTAATAGTGGGATCCAACACTGGGTTCTATAAGAAAGCAGGCTGAGCACACCATGGAGAGCTAGCTAGAGTGGAGCATCCCTGCATGGTCTTTGCATCTGCTCCTGTCTCCAGATTTCTGTACTGCTTGAATTCCAGTCTTGACTTCCTTTGATGATGAACAATGATTTAGAAGTATCAGCCAAATAAACCTTTTCACTTTAACAGCTATTTTGGTCATGCTATTTCATGGCAGCAATAGCAATTACTATTTTTAAAAGGAGAAAGGGAGCATAGGGAAGAAAGACTAGACCAAAGCAAGAATTAAAACCGTTCAGACAAACTCCAAATTCCAACAAGGCCACACACCTAATCTTTCTCAAGTAGTGCCATTCCTCTGACAACTAAGCATTCAAATATACTAGCTCATGGGGGCCATTCTTATGCAAACTACCACATGCTGTTAACCAGTGTGCCTTCTCCTAAGGCATAGCTTTTAAAGGCCCTTTAAAACTCATCATGTTTGATATTGTTGTTCTTCCTATGAGGTTGCAAACCCCTTCAGTTCTATAGTCCTTGCCCTAACTTCCCCATTGGGATTCCCATGCTCAGTCTAAAGTTTAGCCTTGTACATCTGCATCTTTATTGGTAGAATCTGGCAGAGCTTCTCAGGAGACAGCTATATCAGGCTCCTGTCAGCAAGCACTTCTTGGCATCTGCAATAGTGTCTGCATTTGGTGTCTACATGTGGGATGGATCTCCAGGTGGGGCAGTCTCTGGATGTCTATTCCACTCTTTGTCCCTGTATTTCCTTTAGACTGGGTGGGCTGGTAGGGGAACACCCTCCTAGAGGCAGGGGGAGGGAGGAGGGGATGGGGGCTTGTTGAGGGGAAACTGGAAAGGGCGAAACATTTGAAATGTAAACAAATAAAATAACCAATTAAAAAAAAAAAAGAACAAACTCATCATGGTAAGGTAGAAAAGATGTCTCTAGGGTTAAGAACATTTGCTCCTCTTGAAGCTGACCAATCATCCATTCCCAGAACCCACATGGCAGCTCACTATTATCTGTAACATAACTGAAGATCCAGGAGAACTGGTGTCCTCTTACAATTCCATGTGCCCCAGGCAAACACAGGATACACATACATACATGCAATCAAAACACTCAAAATCACAAAATAAATAAATGTATTTAAAAAACACATGAAGATGTAAGTTCGCACATGACAATGACATCAGAAAAAAATATTTCTTTCAAATCACAGTTTCTTGCTTCAGTACGTACTCGGATTTGGAGGATTAGAGGTGTCAAGGTCAAATCTTTATTCTGTCAGGTATATAATATTTGACTGTAGTCCCTAACACATCTTTGATTATTCCTCCAAGAATAATTAAAATGAAGAAATGATGGGGATAAGGATGATGATAAATTTTTACAGACTCACTTGGAATTAGAGGCAAAACATGAGACCAGGTTTAGTTTTCTCCTCTAGCTGCTTTTTTTTTCTTTTTTTTTATTACTGTTTAAAAAACATAGCCCACTAAACTTGACAGTTCAAAATTCACTGCATGAATATTTTTTATTTAAATTGCTTCATAACTTGAAATATAGCCTTGTAATAGTCAACATGCCTCAGGTGGAAGGAAAAGTTTGAATTATTAAATTTGTCACTGTGCATAACAAAGTATTAATTGCTGCAGCAAAATAAATTATGCCTGCCACCTTTTTTATGAGGAAATAGGCTGAAGACTATTAACTGTCAATCTCCCATTTACTAATACAAAATAGCATGAGAGGAAAGGGCCAATGAGAACCAGAACAAGATGGGTTTGCTCTGCCTAGAAAGTCTTCAGTGGAGAAAGGGAGAGTTGATCCCTTTCACAAACAAGGTACATTCTTCAGCACTCCTCTTGGACAGTAAGAAGCAGACCCTATAGAAAGGAGCTGTGCCTTTAGAAAACCTAGCTTTGTTCCTCATGAGTTTGGAGCCCAAATTTGGAAAGTGTCCTCCATGTAGGATCTCAGACCAGCTAAGGTCTCTATACTTCTTCCCGATAGGACTAAGAAACATTTGAGGGATCTGAGCTGGAGTATGATTAGTAGGAGGAGTGTGAGAGACAGAGACGTCTCAACTACTCTTCTATGGGCTGGGATGCTTTAGATGAGAAAGTGACCCTTCCAGATCACCTATCAGTTTTATTATCTCTTATAGAATGTATGTTACTTTTGGCCATATATGTTCTTTCTTCCTACTAAAGATGAAATTTCATTTAAAATACCTTCTTGAGCTCTGTTTAGTACAACTAGAAGATGCATTTGATACTTTTCTTGTATATGAATACATCATTGCTGTCTTCAGACATACCAGAAGAGGGCATCGGATCCCATTACAGATGGTTGTGAGCCACCATGTGGTCGTTGGGAATTGAACTCAGGACCTCTGGAAGAACAGCCAGTGTTCTTAACTGCTGAGCCGTCTCTCCAGCTCCGCATTTGATACTTTTCATGGCTAGTAGTGGACATCCTGTCTCAAACCCTGTAACTATCTAACTATTTTGTGTTTACTTTTCTAAAGCAATGCCCTTGGAATCCTGAGTTTTTATTTGTCTCTCTAAAAGGAAGACAGTTTGTACAATGGAAAGCCTTCTACTTTGTCCCAGTAGTAGAGATGAAAATTTATGAAATTGAGATCTGCTTTCTTGAAAGTATCAGTCCTCAGATTTCTGAGATTATGAGAAACATAGCATGCCAGAGTGATGGAGAAAGTCTCCCCTTGTATCACTTGAACCTGTTATCTCACCAATTTTAGAAAGTTAATCAATCTTTATTCAATATTACACATTTTGTGGTATATGCTCATGTGAATTGAATGTAAGGCATTGTTTAAGAGATAAATGAGTGTCTATCATTACACTTATAAGCAAACGCTACTTTACTGATAAAATGACCTTGAGCATCATGATACTTTTACCTTCTCCTCTTATACCAAAATACTGGGATACTCCCCTACACTAAAACTAAAACCAAAGCAAACAAAAAACCCACTGCTCTTATGTTTTACCTTAAATCCTTTAATGATACCACATTGCAACAAAGAATCAAATTCATACACATAATCAATTACAAGTTGATCTCTGCATTCTTGGCCAGATTCTACACAATGCATGTAGAACAAACTTTAGTTTAAGCTACTAGGCCTTAGCTCCTTTTTTCTATTGCCTATCATTCCTTCCTTCCGATCTATTTTTGGCAAAACAACGTTCACTTCTCAATTCAGTGCAGTCCTTACTACTTTGGAGTTGTTTTCTTTGGCTGCATTAACAGAATAGGTTTAAGTAGTTGGAATATGCAATGTTACCTTGACAAATAATGTAAATAAAATGCTCACAAAAGCATTGCTCTGAGGAGATCTACTATTGATGCAGTTACTCTAGTTTCAACAAGGAGACAGCAGAGGGATTGTGAGACCATACCCTCTGCCAGCCCCTCATTTTTCTGCCAATATCCATGTAAGCTCAAACATCTATGTGTTTCCTTCTCTGTAGAAATGGGAGAAGATACTGCTTTAGACTCAAGACCCCAAGATCAGATTCTTCAGTAAGGTATTTAAGATCCAATCACCTTGCCCAATGGATTTTACCTATGTGATTTTTTTTCTTTCTTTTCACCTGAAAAAAAAAAATAGAAAAAGAGACAACGTTTTTCAAGCCTGATCGAAAAGAGCACATGAGACAGTGTCTGGACAGAAGCTCAGAAGACCTGCAATAGAAGACCTGCAATAAATAACAGCCACATTTGACTCTAGATCTCTGCTCCCTACAAGGTAAAAATGGGCATCAATTGCTCAATCAGAGAGGCTAATCTTGGATTTGATGAAATCTGTCTTCCCCTTTTTCCTACCTGCCACAGGGGCTCAATGAGATAATCATGCGTATAGTTCCCTTGAAAGTGCTTTGGAAAGTATAAAGTACTTTATAAAATGTAAGTTGTCATTATGATTCTTATGAGGAGGCTGATTCAAGGCTATTAAAATTTGACTGTACTCAGGGCAGGGAAAACAGACAAATTTTCAAACAGCATATATCTGAATCCAAAGTATTGTGCCCTTCTGGTAGGCAATAAAAATAGTTGCAATTAATTTGACAGCCAAGCAAAAACCATGAGTTAATGGAAAGTCATTCTCTGAGAGACATTTCCCCCTTAAATGGTAAAACAATGATTGAAATAAGTAAGTATATGGGTCATGCTAATTGGAAGCAGGTATTAAAGCAAACTTAATTTACACGTGTATTATCATCAGCACCTTAAATTAAGCATACATTATAATCTCCTTAATTTATGCATACATCACTGAAGTAGTTTGTATGAGAATCGCTCTCACAGGCTCATATGCTTGAATTCTTCCATCTCAGTGGAACTGTTGGGAAGCCTTAGGAGATGTGGCCTTGTGGCAGTAGGCATTGCCTTGGCGGACGTATGGTCTGGGGTCTAGCTTTGAGGTTTCAAAAGTCCTTGCCAGGCCCAATCTTCCTTACCTCTCTTTCTGCCTACTGTCCACAGATTAAGATGAAAAGCTCTTAGCTACTGCTCTACTCCCATGCCTGTCTGCTTACTAATATAATGATTATGAACTAATCCTCTGAAACTGTAAACAATCAATTAAATGCTTTCTGTTGTAAGTATTGTCTTGATCACGCTGTCTCTTTGTAGCAAAAGAAAAGAGACTATGACAGAAGTTCATACCAGGGATTGATGTAGTCTCAACCACTCACTTATAAAGCACACATGGGAATAGCCAAGAATGACAAGATGGAGAGAGTCATCACTATTGGGAGGTCACTGCAAAACAAATCAAGACTTTTCTGTTATGCAAGTAGGAAAAGTAAAGATGAGAAAAGGCAAAATGGCATCTCTTAGGTCAGCCAGTAAGTAATAAGTAAGCCAGATCCCACAAATTTAGTAAGCGCAATTAATATAGACTTTGAAGATGTTAATGTGAATGCAGACTTTGCTTGTTAAGAGTCAACAGTCAGTAAAATGTTGTGATTTCTAGGCCACTGCCTTCTACCATTTTTAAAATTGTGGGACAAAGGAATTTTAAAGAGAGCAAGGAAGAGTATGAGGGAATAGCTTGGAGGGAGGAGAAGGAAGGAGGGACTGTTGTAATTCTATTATACTTTCAAAACTAAAAAGTAATTTAAAATAGACAAAAAGTGTAGGGGAAGGCTTTTAATTCTTTAAATAACAGCCTTGCAAAAGTTCCTAAAATTTCTTTTTCAAAACATTAATTAGTTAACCAGCATAAACATTTTCTCATTATCTGGCTGTATCTGGAATCTAAACCTGACACGGAGCTATGAATCTTAAGCCATAATAGGCAATTCTAGTACTTAGCAAGCTTATTGAAATTCAGGTTCTGATGCAAAAGCTGGGATAAGTTCTGTGGGTCTGTGTTTCTACCCAGCTTCACAAGTGCAGATGCTGTCAGCCAAGAAAGCGTTCTCTGAGGGTCACAGCAGACAAAACTGGCACCATCTCCCTGCCAGGCTTTCTGCCATTGTGTTCTTCATCATGCCCAACAGCAGCTGGAAATGTGCAGTGCTTGGCTGCCAACCCACATCAAAGATGGGTAGAAGTGACATAGATAAAGATTACCTCCTCATTTTCTGATCCTGTTAAATGTTGTCCTTTTCAATATGACATGTGAATATTGTATACCAAATGACAGGGCTGTTATGAGAATAAATGTAACATTAAACAACTTCATGGCTCAAACTCCATGAGTCCTTAATTAGATGTTGGTATCTTTGGGCATAGAGAGGCATCATTTGGGGGGGTGGGATTTATCTTCTCATTAGCAGGAAATAATGTCAAGCAGCTTGCTATCTTCACATTCCTGTGTCAAAAAGAAGGTGTAGATCCATCTTTGTTCCTCGCAGGTCACCAAGGTATGCGTCAGATCACCCTTACTCCAAAATAGAAGAGTGATCCCACCATCTTTGATGTTATCTGTGGTGAAACTATAGCCAGAGCTGAGCTGGAGTCAGCCCTTTGCTTTAAAACTTCCAAAATAGTGAGCTAAATAATCTCCCTTTGAGGTGAGAGAGATGGCTCATGAGGTAAAAACATTTGCTATGCAAAGGCTGACAACCTGAGTTCCATTGCCATAACCATCTGTAATCCCAGCACTTCTGTGCTGAGATAGGCACACATAGGAAAATTGTCTGGAAATTTAAAAGCTAGCTATTCAGAAATATCATGGCAGAAACAATAAAAGACACCTATCCCCGCCCCCAAAAAAAAGAAAAACCAGAAGGAGAGAGCCAACATTGACTGACTGCTGACCATGTTCTTCTGATCCCTGCAGGTATATATATGGTAGCACTCAGATTCTTGTGTGCATGTTTCATGTACCCACCCCTTCCTCACCCCTCCTCTCTCTCTCACACACATACACACACCAATGATGATGATAATAATAATAAACTGAAGAAAAAGAAGTGTATCATTGGGTTTATAATGCTGCTGCTGATGACAGTGTTGTGATAGTAACCACTTGAATACTATGAATGATAAGAGCATTGTTTAGACATTTACTGTCTAGCATTGTGCCCAGTATCTACATAGGTAATATCTAAATTATGCAGATAAGCTGCAGACTCCAGTCATAACACATCTGTCTTCCAGCCAGTTCCCTCCCCCTCCTCATTCCACCTCTCAAACACAACTCACTTTAACTCTCCTCTAGTGGAATTTCCAGAACACTTTTCTGATAATTCTCACACTGGTGAAGATGTGGACCATTTTATTCCACCAAAACAAGCAAATCTCTGAAAAATTTTCCCTTGAAGGAGACCGTTAACACATACAATTCATCACACCGCAAAAGATATAGTAGTCATCTATAGTCATCTTATCAATGTGAAATAATTTTTCCCAATCTACTTTCTTCACTTTCACTTAATGATTTTTTTTTCATATTTTTATTTATTTTTTCAAATCATACCATAATTTTTACTTATTCACACAGGGGTTATAAACACAAAAAGGCAGGACGTGGGGAAGGGGATGAAACTGGAGCGTGGGTGTTTAAGGGGAGTACAGATATCTTTCAGAACAGGGCATCGGCTAAGTGAAGGTTCAGGGGACAGGTCACTATGACTCTGCCTATGATTCACTTGTCCTTATCTAAGTTGGTATTGTCTGCCAAGGCTATCTATTTACAAGGTCTATGACTACTCAGGCTGGTAAATTGTCACAAAAACTGCCTGTTTACAATAGCTTATAGCCCTCTGTTTCAATGCTTTTCCACAGAGACCCAAGACTTGGTGTTAGTATACATGTATGACAGGCCTATTGCTGATTTTAGGCCTATGGCTAATTTTAGGCCTTCAGTGGGTAAGCAGGGCTGCCCCTGACATCTTCTCCCTTCTCTAAGTATAGAAGGGCTGTGGCAATTCTAATCTTTCGAAGGCAGGGATAGAGACCTGACCCACAGTAATTGAAGGGGACCTTGTAATGGCTCTGGTCCCCCTGTCATTGTCCAGTGAGGCGTGAGGGCCATACCCATCCCGATGTCTTTTTCCTGGAGAGGGGATACTTTTGATATCAACCCCTATGCAGTCAGGCTTGTCCCTCAGGGAACCCAGAGAGATATTTTTAACTTTTATTTATAATCCCTTGCAGTGCTTAGCCTCGCAGCCTAAGCAAGAATTCAGATCTCCAGTCAGAGGGGGTTCTGGGTGGCCCCTCTCTTTTGGTCCCTGGGCCTTAAATAGACTGACTAAATTTGTGAAACAACAGATAAATAATTTGCTAGCAAAACCTATTCAGATACATTATCATAAGTTAGCTATGGAGGACCACGAGACTCAAAATGATTCTTTTAATATCTGTCTCTTTCTCTCTGTCTCTGAGTCTGTCTCTCTTTGTCTGTGTCTGTGTCTCTGTCTCTCTGTGTCTTGGTCTCTGTCTCTGTCATCTCTCTGACTCTCTCGGTCTCTCTAGGTCTCTCTCTCTCTCTCTCTCTCTCTCTCTCTCTGTGTGTGTGTGTGCGTGTGTGTGTGTGCGTGTGTGTGTGTCTCCATCTACACTCCAGGGTATCCTAAGGGTATCCTAGAACTGATACAATTAACCAATCAATCATCCGCTTCGACCTCACACATGGTGACACTGTAGGACTGTACCACTATGCCTAGTTTCTGCTTGCATATTTCCTTCTCCATTGATCTAGCAGAGTAAAGGATCAGAATTACTTTATTTTTGTTTTCCAAGGCTTAGAAACAACTCACTAGTTCTCTAACATAGCCACCTATAGAATGAATCCATTACACTGCAGAGAGCAGGAAGCAGAGGCCCTTTCGGCAGACCCACATGATGAAGGGGAGGCCCAGGGCCCACGTGGTTGCCTGCCTCTGACCCCTAAATGCACCTTCAACCTCTGCATATAGCTACACTCCCATGTATACAACATCTGAAATTTCATACTGAGGAACTGGAGAATACCAAATCAGTAAATCATGAATGGAAAGTTTCCATTGAGATAAACCAAAAGTGTTTCAGAAAAATTGAAATTTGATAACATATTAAAAACCTTCTGACCTTATTCAAATTGAATGAATGAGGTAACTATGCCAAACACGCTCAGTGACATGGTGGGTCACCATTCCCTAGGAAGCAAGCCTTCTGACTTTCCTTTCATTTTCATTTAGAAATGTTTCTTTTTCCCCCAATAATTTATTTTTTTTTCAATTCACTTTTTGTCTTAGTTAGGGTTTCCATTGCTGAGAAGAAACAACGTGACCAAGGCAACTCTTATAAGAGAAAACTTTTAATTGAGGTTGGCTTATAGTTTCAGAGGTTCACTCCATTGTCATTATGGCAGCATCCAGGCAGACATGGTGCTGGAGAAGAAGCCAAGAGTTTTACAACTAGGTCTGAAGGCAGTCAGGAGAAGATTCTCTTCCATGCAGCTAGGAGGAGGGTCTCAAGGCCGATCCCACAGTGACACACTTCCTTCTACAAGTCTACACCTACTCTAATAAGACCACACCTCCTAATAATGTCACTCCCTGGGCCAAGCATATTCAAACCACTACAACGATCCAGATCACAACTCCCCTCCCTCTTCTCTTCCCAGTCCCACCCTTACGAACCCCTTCCCCAACTGCTGCCTCCCCTTCTCCTCAAAGATAGAAATACCCTCTTGGGTATCACCCCACCCTGGGACATCTGGTCCCAGCAGAACTTGGCACTGCCTCTCCTACTGAGGCCCAATCAGGCATTCCAGGTAGCGGGAAGGGATCCAATGGCATGAAACAGAGTTTTTAAGGTGCTAAATTACCAAAGTACAATTGTTTGTCTTTACTAGTGTTTCTAATCATTTAGGCCATTTTCTGAGATATAAATTGATAAAGTATTAGAAGATATAAAACTCACATAGCACATAAAACTTGGCGCTCACTCGTGCCAAAAAATTATGTTTGTCAAACATTTTTCCCTTTTGTGTATAGTATTGTGACAGGAGAAGATTGCAATTTGTGTATTTATCCATCATTTAATTATCCAATGGGACAATGAACATTTATTTAATTTTTGATGTGTACATTCAAAAACCTCCCATGGAACTTCTTTGTAAAACACTTTATCCAATCTGGCAGGTTAAAGAATAGTGACTGAAGCAGGTAAGATATCTGTCCTATTTGGGTTTCTGGCTTAGACTTGCCTTTACAGCATGGTTGCTCCTTATCTCAGAGACACTGTAAATCATTCCCATTATTCTTTTATTGATCCTACAAGTTCACACTGAGGATGCCCATATATTTTAGCTCCTGCATTGTTAGTGGCTAGGATTGTCTGATTCAAAGAGAAAAAAAGGCTTGATTGACATCCATATAGCCTGTACAAATCTTACTAACTACAGCAGTCTTCTTAACAATGCAGAGTTGACAAGAAACTCAGGCAGGTGTAACTGAGAGCACTCCCAGGATGCAGAGAAGGAATGAATTAATCAGACTGTTCTGCTGTCTCTACTCTGCTCCTTTACCCTGACATCACTCAAGATGGCACATACCAGTCTTCACCTCTTCACTGTGTAATTAATATGACAGTCATTGCCTCTATTTAACTTATTAAGTGTCTATCAACTGTGTAATATGTACTTGATACTTTGAGCTAAATCAGAAAGAATAAGTGGTTCGTCTGCATTTTTTTCATGTTTCCAAGGTGCTTGCATTATAACCTGGCAACTCTAAGCCCATCAGCAGATACTAGAGAGAGAAAAGTTAACGTTTATACTGATCCTGTTTTAACTTCATCCACATTATCTTCCTGACATGGCCTAGTCACATACTTTCTTCTTGTCTGAGCCCTGTGTCTTTAAATACTTAAGTTGACTTATTTGAGTGTGCTAGACCATATAAGATTAATTACAATTTGACTCTTCCATCTTTCCATGATTGTTTTCCTTCTAAGATAAAGTGGGAAGTGGGAAAGGCATATTCACGATAAACTTTGAGACACATAAATATATTTTAAAGGGAAGAACTGTGTCCAGGGTAAAACTTGGATTCTCTGTTGACAGAGATTGCCTACAGACTAAATTTGAGAAGAAAGACTGTCGGTATGTTTCTGGCAATATGTCCTACCTTGCCAAGCTTATCCTCCACATAGCATATGCAGTGGACATATTTATAGTTGGCGTACATTGTCTGTAACGTATTGATGTCTGTATGTAATGTCATTGTTGTCCCAATCATATCTACCATATAGTTCTTCTGCAGCCATATGAAATATTTGATATGACTCTGATCAATGCTCCCTGCATATGCACATACCAAAAGTAACCAAAGTGGTTATACCTTCTGGATTATAGGACTAAGATTGCCCACTCAATTCTCAACACTATCTTGCTTTGGAAGGAAAAAAGTCTTCTCTGAATTTCATGGGATTGAAACTAAGATGCCCAAAGCAATAATCAGAAACATAGAAACCCATGTTTTAGAACAATATATATCATGTTGGTGAACATTGTATACTTAGTTGACTGGGTTAAAATTACTCAGATGACTAGTAAAACATTATGAGTATCTATGATGATGTTCATGAAAGACATTAGCATTTCAGTCAGTGTACTGAGTTAAGATGATCCATCATTGAGGTTGAGGACTGGTCCAAAAATATAAAAGAAGAAAAATGGATCTTTACTCTCTCCTTTAGCTGAGATATCCATCTTTCCTTGACCTCCAGACATAAGCTCCTGATTATCAAGCCTGAAGACTCAGACTGAATGATGTAATCAGCATTCCTAGTTCTGTAAAAAGATATTTTACCTTATGTCACATAACCTATATACCACCTGCATTATTTTCTCTCTCTCTGTCTCTCTGTCTCTCTCTCTCTTACTCTCCTTTCTCTCTTCCTTCCTACCTACTTATCTATTTATATGTTATCACTTGAAAATGAACTGTTCCCTGTAAGCTCATATGTTCAATTCATGATACCTTGTTGATATCACTAGTTTTAGAGTACAGGAAATGTTGGGAAGTGGATTCAGATAGAGAAAGGTTACTAGGAGTGTATCTTAAAGGTTATCTCTGGTTTCTGTTTCTTTCCTCTCTCTCTTTTGCTTCTTATCTATCCAGAAATGCACAATCACCTTTTCCACATGCTCCCACCAACATGATGATCTATCTAAGCAAGTAAGGTATAGCCATATGAACTAAGCCTTTGAAGCCATGATCCAGAAGGCATCTTTCCTCCTATAAGTTGTTTCTCTCAGGTATTGGGCCACAGCAGCTATAAACTACATGTAGAAAAGAAAATTAGAACCACAAAGTTGGATCATCACATTGAATAAGCCTCACTACATGATTTTTAAGACTATGAAACTGGTTAGTAGAAGGAATTTGAGCAACTTCATAAAGTAGGTTAGAGGAATCTTACATGGTAAAAGTAGAGTTAATAGGTGATTCTAGGGGGATGCACAAGGCCAGAGCATCATCTGAAATGCAGTTAGATCATCACAAATTTCAGGTGTTAAGAGTGGCCTCGGTTAATATCAACTGAGAGAAGATATCTTGAACTTACCTCAGGAGTATATCAAGTCTCATACACCACAGGCTCAATGGTATATAAAAGTCAGTTAATTTAAAACACTTTCCTTTGTGAAGAGCAACACCATTCAGATACTTTCGTCCTACAAGCCACCTATAGCAAGTTATTTCTTCAGACTTTTTGCCATACCAAACCTTCAAGGTATACAAAAGCTAATGCAGACATTGTCTAAGAGGACTCAGCTACAGAGTAGGCAGGCAACAAGCTTTTGCATCATCCCTGTGATTCCAGGTTTCAGGTACATAAAATACAATGACAGAATCACTGGTTGTCCCATCTGAATTTCAGAAGAAAACGTTGGGGGCTGTGCAATCTGTGGCAGAGTCATAATCCTTGTCACATGACCAAAGAAAGTAATTTATGAAACTTTGTAGATGGGGTAATCTAAACTGTAATGGGTAGAGAACCTAAAATATCTACTTAAAAAAAAAGCCGAGACAATCAGATCAACTAATTCAAGAGAGAATCTATGTGGATTTGAAATGCCAGGGCTATAATACTGGGGCTTCCCAAGCATGAACTTGTATTATGCTACCATGTCCTTGTTGTCAGACATGGAACTGAGTATTCAGCATTTGCTTTGCTGAGTTTTGATGTTTTGTTGACCGTATCTTTCCTTTCTAAGGCTCCATTCTTCCATTTTAGAATGAAAATGTTGTATGCTCTTATTTCTTAGCAACATATAATTCCCTGTTTGGCTTGTACAAAGACTGACAGTTAAGGTTTTTCCTTGAGAGTCACTAGAGACCCTTGACTTAGAATATTGGATAATGCCACAAATATTTCAGAATTTCTGAGAGAGCATTAGTTTTGTATTATGATTTGCTCAGAAGCTTCTGCATCCTGTGACCTAGCAGGTGACTCTATTTTGTAAGGTGATGAAAACTTTGAGAAATGAGACCCAGTTGGATCCTTAAGTGGATCACGTGAAGCTGTATCTTCTCATGCCTCCTTTCTAACTCTGTTTCTTGATTTTCATGTGTTAAAGAGCTTTCCCTTCCATGTGCTTTGACTACCATAATGTTCAGGTAAAGCATAATTCCATGAGTTACAATAAGCCTTTACTTTTTGAAGTTATTTCCGTTACATGTTTGGGGCTATAAAAGTTCAATTATCCTTACCTTACTGGTTCTATTTGTCTAAACAACCTTGGCCTGCCGAAAAGTAAGGGGAAAATGATATCTATAGGCCAAAATATGGAGACACCTTCAGAATATTGAGCTGGTATCTAGGTGAGGGTTTTCCCCAAGAGGGCATCAGTTGATTCTTAGTGGAACAAGGATTTATTTTACAAATGTGCATAGGAAAAACATATTAGACATGGATCAGTTTAGTGGAGTATGTTAATTTGAGGGCTTCATTCTCTTTACTCACAAAATCTAAAATGACAGAAGTGAACATATTAAAAAACCCTGATGGAAAAGTATTTACCTAGATAACGGAATGATGGAATGCTTACCTTGTTTCACTTGGGGACAGATTAGCTGATTTACCTTGATAATTTACAATTATTCTTTGATGAGTGTGAGGGAATTTTTGATTTAGATATTTTTACAATTCCTCAAATGTCAAATCTAATGTGAAGAAATCCAGATTTGCAGAACCTAGCTCTTGGCACAATTTTGGGTTATCCTTAATAACTGCTTTCCTTTTTCTTTTTTAATATTTAACCACTTCTTCCATTCTATACAATGAGACTTCAGACTTTGTGTGTGTGTGTGTGTGTGTGTGTGTGTATGTTTTCTTAAGCTGCACACACCATTCATATATTGAAAGCTACATTATTAAATTTGGGTATGAATGTGAAAGATTTGAAGGTTTTAAAGTATGATTGACACTGGAAATCTCTTAGAATGAAACACTCTACAGACTATTGTATTCTCTCCTGAATGATTCTTCTGATGACTTGTGGTGATCTGATTATGGCAGTGCAATGCTCCATGGGCTGAAAAAAACGTATTGAATAAATAAAAAGCAATATACTTGAAATTACTGTAGGAGTAAGTTCTTACTAGCCCCAAATATAATCTACATTGATTTTCTTTTACAGCCAGTGGCTCAGAAAGCAAGGTAATTACCATCCTATTTCAAGGAGAGATTGAAATATGTTAGCCTGGAGTTCTTTGAAAATATTTTCACAACTAGAGCATTTCCTTTGGCGGGGATAGACAATGAAGTAGAGACTTATCAATTTTCATTGAATTGCTGAGTGTAACTAAAGTTTTTTTTTTTTTTTTTTTTTTTTGGTTTTTCGAGACAGGGTTTCTCTGTGTAGCCCTGGCTGTCCTGGAACTCACTCTGTAGACCAGGCTGGCCTCGAACTCAGAAATCCGCCTGCCTCTGCCTCCCAAGTGCTGGGATTAAAGGCGTGCGCCACCAACGCCCGGCTGTAACTAAAGTTTTAAGACGAGTGCAGAAAATTCCCAGTTCAATAGCATGTCAGAGAATGGAATACTTCCTAAATTTTGTATTTTGTCTAATGAGTTTGTCCCCTAAGCCTCACATTAATAGGTGTTTAGGAAGTCATAGGGTGATGGTAATATAAACCTTTAACAAAGAACATCTAAGCAATTGCAGGGCTGAGAAAATATTATTTCCTTTTATTCTTCATTTAACATTTTATTGTTCCACCTGGATAATTCCAATTCTCATTCTGGATCACAACAACACATTTCTTTCTAGAATAATGTTGCTATCATTTAATATTTAATGGTATATTATAACCCACTCTATACCAGATATTGCCCCATAGCTTAATATAAGCCAATGGATTATTAAAAACAATCTCACAGAACACAGTAGTAAACTGTTACTCATACAGATTTATTTTATGACCTCATATCTGCCCCTTTGGAATGGATATTTCCTTTGTGCTTGATAATACCATGTATTTTCTAATTTTAGGGTATAAAGTTCTTTATGTATATACTAGCTGGAGTTTGATATTGTGGTATCCAAATATATATAAGTTCATTAGGTATCATTTTCTTTATGAATCACAGAACAGAGCAAAAATTTTGACATATTAATGTCTTTGTAAATTTTGACTTTCAATTCTATCTGTTTTAAGGATTATCATCATCTTTGATGAACTTAGTATAGTGTCATTATAGTGAAATTTTTGTCCTGAAAAAGACTTCTTTTTTACAAAATCCTGGTAATTATTGCAATGGTTAGCATCAACTGTCAACTTGACACATAAGGAAGCAGACCTTTGGCACACCTGTAATAATTTGTTTGGATTAATGTTAGCCTTTAATGATGTCTATAATGGTTTGTAGTGATTATGTACTAATATGGAAGACATACGTCAATTAGGGATAAGAGTATTTCATGGGCAGGGAATCCTGGAATTAATAAAGTATAAAGAGTGAGCACTAGCCTGCATACATTTATTGTTCTCTGGTCTTGTTATGGACATAACATGAGTAGCCTAAAATTCCTAGTACCATGACCTCTATGCCATAATGGACTAAGACTCAAAACTCTGACGGAAAGAAACTCTTTCTCTTTTATGTTGCTTTCCTCAGAATATGTTATCATAGCAACAAGACAAAACATCCAGGCAATGACTTTTTCATCTAAATTCTGCTATTGAGTTTTCATTGCATAGAATTTGCATATTTTACATTTATAAATATTTTAGTCTTTCTGAACACTTATATTCATGGAAATAAGAGACAAATAATCAAAATTTATTATTATAATTAATGTTGAAATATGTAGATATTTGTTTTTAATTTTCTGCACCATCTTATTCAATGCTTTGAGTAATTTTTTTAGCTTTTAATTCTACTCTGCCTGCTTTTGAATGACCAGGTATTTTTCCATTCATTATCTATATGTTTCAGTATTTTTAGTATCATTTTTTTGCCTTTTTAAATTTTGTTTTTGAAGTCATAACGTAATTACAACCTTTCTCTCTTCCTTTTCCTTTCTCTAAACCATCTTACATATCATCTTTCACTCTCTTTTAAATTCATGGCCTCTTTTTCTCTAGTTGTTATTGCATGCACATTTGTACACATATATAATATATTCCAGATTTTAAAGTTTAATTCTTCCTTTAGATTATGCTTAAATATTAACATCCACATGGAAGATATGGATTCAGTATACCTACTTAAATCTTATAGGAACATAAAGTACATAACCCTTAGCAACTATCTTAGTTGGAGTTTTATTACTGTGAAGAGACACCATGTCCAAGAATAACATTTAATTGGGGCTGGCTTTAGGTTTCAGAGGTTTAGTTCATTATCATTGTGACAAGAAGCATGGCAGCATCCAGGCAGACATGGTGATGGAGAAGTTGAGAGTTCTACATCTTGATATAGGCAGCCAGGAGAAGACTTTCTTCCAGGTACCTAGGATCTCAAAGCCCAACCCCACAGTGACATACTTACTCCAACAAAGCCAAACCTACTCCTACAAGGCCAATCCTCCTCATAGAGCTGTTCCTTGGGTTAAGCATATTCAAACCACCACAACATCACTCTCCTCTCTTACATATTATAATTATCTGTTTTATAATTTCTCCTCTTTTGCTACAAATTCACTCATATGTTTGGTAGTATTGTTATATATGGATGTTAGGCTTCTGTAACAGTACCCAATTAATGTTATTCAATATGGTCCTGGAGTACTCTCTGTCTTTCTGTCTCTCTGTCTCTCTCTCCCCCTCCCTTTCTCTCTCTCCCCTCCCTTTCTCTTTCTCTCTCTCTCTCTCTCTCTCTCTCTCTTTCTCTCTCTCTCTCTCCCTGCCTCCATCCCTCCCTCGCTCTCTCTCTCTCTCTGTCACACACACACACACACACACACACATACACACACACACACACACACACACACAGTCTTTATATTTTGATATGCCTTAAACAGCTCAATGGCTAGGCTACTTTCTAACCTTCACATGCTGCCACCCTCCCCCTCCACCCCATCCCATATTCCCAAGTTATTACTTACATATCCTATATTCCATCTTTGCTGCCCTAGACCCAGTCAGTGGGGACCTCCTGGGGCTGCTTTTCCCTCCCCCTACATGGCTGCTACACTCTCTATCCCACACTTCTCAAAGAAGGCACAGCATCTTCTTTCTCCTTCATTTTCTCCTGGCATGATGCATGCCTTTTTTTTCATCCTCTTCTCCTCTATCCCTGCCTTGGAATCCTAAAAGTCCCACCTCTGTCTCCCTGTCCAGCCATTGGCTGCCAGTAACTTTATTTACCAATCAAAACCAACTGGGGGCAGGGTCCCTCTGTCTTACCTGAGGAACTCTGCAAACAGGTTTTTTGGGAACCTAATTACCATGAGAATACAAGGAGCTACAGGCTTCAACTGACTTCTTGCTTATTTATATATTACTTGATATTAAGCCTTGAGTTCCTACAGTTAATTTTTTTCTGTGTTAAAATCAAGTTCCAGGAAAGTTCGTTAAATAAGAATACAGAGAGGATAACTGGTGGTAGATACTCAACAAGGCATACAGGTTAAGACTGCAGATGCTAGAAAAAAACTAGATTGAAAACTCTGGCTTTTATAGTTAGCAAATTTGTGATTAGCTTCTGCATGCCTCAGTTTCCTCATTTGTAAAGCAGGAGCATTTTATTCACCTCATTGTTGGAAGAAATTAAATAGTGTATACCACAAAAAAGTTAAAACAGTTTATGATGCAAATCAGATGGCTGACATCATTTTAAAGGTCATAGGGAGAATGTTTATGCAATGAAGGTTGGTGCTCACTATTTGTTACTGTAGGCAGACTTCAGGATTTAAAATAAAAAGAAATAAGAGTTCACATCTTGGGGAAGCAGTTCACCTCCTCTGTGCCTCCATTTCTGATCTTTCACCATGGAGTCAGGAATCTTGTAGTGGGCATGGTAGATTCTATCACAGCACACAATAGACCTTTTACCATGTTGATTTTATTGACCTATTCTGATGAGATTTGCCTTTAATAGGCCCCCATATTGTAACATAACTGACACCAAGACAGAAACACTAATCAGGCCTTGAAACCCAACACATAGGCAGCAATATCTGCCAAAAAGGGAAACAAAGACCTAGCCTGTCTGTCAAAACAGGAACAAAAGTCTAAGTAACTTCCTCAATGTGGCTTACGAAGCTCCAAAGTGAAAAGTCCCTAAATGTACTAACGCTTTCTTTTTGCTTCTCTAGTTGCACATCTTGCTAACTGAAATGTGCCATCCAAGATATCATTTTTGTGTGTTAAAGGCTAAGAACTATAAGGCACAGGGCTGCACAATTTAAAAAAATTTCCTGTGTGGCTGTTGGCTGGTAATAAAGACTTTCTATTTGGGTTTAAAAGTGGCCAATGTGGTCTTTCTGTGGCAATATCAATCCAGAAGACATGGTAAATGGTCCTAAGATCCACTGGATGTCCAACAAGAAATGTGACAAGACACTCAAATAGTAAACACTCACAAAGTTACACAGTAAAAGAAGGATAAGGAATCTTTGTATGCCCAGGGAAAGCAGCGTTGTGACAGGAAAGAGAGTGTCAATGGTAGACAGATTAAACCTATTTTCTACAAAAAAAAAATAAAATAAAATAAAGGCCAACACAAGATTAGCAGAGACTGGACAGTTATGCCCAACTGCAGATCTAAGAGAAGGCTTGCTAGTAAGAGATGTGAACCTTCTGAACTGAGATGCAATAAAAAGAGAAAGAACCAAGGGATTCAATTCTAAGCCAATTTTGATATGAAGACAATAAAATCATGAGCTTTTACCTTGTCCACACGGCAGTCTCTGCCGGGCTTATCTTGAATGGCTTCCTCTGGCTCTTGTTGGCCCCTCTGATACCTCTTGGTGGTAATTTTTGTTATTTGGTTTTGAAGATATCTCTTTCCTTATATGGTTGTCCCATTCAGTCCATGGTGAGGCAGAGAGTATAGACTCCTGTTTCAGCTCATTGGTTCTCATAATACATTTCTTGTTTAAAACACCGCAATAACATAGACCAGTTATTTTGAAAGTTGCTTTATTTTGGCTTACAGAAATGTAGGTTCAGGGCCAAATAGTTGGATTTTGCATCTATAATTGCATCACCAACCAGGTGCATAGATGTTCAGAACATCATAAGGCAGAAGACAAGGAACATAAGTGTGTCTGTTCTAGTTTCTTCCCCTATTACTATAAAAGTATCAAACCACTAGAAATTAATTATGTGGACTCAACCCTAATGACTGCATACAGTCTTAATCACTTCCTAAAGTTCCCACTATAATTAGATTCAGTTTTTACCCCTTAGTACATGATAATGAGATTAAATTTCCATTTATGGCAGACACACTGAAACTACACACAAATCATAGTCCAGGGAATGATCACTTCCCAATCTCCTGTCCTCAGTATCTGCCCTCAGTAGCCACTTTCCAAAAGAGGCAGACTTGCCGATAAAAGGATAGAACGAACATTTGTTGAGCCATGTCTTACAAAGGTGGATTCTTATCTCTTAAGTGTCACGACTCTTGTGAATCACAATTTCTTTCTTTTTCCTCAACTGTAGTTGCTATCTGATAAAATTTATTTGCTGATAAATGCACAAATAATGTGGAAAAGATGCTTGGTTGACTTTGAAGGGTTGAGCAAGCACTAGCTACTCATAAAACTATAAATATTACGTATACAGTGTTATGAAATTCAGAGTCCTTCCCAGGGTTTCATCTATGACGTTTTCCTCAATTAAACCCATTTTTATGTTCTTTATTATAAGGAATATCTGTCCTCTAGCATGTTTATTATAAGGAATATCTATCCCCCAGCATATTGCCTTCAGTCATTATCAAAAGTTATCATTGTGTGTAATCATAGTCAGATATGATTATGTCTGTACCAACAGAATTCTTGTAGGGAAGCTGAGTTTGTAATTGCAGGTATCATCCTTTTGTCGTTGTCTTTCACCAGATAACTGTACGTTACATAGGGGAAATCCTCCTAAATCTTCCTTCCCTGCTACTTAGATCATGCAAAGCACAGTCAGGAAATTGTAGTGCAGAAAAGGTCTGTGGTCAAAACATGATAAATTTACCCAAATCTTCAGTAATTTTAATAAAACAATACCCAGCATTATTTATAGGCATCTAATTCAATGGTCACATATTTAAATGTATATATAGGGAGAGTAAAATAGGAAAAATGAACAACAGGGAGTGAATGAATCGTATCTTGATATGTAGTAAATACATGTCAATCTTGGCTGATGTAACTTGTACATCGTTTAAGCTTTTGAAACAGTCCATGTGGTCTGGAGTCAGCTCACACTCAGTTTCATAATTCATCATTCAACAGGTATTTGTTAGTTCTTATTATAGGTAAGCCTTATGATAGATGATAATAATGATAAGGTAAAGAGACACTGCTTGCCCTCAAAACATTCATAGTTTTGTAGAGAATAAGAGGAAATGAAGCAGGAGACAAAGTCTATACTTTACGAATCTTCCTGAAGCCTGGGTTTGGAGATATGTCAGGCAACACTCACATCAATGCCAGCATCTTACAGCATCTCTACAGGTTGTGCTTGGACTTCTGCTCTGGTTTGAGAAACAACATTCATGAATCCAGCTTGATTACAAAGTGTCCTCTAAGTCTCCCTTGTCTGTCAATCTCTGGCCCTCAGGTGGGTTGCTTCTCCTCTCACTCACTTCTAGTTGTGACTAGTAATGGTTTCTGAGCTTTATGATGTGAAGCCTCTTCACTCTGATTCCTTCTCTCCAGCCCACTGCCTCATCTCTGCCTACTGGAACTCTGATGATCTGCTTGCTTGGTTTCTCACTTGTCTCAGTTCTTTCTCCACCTAGTTAAAGGGTGCACACCTTAAGTAAGGAAGCACCTTCTTCATGTGGATGTTAGTGTCTCTATCAGAAACTGCTGTGATAAGGACTTATATATGTGAATTCAGGACATGAACAAACAACAAATGATTGTGTCAAATCTTAATCCAAAGAAACAAATGCACAGAATTTAAAGAACTTTGCCAAAATCAGGTGATCTGTAATCCATCTCCTCAGTTCTATGAATTTTTTAAATTAAAAAGTAATTAAACCTTATATGTTGTTTTTCAATAAATTCAACACACACACACACACACACACACACACACACACACACTCAATGATCAATTATCTTAGGGTATTGGGAAAGAACAAACACGTCCTATCTATGTTGTGAGCAGCTACAAAGTATAAGATGCATTTCAGTTGCAGTAGTGTCCAAATATGGACAGTCCTTATTAGAACTGATAATATTTCTGATTCAGAAAGCGTTTACTGAATTATAGGCTAACACCTATACTGAGGACTACAGATACAACAATACAAATTTTAAAGTCTGCCTTCAATGATCTGGTATTCCATATAACCCAGGTTCATATTTGCAAGAGCACAAAAAGAAGTATGGAAGAATTTCTTCTAAAAATTAATCATACCTTTTTCTGCTGTAAGTAGATCTGAGTCATTTGGTAACATAACCAAAGATGTGTATTGCCTTTATAATTTCAAAATATCTTATAAGATTCATTAAACGGATATTTATTTGTTGGCTTTACATTGTCATAATGATTTCTATCTACCTTGATTCTCTAGGACAAGGACTTCCAGTTATCTGGCCTCCTATGACACTGGAGAAGATCCATCCCCATCACCTACCTTGCTTGTGAATACCAACAGAGACTGGAATGAGAATTGGATTCCAGAATAGCTTTTAATTTAAGATAGGAATAATGAACCTACACAAGAGAGAGATTAATTTCTCATCTATGATGCTCTGCCTAGCATTTAGAGACATGGAACCTGACTACTGTGTCTGAATATCTCTTCTGCCATGCTCTACCCAGTAGCTCTCCACTTCGGGTCTAGTTGATCTTTCTATTCACCCATGGCCTATCATTGCCTGAAAACCAAAATCTCTTCAGAAGTGCCACATATCACCCAAACAAATAAAGAGTGCAGGTTTCAAGAACATAAAAAGAAAGTGTAAGTTATCCAACCAAAAGGAAAAATAACAAAGGAAGACACAGCAAGAACGGGAAAAAGATTCCTTTTAAAAAAAAATATAATAATTATAGAAGGATTGCAAAAAATAAAATTTCTAAAGTGGATTGCACAACCACATTGAATATTTACTACAAAGGGTAGAAGATAGGGTCTAGAAGCTTAAGAGCATGTTTATATAGTAAAGCATTCTGCACTGAGAGATTTTCTCTATGAATTTGTCACATTCCTACACATCCAGCCATTATGAGTCCATATGTTTCAGGACTATCTTTTCATAAATATTTACACAGACAGGTGGTCCTGGAAAGATAGAGGGAGATAGCAGCTACTTAGGAATTAATTTGTTTATGTTATAGATAAAGACAGTGACTCCTTGTGGCAAGACTTTGAAGTGTCTCTCTGTCTGGAATATTCTAGAACAACAATCTTGGAGAGAGTTTCCTCTCTTTGTTTGATCTTAAGCACTCAAATATAACTTGAATCTTCACACTTTTCCATATACCAAAAAATAGTGTAAAACTTCTGTAACCTCCAGTGGAAACCTAAGAAGCTATGCTTATTGCTAATTTTTAAAAATGAAAACCAACCATCAGGCCACATGCTCATAGCTAGGTTAAAAATTAGTGAATACACAATATCACCAACACATAAAGTGGCTGCAGCAGGTTTACACTTGTAGACCAATGGCTTCTTTGTTAGGTTAATCTGCTCTTTATATCACTAGATGTTTCTGTTACTTTGATTTAAAGACCTAAATTCATACACCATAACCCACATTTATGGGTAATAAAATGAGCTATAATAAAGATACTTCTGTGTCTTGTAGTGACCAATAAATATTATGCAGTTCCAAACCATTGGCAGCAGATTTGATGAATATGTATACGTGTATGTTCATGTGCCCAACTTAAATAATTGTTAATAATTTGTATTGCAGAGCTTAAGAAGAAAGAATGGATAGGAATTTTGAGAAAAGAAGGAGAGAATCTAGGTAATCAAACATTAAGGTGGTTGAAACTGAGTGAGTTCAGTTCCTTACTGGAATAAACAAAGTAACAAGTTATGAAGGATAATCTTGGTTGTCAACTTGGCTACATCTGGAATTTACTAAAACCCAAGCAGCTGGCTATAACTGTCAGTGGTTTTTCTTGAATAAATTATTAAATGGGAAGACCCACCTTTAAACCAGATCTTTTGAGATGGCAAGATCCACCTTTACAGTGGCAGCCTATATAAAGAACATGGAAAAAGGAAGCCCTCTCTCTTTGCCTATTTTCCTTTGCCCTCAGTAGAAACTTTATCCCTCTGGTATTAGAGCCCACTTCTTTGGGATTATGGCATACACAGTTATTGTCACAGAATTCATAGGTATTGTCAGTCACTTTGGGCATAAAAGTTTTCAAGGAACAATCAGACCAGTATCTGTATTGACTCACCTGGCACTGGACCACAAGACTACAGGGCTACTGTGACTCTTAGTGCATCAGAAGATGCAGCCAGTGACTAAGCAATGCTCTCAACTCAAAGTGTGTTGAAGATTAGTCACTATGAAAGAAAGGTCAATTCACCCCCAAGAAGTACAGCTCATAGATGAAAGAAACTTGACAAGGCTTACTCCAAATTGGACAAAGGTCTGCCACATTTTCAAAAGTGTACCAAAAGATAAAATTCAAATGTTCTGAATAGCCACTAGTAAAAAGGCAAATCTGTAATCAACCCTAGTGGAGAAGATTTAATCACTTTAGAAACTGATAATTACAGAGCATTTCAACTTGAAATTTATTTTTATTTTGTGTGTACTAGTGTTTGCCTACATGTATGCATGTGTACTATATGAGAAGGTGTCAGATTCTCTGGAACTGGATTTTAAAAAAATCTTGTGAGCTACCATGGAGTATTCTAAGCTGAACTTGTGTCTTCATATAGAGAAGCCAGAGGGCTCCTCACCATCAAGCCATCACTCCAGTCCTGTATTTTTACTTGAAATAGTGATTAAGTATATGCATCCAAAATGTATGAAAATATTGCAGTAATTCAAGCTCCAGTTAATAAAATATTATTTTCATAGTTTTGTGATTTGCACTTTTATATAACATAGTTCCACTTATCTACATATCTATATATGTGTTATCTATAGCACTTTTAATTTTTAGTTACTGTTTACATTTTTAATAAATATACATTTATTAACTAATTTTATTCACAGTTTTTTATCCTGGCCCCTTAGCTTTGGAACCCACAAAATATGGACATTCCTATGGACTTAATATGGAATACAGAAGTTCAGAGGGTTCACCTGTTCCTTAAGCATTGTACATCTTAGTGATATATAGCAAATCAAAAACTGTGACATATACAAGTTGGGATTTCAATGAAGTTATACTTAACTTCTTTTGCTCTGTGTGTCTAACTTGAAGAAACCAGGAAACTAGAATCTGCCTAATGGCAGAGGAAATACATCCAGGAAAGGGGTGATAGTAGAATATATGTGAAATGAATGCAGAGAAGGATAACACTAGGGCAGAAATGTTCAAGATGGTAGTGAACTGACTGGGGGTGGAACAATAAAGGCCAGGGCTAGGGGTTAAATAATCCAAACTATGCATGAAGAAGCTACATCTAAACCTACAAACTTACAACTCAAATAAATATACAATGAGAAAAATATAATATATTACGTGAACAAAGTGGAGGAGAATAGTGGGAGCTAAAGATTTAGGTAGGAATGGGGACAGGGCAGGAGGAGAGGGGTACTGGCACAGGGGAATGGAGACAGGGGTATGGGGGAAGAAGTATGCAGATAGGTTAACCAAAGCTAAGAGTATATGAGGAAGTCTTATCAAACCATCGTGTTTTGGAAAATACTTAAACATATATCTTTTAAAGATGAGTTTGAACACAAGTATTTGTGTTATTGAAGAATGTTGCTCCCTCAATACATGGGTTACTAAATGGAAATATCACATTGAGGATAAGTTATCTCCCTATGAGGTATTAATGAAGTCCCATAGGCATCCAAAGCCATGCAGACTATTCCTTCATTGCTTTTTCTTGTCTACCCTAACTACATAGTAAGACTCTACTACTTGTCCTACTATCTTCACACAGCTAACAGTAAAAAATTACAGTTCTAGGTGTTTGACACTCAGCCTGAGGATCTTGGCAATTGCATTGTAGGAAACACAATGTTAATATACTTGGCATCAGGTGCTATATATGGTATGAATCCCTCTAAAATACTTTGAACTAACAAGCACTGCTCTCCAGAGAAGCTCAGAGGAAGGTCTCAGGCATATTCCCAGAGAATTGCTCCTTGTTCAAGGTAGAATGCAGTAGCCCAAGTAGTAAGAATCCTTTCACCTGAAGCTCATTGTAACTTCAGATTTTTTTCCAGTACGGGCAAGATTGTGGTGTGTGTGTATTTGTTTGCTTACTTGCTTGTTTTAAAGAGATAAAGGAGTGAGCTGATGAAGAATTCAGCAAAGCGGAACAAGGACCATGGCCATGAAGATATACTAATTCTAAGGCAAGATGATTACTTCATCATGTTGGGCCATCTATAACTATTGTGTAGCTCCATCTTGGCCACTAGGTGAAAGGTTTATGTAACCAACTTGATTCACTGATCCAGATCCACCCAGAGCCTTCACACTGGTGTGTCTTTAGTTAAGACTTAGAGCCCTTCTCTTATGGAGTCCTAACAGTGGGAGCAGGGGCTACCTCTGACCCTTTTGCCTGCTTTTGAGACTGACTCTTTTCCTCTTACTGGGTTACCTTATCTAGTCTTAATATAAAAGGTGGTGCCTAGTCTTATTGCAAATTGATATGCCATGTTTGATTGTTATCCCTGGGAGGCCTATTCTTTTCTGAAGGGAAACAGAGGAGTGGATCTAGGGGCTAGGGGAAGGGGGAGGTGGAAGAGAGGAACTGGGAGGAGAGGACAGAGGGAAAACTGTAGTCTGGATATAATATATGAGAGAAAAATAAATTAATGAAAGAAAGAAAGAAAAGAAAGAAAGAAAGAAAGAAAGAAAGAGAGAGAAAGGAAGAAAGAAAGAGGGAAGGAAGGAGAAAGAAAGAAAGAAAGGAGGGAGGGAGGGAGGAAGAAAGAAAGAAAGAAGAAAGAAAGAGAAAAAAGAAAGAAAGAAAGAAAGAAAGAAAGAAAGAAAGAAAGAAAGAAAGAAAGAGGGGACCGAGCCTAGAGCAGGTCGCAGGCAGCAGCTCCGTACCCAACCGCAGAAAACCAAGAAAAACAGGGACTCCCAGGAGCTTGAACTCACGCAGCATACCAGGTAAGGAAAAAGCAGCACTCACCCCAAACAGGGAGCAACAGGGACCCACTGGGACCCAGGAATTCGCTCCTGGCTTGGAGCGGGCTCCATCCGGTCTGGGCCCGAGCACTCACGGATCCCGGGAGGCAGCTCTGCACCCAATCTCGAAGACTCCAGAGGAAGCGGGGCTCACAGGACCTCTGTGCCAAGCAGGGTCTTGGGCTAGGAGGTGGCAGTGCTTGCCCCCGAACAGGGAGTGGCTAGGACCCACTGGGACCCAGGAGTTCACTCCAGGCCCAGAGCGTGGGTTCCTTCCGGTCTGTGCCAGAGCAGATCCCGGGAGTCAGCTCTGCACCCAATCTCACAGAACCTAGAGGAAGCGGGGCTCTCCGTGGCTCAAGCTAGCTCAAGCAGTTTCTTAGGCTAGGAGGTGGCAGTGCTCGCCCCCAATCAGGGAGCAACTGGGACCCACTGGGACCCACTGGGACTCATTGGGATCCAGGAATCCGCTCCTGACCCGGAGCCCCGGCCCCTTCCGGTTTCCACCTGAGCACCGAGCACATCTTGGGCCTCATCTCTAACTCAAGCAGCAAAATCCATCCCAAACAGTTCTGACACAACCTAGATAATAGGAAAGACAGGCCCCAGTCAGAGACAGCACTGATACCACAAAGGTGATCCAGATGGCGAAAGGCAAGCGCAAGAACACAAGCACCAGCAACCCAAGGTACTTGCCATTATCAGAACCTAGTTCTCCCACATTAGAAAGTCCTGAACTCCCCATATCACCAGGAAAACAAGAACCAGATCTAAAATCATTTCTAATGATGATGCTAGAGGACTACAAGAAGGAAGTAAATAACACTATCAAAAAACTTGAGGAGAACACAGGAAAACAGGATGAAGTCCTTAAAGAAACACAAAAATCCTTTAAAGAATTACAAGAAAACACAAACAAACAGATGAAGGAATTGAACAAAACCATCCAGGACATAAAAATGGAAGTGGAAACAATAAAGAAATCACAAAGGGAGACTATCCTGGAGATAGAAAACCTAAAAAAGAAATCAGGAGTCATAGACACAAGCATCACCAACAGAATACAAGAGATAGAAGAAAGAATCTCAGGTGCAGAAGATACCTTAGAAAATATTGACACAACTATCAAAGAAAATGCAAAATGCAAAAAGTTGCTATCTCAAAATATCCAGGAAATCCAGGACGCAATGAGAAGACCAAACCTAAGGATAATAGGTATAGATGAGAGTGAAGATTCCCAACTTAAAGGGCCAGTAAATATCTTCAACAAAATTATTGAGGAAAACTTCCCTAACCTAAGGAATGAGATGCCCATAATCACACAAGAAGCCTACAGAACGCCAAACAGACTAGATCAAAAAAGAAATACCTCCCGTCGCATAATAATCAAGACTCAAAATGTACAAAACAAAGACAGAATTTTAAAAGCAGTAAGGGAAAAAGGCCAAATAACATATAAAGGCAAACCTATCAGAATTACACCTGACTTCTCACCAGATACTATAAAAGCCAGAAGATCCTGGACAAATATCATACAAACCCTAAGAGAACATAAATGCCAGCCCAAGCTACTTTACCCAGCAAAACTCTCAATTACCATAGACGGAGAAACTAAGATATTCCATGACAAAACTGAATTTACACAGTATCTTCCCACAAATCCAGCTTTACAAAGGAAAATAGCAGGAAAGCTCCAATACAAGGAGGGCAATCATACCCCAGAAAGAGCAAGAAAATAATCCTTTTCCATCAAACCCAAAAGAAGATAACCACACAAACGATGTCTCCACTATTAGCAAAAATGACAGGAAGAAAGAACACCCTCTCCTTAATATCTCTTAACATCAATGGACTCAATTCCCCAATAAAAAGGCATAGGCTAACGGACTGAATACGCAAACAGGACCCAGCTTTTTGCTGCTTACAGGAAACCCACCTCAGTGACAAAGACAGACACTACCTTAGAGTAAAAGGTTGGAAAACAATTTTTCAAGCAAATGGCCCTAAGAAATAAGCGGGAGTAGCCATTCTAATATCGAATAAAATCAACTTTCAACTTAAAACTATCAAAAAGGATAAGGAAGGGCATTTCATACTTGTCAAAGGAAAAGTCAACCAACATGAACTCTCAATTCTGAATATCTATGCGCCAAATACAAGAGCATCGACTTTCATAAAAGAAACCTTACTAAAGCTCAAAACACACATTGCACCTCACATAATAATAGTGGGAGACTTCAACACCCCACTCTCAGCAATGGATAAATCATGGAAACAGAAACTAAATAGAGATACAGTAAAACTAACAGAAGTTATGAACCAAATGGACTTAACAGATATCTATAGAACATTTCACCCTAAAGCAAAAGAATATACCTTTTTCTCAGCACCTCATGGTACCTTCTCCAAAATAGACCATATAATTGGGCACAAGACAGGCCTCAACAGATATAAGAAAATTGAAATAATTCCCTGCATCCTATCAGATCACCATGGTCTAAGGCTGGTCTTCAAAAATGACAAAGAGAATGGAAAGCCCACATTTACATGGAAACTGAACAACACCCTACTCCTTGATAATCAGGTAAGGGAAGAAATAAAGAAAGAAATTAAAAACTTTTTAGAATTTAATGAAAATGATGACACATCATACCAAAATTTATGGGATACAATGAAAGCAGTGCTAAGAGGAAAATTCATAGCTCTAAGTGCCTACAAAAAGAAACTGGAGGGAGCATACACTAACAGCTTGACAGAGCACCTGAAAGACCTAGAACAAAAAGAAGCTAATACACCCAAGAGGAGTAGAAGGCAGGAAATAATTAAACTCAGGGCTGAAATCAACCAAATTGAAACAAAAAGAACTATCCAAAGAATCAATAAAACCAGGAGCTGGTTCTTTGAGAAAATCAACAAGATAGATAAACCCTTAGCTAGACTAATCAGAGGGCAGAGAGACAGTATCCAAATTAATAAAATCAGAACTCAAAAGGGGGACATAACAACAGAAACTGAGGAAATTAAAAAAATCATCAGATCCTACTACAAAAGCCTATATTCAACAAAATTGGAAAATTTGGTTGAAATGGACAATTTCCTAGACAAATACCAGTTGCCAATGTTAAATCAGGACCAGATAAACCATCTAAACAGTCCCATAACCCCAAAAGAAATAGAAGCAGTCATTAAAAGTCTCCCTACAAAGAAAAGCCCGGGACCAGACGGTTTTAGTGCAGAATTCTATCAGACCTTCAAGGAAGACCTAATCCCAATTCTTTTCAAACTATTCCACAAAATAGAAACAGAAGGTACACTACCCAACTCATTCTTTGAAGCCACAATTACACTCATACCTAAGCCACACAAAGACCCAACAAAGAAAGAGAACTTCAGGCCAATCTCCCTTATGAACATTGATGCAAAATTACTCAATAAAATTCTAGCGAACCGAATTCAAGAACACATCAAAACAATTATCCATCACGATCAAGTTGGCTTCATCCCAGGAATGCAGGGTTGGTTCAATATTCGGAAATCCATCAATGTAATCCATTATATAAACAAACTCAAAGAAAAAAACCACATGATCATCTCACTAGATGCTGAGAAAGCATTTGACAAAATTCAACACCCCTTCATGATAAAAGTCTTGGAAAGGTCAGGAATTCAAGGTCTATACCTAAACATAGTAAAAGCAATTTACAGCAAACCAGTAGCCAGCATTAAACTAAATGGAGAGAAACTTGAAGCAATCCCACTAAAATCAGGGACTAGGCAAGGCTGCCCACTCTCCCCCTACTTATTTAATATAGTATTGGAAGTCCTAGCCAGAGCAATTAGGCAACACAAGGAGGTCAAAGGGATACAAATTGGAAAGGAAGAAGTCAAAATCTCACTATTTGCAGATGATATGATAGTATACTTAAGTGACCCCAAAACTTCCACCAGAGAACTCCTAAACCTGATAAAAAACTTTAGCAAAGTGGCTGGATATAAAATTAACTCAAGCAAATCAGTAGCCTTCCTCTACTCAAAAGATAAACTGGCTGAGAAAGAAATTATGGAAATGACACCCTTCAAAATAGTCACAGATAATATAAAATACCTTGGTGTGAACCTAACCAAGCAAGTAAAAGACCTGTATGACAAGAACTTCATTCCCCTGAAGAAAGAAATCGAAGCCGATCTCAGAAGATGGAAAGATCTCCCATGCTCATGGATTGGAAGGATTAATATAGTAAAAATGGCTATTTTGCCAAAAGCCATCTACAGATTTAATGCAATCCCCATCAAAATTCCCACTCAATTCTTCTCAGAGATAGAAAGAGCAATCTTAAAATTTATTTGGAATAACAAAAAACCCGGGATTGCGAAAACTACTCTCAGCAATAAAAGAACTTCTGGAGGAATCACCATCCCCGACTTCAAGCTGTACTACAAAGCAATAGTGATAAAAACTGCATGGTATTGGAACAGAGACAGGCAGGAGGATCAGTGGAATAGAATAGAAGACCCAGAAATGAACCCCCATACCTATGGTAACTTAATCTTTGACAAAGGGGCTAAAACCATCGAATGGAAAAAAGATAGCATTTTGAACAAATGGTGCTGGTCCAACTGGTGGTCAGCATGTAGTAAAATGAAAATTGATCCATACTTATCTCCTTGTACAAAGCTCAATTCCAAGTGGATTAAGGACCTCCACCTAAAACCAGCCACACTGAAACTAATAGAAGAGAAACTGGGAAAAAGCCTGGAATACATAGGCACAGGGAAAAAGTTCCTGAACAGAATGCCAATGGCCTGTGCTCTAAGACCAAAAATTGACAAATGGGACCTCATAAAGCTGCAAAGCTTCTGTAAAGCAAAGGACACAGTCAATAGGACAGAGCGGCAACCAACAGATTGGGAAAAGATATTCACCAACCCTACATCTGATAAAGGGCTAATATCCAAGGTATACAAAGAACTGAAGAAATTAGACTCTAGACAATCAAAGAACCCTATTAAAAAATGGAGCACAGACCTGAACAAAGAATTCTCAACTGAGGAAGCTCGAATGGTTGAGAAGCACCTAAAGAAGTGTTCAGCATCCCTAGTCATCAGGGAAATGCAAATGAAAACAACACTGAGATTCCACCTCACACCAGTCAGAATGGCTAAGATCAAAAACACAGGTGACAGTACATGTTGGCGAGGATGTGGAGAAAGAGGAACACTCCTCCACTGTTGGTGGGATTGTAAACTGGTACAACCACTATGGAAGGCAGTCTGGTGGTATCTCAGAAAATTGAACATAGCGTTACCTAGGGACCCAGCTATACCACTCCTGGGCATATACCCAAAAGAAGTTTCAACATACAACAGGGACACATGCTCTACCATGTTCATAGCAGCCTTATTTATAATAGCCAGAAGTTGGAAAGAACCCAGATGCCCTTCAACAGAAGAATGGATGCAGAAAATGTGGTACATTTATACAATGGAGTACTACTCAGCTATTAAAAACAATCAGTTCACAAAATTCCTAGGCAAATGGATGGAGCTGGAAAATATCATCTTGAGTGAGATGACCCAATCTCAAAGGAACATACATGGTATGCACTCACTGATAAGTGGATATTAGCCGAAAAGTTCACAATTTCTAGGAATCTTCATATAGACCACATAAAACTCACATAGAAGAAGGAAGACCAAAGTATGAATGCGTTGGTCCTTTTTAGAAGGAGCATCAAAAGTTTCAACCAGAACTCCCAAAGTCTAAATCACCAACCAGAGAGCACAAAGGGAGGGACTCACGCACCTGTATAGGGAATTGAGGGTGACCTTGTTAGACTCCAGTGAAAGTGGAGGGCCAAGGTCCCCAAAAGTTTGGATCCCCTACTGTGTTGGAATTCGAGAGCAGGGAGATGGAACTGGGAGGATGTTTGGAGCACACCATCACAAAAATTAGGAGGAAGGGGTAGGGGATAAGGGATTTTGGGGGAGAATGAGAAAGGAGACAACATTGAAAGGTAAATACGTATAATACCCAATAAAAACCCCACACAGATAAAGGATTTAAAAAAAAAGGGAGTCTATTTATTTTAAATTAATTTCAAAAGTTTCTAGGAGATGCAAATTGGCTAAGATACTATTTTAAGCTCTCCACAAAAGAATTTAAATCTCTGTTCAATATTCTCAAGAGAGAGGTAAACCCTAACTTCCTCAACAGTTAATTGACAAAAGAGAGGTAATCTCACAAAAAGTAGAAAAAGCTATTTCTAATCGATATATCATATAGTCTGATTAATTGTCAGTGGAGCTATAAAAGTCCTTTGACAAAAGATTATTAATATAGATTTATATATCCTTAAATAAGGCCTTCATGACTCTCTGAGTGTGGAAGGAGCAACTGTTGGCGCTTCTGCCCTGATTTTACAAGAACTCTGAAAAATTGGCTTTAAAAACAAAAGAGGGGGAACGGTACCCCCTCAGAAGGAGTCCCCCTGAAATACTCTCCATCATGCCTTGTTCACTTTTCTCTCTCTAAAGCTGAAAGCTCATGGCAAATCTCTTGCTGACCATGTTGGTGACCTCGGGCACCACCAAGACCAACAAAACTTTGCCACAGATATGGGGAAGGACCCTCATACCCATAAAGGGAATGCCCCAGTCCCAGTTCCCTTATGGAGCCGAGGACTGATATGCCTGCCCAATACCACAGAAGGCACAGCTAACCGGCTACCACAAATATTAATGAAAAAAATAGATACCCTCACAAAGCCAGGCCCAATCATAAATACGATGAATAACAATTTACATCCAGGGAAGAGAAATCTCCCTGAGAATCCCCTTCTTTTTTCTTTCCAGGTAAAATTGAATCACCCGTGATGCCTGCTATTAGAAGTTCTAACCCAGATGGACCAGAAGCCAGGAGCCTCGCCCTTACCCTCACCCCCTACCTTTTCCCACCTGCACAAGGTCCCCTGAAGCTGGGCAACTGCAAGATCCTGCTTGGCAACTGCAGATAGACTCAAAGCAGTGTACCATATCATCTGAAGAATAGCAGGGAGACCATAACTCAAGCAGTGTACCATATCTTCTGAAGAATAGCAGGTTGCAGTCCTCCTCGCCCCCACGAATAACCAGGACCCACCAGTCGGGTCAAGTGGCACCCAGACGTGGGGCTCGAGGCACGGACCCATCCGGACGGACCCTCATTGAGAGGATGTGCGCACGACATCAAGATTGAGCAAGACAGAGATCATCGCCCGTGACCTGTTGTCCACGGAACCAGGTTGATGCTGCCATCAAGAAGGCAGTTGAAGTTCATTACCATCAGCTGAAAATTGCAGAGGATCCAGAAGTGACTCCGCAGGAGACTGACACAGCTGTCAGCTCCCCTGCCTCCCCCTACGGTCGACCCCTAGACTTCCACGCCCTCCAGAAGGGTTCCTGGTATGCCTGGCTTTGCCCTCATTTCTCTCGCTAGAGAGCTTGGCCTCTTGATCACCACAACAAAAATTGGCTTTTTCCTAAACCAAGGCCACCCTTGATATGGCCGCTAACATTGGGGAGCCTTCCTTTATGACAATATTACACCCCAAACTGACAAATGGTTGGTAACTTGAACATTTACAAGAGACTAGGATGGCTGTGAGTTAGCCCAATGACGGGATTATTGTAGGTCCACTTCCCAGGGGCCCACCCAATGCAGCCGAAAAGGAGTGCGTGGTGCTGGGAGTGGGTGCAGCCTACATGGCCTAAGACAGGGCTCTCACCCTCCTTTCACCCACATCAGAGTCCCTTGACGTTGCCCATCGTCGACAGCCTAAAGCCTTCGACCATCGATGTGACTCGTCTCACATCAGTGTTTTGGGGTTGTGAACTTGTCTAAGACCCCCCATAATTAGACATCCAAATTCAAAACTCACATAGTTGGGATTGAACATAAGACGCCTTCTCTAACTAAACAGAGAAGGGGGAGATGCCAGAAGCCAGGACCCTCGCCCTTACCCTTACCCCCTACC
>NW_021604669.1:9090941-9094797 GCF_004785775.1 Grammomys surdaster
ATGGGGTAAGGGGATAACATCTGAAATGTAAATAAAATATCCAATAAAAAAAGAAAAGTATCAACAATTTGATGGACGAAGCAGTATGCAGAGTAGATGAGTTCAATATTAACAATTAATAGCCCCACCACCAAGGCAATTACTAGATTGAGTTAACCAAAGTGGGGTGACTCAGTCTAAGTGTGGATGTCACCATTCCATAGTCAAGTGCCCTTGAGTGAATACGGAGAAAGCAATGCAATCTGGGTACCATCTATCACCATTCATCTCTCTCCTGACAACAAAGTGGGATCAGGTGACTCCCTTTTCCTATCATGAGGAACTATATGCTATAAAGTATAAGTCATAATAAAACCTTCTTCCTTTAAGTTGCTTTATTCAGATACTTTATCACAAAGATGATGAAAAGTAACTAATAAACCATTAAGAGGCCTGGGATTGAGTCTTTAGAGGAATCTCAAATAGTTCCTTCTGGATCTTTTTCAGTTGCTTTCATGGAGGTTGAAGAAGTAATACAAGAAGTCTGCTTCTTAATTCTCCTAAGGAGAAAATGGGAATATACCATGATTTGCACTCTGACTCATGCTCAGTGGCCTTTGGTAGTTGCTGACATGGTGCCTCAGATTCAGTTCCCCATAAGGCATGAATCCCTGTGACTGCTGCCCTGCTCAGTTCAGTATGCCTTCTCACTACCATTTCCATTCCAGGTCCAGGTGACTAAATACATCACCAGTTAACATCATCTCTCAGATTGTTCATTTTCTGTGGCAACTGAATATGATATATTCACCTACAACCAATTGCCCTGACAGAAGTAATACAAGATCTGTCATTTAACTTTTATTTAATTGCTTTAAAATGGGTCTGATTATGAAGCAGTCTCTGCTCTTTATTTGTTGTGAGTGATATGTCACAGTGCCATCAAGAAAGCTGGAAGGGGTCAGTGTTCAGTCAGTAACAATGTCACATTGACCACAGTATGGCAGATGTCTAGACACAAGGCCAGCAAAACAGGGAACTTGAGTGGCATTAGGCACTGCAAGCAACGTGATATTTTTTTTCTAACTTATAAGCAAACAGTAAGGCATTTGGAAAGAGCCTAAAGGGCCATTCAACTTTTTAATCAAACAAATGTGGAAAGGAGACAGAGTAAGGATAAGAGAGACACTCAAGGTCATACAGCTGGTGTCTAAAGGCTCATCTGGGCAGTAACACAAGCCATGAACTCTGAAGTCATTCAGGCTTCATCTATTCCAGGCATGTCACATGCTGTCACCAATTCCATTTTCAAAGGATAGCTCAGATCATTCATTTCAATTTCCTTAAAGTGCAGGTACTTAAAATAAATCAGGATCAATAATGACTCTTCATCTGGAAAAAAAAAATCTCTTACAAAGTTTATTTCAGTTAGTAGTATTTCTTCTTTCCCTTTTACCCAGGCAACATTAGTTTCCCTCTAGCCAGTTAGCTTTCAAAGGAGAGATACATTTCGGTAATACTTAGAAAGCTACTATGATTATCTATGGAATTATATATGAAAATGTGAGTAGAAAATGAAAAAAAATGTTCATTATCTATGACAGTGCCATGCTCATATTTTGCTCTTGGTACATTTAATATATTGGTGACTATAAAATAAATATCTGTTGAATTCATATCATAGAGAAAATCATATAGCTTAGAAAATAACCTCTTTTTCAAGGAAGATAGGACTTTGAAACAAAAGAAGAAGGCATTGAATATGAGGAAAGCATTGTTCGCCAACCTCAACATGGACTCTGAATTCTGCTACTTACAGAAAATATTTACAAGTTGTCATCCATTAAGCATTTTGGTAGTCAAAGATACAACAGAAAACAAAATGGACTCCATTTCTACCCTCAAATAGCTTAATATTGGTAGGAAATAAATTTAACAGAATCCTGCTAAGATACATCCATGTACAGAATTTTGTATTAAAAAATCTCTTCTGAATATTAAGGGAGAATATACAAACATGTAGAGAGTGGACCCAGATACTGAATGGTTGTACTAAATAAGTTGGGTTCCATCCAAGAGTCAAAAAGACGCCATTGGAAGGTTTCATTTGGTCCATGTACAATATTTAGTGTTGTGTTGTTGTCTGCTTATCTTTTAAGCAAAAAAATTGAAATATTTTTTTCCTCTTTCAACTTTACAGCAAGAATGGCAGCAGATAGCCTCTCTGAACAGAGAAAAGCTAGATGTGTTCTATGGTCACACCTCAGCTATTGGGAGCTAGACAAGTCAGGCCTAGTTAGTGCTTGGATGGAAGAAACACTGGACTTTAACCACTTACTGTAAGTAGAGAATGGGAGCAGGATTGAGACATGAACCGTCATTCAGACGACATGCTCTATGTTAAATAAACATGCTGAGAACAAAGCAGCACTGAGTCTTTTTAAGAGACTGCTAAGAGCTGAATGTTCAATTATAAGCAAGTAGCAATCATGCAAGATTTTCACCAATGCTTTAGAGATAAGTAAAGGGAAAGCCAGGGTGTTTAAAGATCACACACAGCATGACAAAAATAGCAAGCACGGGAGCCAAGATATATGCAAATAAAACAATGAAACAAAGGCTGACAATTAAAATGTTTTTTTGCCCACCCCTCCCCCCAAGAAAGCTTCACTCTCCTCTTCTCTGGTATTGTCCTGTGAATACATTGACTGAGCTTAATTCCCTACTTAAAGAGGATATGTAGATGTGCTTGTAGTGGGTTCTATTTTTGTCTCCAATCATTCTACTTCACCGCACTTCTATGTAAAAGTATCACACATCTGCACTCATTGCTGTGAGCCTGGACCATCTTCAGCATTGAAGAACTCCAAGTCATGAGGGTGTCCTTGCAACCTACTTAACACAATAGAATGTGAGCAAACAGTATTTATTATCTTCAAGCTGTGTTTTTTACTGTCAAGAGAGTAGGGAAATAGTATAGTTAATATAATGATCTTTATAAACCTTTAAAAATAAAGCTAGCAAGTAAACAAAAGCATGAGTTCCAACTTCTAAAGGCAAAAGTAATTCTCTACAGAAAATTAAAAGTTTGCTTGAAGAAATATATATTTTTATTTCAGTAAACCTGCAATAAAGTAAGAGTACTGCTTTAAAAAAAACAAAGAAAGAAAGAAAAGCAATTGAAGCTGTCTATTGAATTCACACTGCTTTTCTCCACAGGTCAATGGTATTCTCCAAAGGTGGACTACAAATTCATCCTGAGCACCATGAGTAGAGCAGCCAAAAAGAGCCATAGTAGGTATGCAGCTCCTGACGCTGAACAGGAGCATTGATGAAAATTCTCATTGTCTTTACCATCTGTATCTTTAGAGCCAAATTCCTGAGTAGAAAATTTATCCAATAGGAATGTATTTTTTCATGGTATGAGAACATTCGAAGTCCAAGGTCAAGGCTCTGTTAGGCCTGGTATGTGATGATGGTCTCTTGTTGCCACAACATCCAGAGGTAACATGTTCTCACAGGGCAGCAAAAAAAGAAGGACAAGAGGCCTTTCTTAACATGCTTAACCCCTGTGTAAGGGCATTAATCACACAATGGGTCAGGACCCTCATGACTTAACCAACACTCCTAGGACAAATCTCTTAATTTCCTTCCCTGGATTCTCCATCTTCTTTGCTGCTCTCTTGCTGGTCTCCTTCCTTCCTGCACAGATACCCTGCCTTCTGTTTTATGTCACATGTCTAGCAGAACTATCTCTTCCCTGCACATCATAAAAGTAGCTTCTTCTCCTCTCATGGCTAAATTTCTACCTTAATCTTTCTTTCTCTTTTTCTCTCTCTCTCTCTCTCTCTCTCTCTCTCTCTCTCTCTCTCTCTCT
>NW_021604669.1:9094807-9129891 GCF_004785775.1 Grammomys surdaster
CTCTCTCTCTCTCTCTCTCTCTCTCTCTCTCTCTCTCTCTCTCTCTCCCTCTCTCTCTCTTTCACACACACACACAGACACACACACAGACACACACACACAGACACACACACACACACACACATACATATTCTGTTGATGAAAGGAAATCATAGAGTTTGTCTTTCCTGATGTGGATTATTACACTTAACAACATTATTTCCATCTTACTGTAAATATCATGATTTCAGTTTTTCTT
The DNA here is from genome assembly GCF_004785775.1 of Grammomys surdaster. Lineage (NCBI taxonomy): Eukaryota > Metazoa > Chordata > Mammalia > Rodentia > Muridae > Grammomys > Grammomys surdaster. The sequence continues at coordinate 9,095,046 of NW_021604669.1, forward strand.
TATGACATATGACATATCTTTAAGAGTTCATATCAAGCATGGTTAAAACAGCTTCTGGGGAATGCTATCTAGCATCTGAGGTTTGGACAATCCAAACCTCATCCTTGAGTCTACACTGGGTTGGTGGAATCACCTTGTGCATGACTCTTTATCTGACTATTGAAGACATGGAATACATGTGATTGAAGTTGCTAGCAGGTACTGTTAAGAATGATTTATGCTGTGTGCTCAAAAAGGACTGAATAAATGAATAAGTCAATGAACAAATACTTGTTTTTTTCCCTGAGGTTTTACTGAAAGCCAAACTCCTTTTCCCTTTAAAGAGAATGATCAGAACTGAGTTGAAAAGACATCAGCACGTTGCAATTCTTTTTCCTTTATTCCTACTGGTTTGCCTGTAGAGACATTAATTATTTATACTGCCATTAGGAAGTGCAACCAAGTTCTTCTGCCTTGGATGCTGTTTCTGTTATTATTAGTCTCTGAGCTGTTTCTTATTTCCTACAGAAAGAAAGGTGGTGAGATGAGTAGCTATGCTTCTCTTTCCAAACTCTGAAAGTGCTCAGCTCAGCAGTCAGTAGTCTGATTCCAGGGCATCTAATGAGAACTGTGGAAGACCTCATTTCCTTGTTGTCCTCGGTCCTCTTGACCTTAGATAATTAAATAAGTAGCAGCACAAGAAGACCATGGGTTATTTCAGTGATTTCTCACCATTTCCTTTCTGTTCATGTGTGCACTGAGCATAGATGTTAGTTGTTTCTGTTTTATCAAAACTGACTGTGCTTCTCATTGTTGAAAAATATAAATTGCAAATGCTAGGTATCTGCATGCTAGAAAATACTAGGAAATAGTCCACAATTCATTCATGATCTCTCTCTCTCTCTCTCTCTCTCTCTCTCTCTCTCTCTCTCTCTCTCTCTCTCTCTCTCTCTGCCCCCCTGCCTCTCTGTCTCTCTCCATTTCTTTCTCCTTTTTCCCCTTCCTCCCTGTCCCCAACCCCATCCCCCTCTCCTTATTCTTCTCTTCCTCTTGCCCCTCCTCCTCCTCTTCTTCTTCTTTCTCCTCTCCCTCACTCTCCCCTTTCCTCAATCCCTGTCTCCATACCTCAACATAAGCTAGCTCCAGTACAGCCACAAATTCATAAAGTCTTCAAGAGTATTGACAAAAACAACACCCTGGGACAGAAAACAGAAAGACAGAGAACAGAATAAAACATCTGGAAGGTAAGGGTTTGTTACTCACCTTAATTTTCCCTCTTCTGTTAGCATTCTGTCTAAACACCACCCCCACAGTTACCTATCTACAGCCAGGTATGCTCCTCTCCACAGTTACCTGGCAACAGCCAGGTAGGCCTAGCCCACTATAAAAGAAGGCTGCTTGCCCCCTCCTCCCTCTCTTGATCTCTTGCTTTTGCTCTCTTGATCCCTCTGTCCCCTCATCCCTTCCCCTCTCCTTCCCCCTCTCTCGACACAATCATGGCCCTGGTTTCTACTTCTCCTCTTCTTCTTCTTCTTCTTCTTCTTCTTCTTCTTCTTCTTCTTCTTCTTCTTCTTCTTCTTCTTCCTCCTCCTCCTCCTCCTCCTCCTCCTCCTCCCCCTCCTTCTCTCTCTCTCTCTCTCTCTCTCTTTCTCTCTCCTCTCTCTCTTTGCCTCTACTACCCTTCTGGCTCCTCTCCCCATGCCCTGAATAATCTCTATTCCATACTGTACTGGTGTGTTGCTGGTCCCTCAGAGGGAAGAGATGCCTTGGCATGGGCCAGCTGAAACATCCCCTTCCCCCATACCTCACCACACCCACCCAAAGAACATACTCTCTGTATCTCTTTATCTTTTATAAACACATTATCTTCTACAATTCGAATAGATAAGATATGCTATCTTTCAGAAGTCCAAGGATTAACCTAGAATGATCTAATGCTTGACTCAGGTTTAGAGTCCTGAATCAAGTCCTTAAAAAGAGGTATGCAATTAGAAGGCTATACGATTCAGAAATGTAAAGCTAGCTTCTCGTTTGATGAAGAACTTCTCTAGTTTGTATTGAAATAGATAAAGACTTCACATGATCCCTTCATGAAAAGGTGAAAATTCTGATGAACAATTTTCTTTGGGTATATGAGAGAACTGAGATCACAGATCAAGGAGCAATCCAAAATTAGAGAGTTATATGTATTCTGGAAAATACAGAAACTCTGGTAGTGTACTGAGGTAGTAATTTCAACACATTTCTGGGGGCTAAGAATTAAGGCATGTGATGAGAACCTCTGGGGGGGCTAGTCTTTGTTTTATTAAACTTTTAAGCTAAAATATAATTGAATCACACCTCTTGTCTTAGTCACTGTTTGGTTACTGAAGAGACATATGACCAAGGCAAATCTTGTAAAAGAAATAATTTAATTGAGGATTTGCTTAGTTTCACAAGCTTATATCATTGTGATCATAGCCGAATGTATGACAGCAGGCAGACATATTGCTGGAGAAGTAGCTGAGAGCTATATCTTGATGTGCAAGGAGAGAGAGAGACAAAAACAGAGAGACAGAGAAACATACAGAGAGAGACAGAGCCCAAGCCTGAGAGACAGACAGACAGACACACACACACACACACACACAGAGACAGAGAGATGGAGAGAGAGAGACAGAGAGGCAGAAAGAAACGCAAACACACACAGAGAGACAGAAGAACACAGAGAGGGAAAGACAGACAGATGCAGACAGAAAGAGACAGAGACAGAGAGAGACAGCAAGAGAGAGAGAGAAAGAGAAAGAGAGAGAGACTGGGTTATGCTGGTACTTGAAACCTTAAAACCCATCCCCACTTCTTCCAACAAGGTCTGATCTTTCTAATCCTTTCAGACAGTCCCACATCCTAGTGACTAAGCATTGAAGTATATGAGCCTATAGGGGCCATTCTTATTCAAACCATTATACACATCCTTCCTTTTTCTTCCTCCCACTTCTCCCAAGTCTCCTATTACCTCCCCAACTACTTTGCAAGTTGACCCATAGTGATAAAAGAGCCTCCACACTTTCAGGCAGAGTCATAGAAAGATTACCTTAATAAAATGTATCCAGAGTATTTATAATGAGGCCTGGTTTCCAGAAGAAAAAGCCTTGAAGACCCTTGTTCCAATCAGGAGAAGAGTATAACTCCCCCTGAAACCCACTATAATGCTCTAGATTTTGTGTTACCCTTGGAGGGACAAATGCAACAGCTAAGGGGAAAGACACAGTAGGGAGGGATATATATATATATATATATATATATATATATATATATATATATATATTTATGAATGAAGAAATCAATCAGAAGTTCTCAGTCATGACACAAAATGAAGACTGAGTTTTAATGACGTAGAACTGTGAGATACTTTGAAACGGCATGATGCATGCATAACAGAAATTCTCTCAACAAAAGAAACACCTGACCAACCAACCAATAACCAACAAAACAAACAAACATATAAAACATTGGGACTACTGATGGTCAAAAGCTTTTAAAAAGTAATGATAGATACCAAATCTTAGATGTAAGAAGTTTGGAAGATATCAGTAATGATTTAAACAATAACAACAACAACAATAAAACAAGAAAACAAACACATGAAACCACACACAAAACCATTGCCACTACTAGGAAACATTAAAACACACACGCACACACAGACACACACACACAGACACACACACACATTCTTTTACGCTAATAAGTACTTTTTCTTCTGTTTTCTAAACTCTAATGTCATATATTATAGGCCAGATGCAGTGATTCCTGGCTGCAATCCCAGCACTTGGGAGGCTAAGGGAAGATGAATGAGTTAAAGGCTGGTCTGGTCTGGAGTGTATAGTGAGTTCTAGGCTCTCTTGGGTTATAGTGTAAGACACTTGCTCAAAAACAACAAGCAAAAAATTTTAAAACACATCTTGTATGGCAAACTGGAAAATCTAAACAGTTAAAAGTAATAAAAAAAATTAACTGTTCTTGATTTTCTTGGTCTATGCCATGTGAATATACTTGATTTTTAGGTGCTAGTTTATGAAAACCATCTCTTTTAATGTGGTCTTTGTGTTGTTTCTCATAAGATTGACCAGAAAGCCCTTATAATCCAGGATTAATATAGATCCTACTGTACTGGAACTTCTCATAAACAATAAAGGCTGTTTTTAGTATCCTACAATCCATCTTTATCTCAACCATTATCTTTTAATCTAGATATCCTCTGCTGCTCACAACAGGCTTAAATAACTAGGACGGCATGTCAGAACTAATGCACTTTCTTGAATTTGATGGCTAGTACTAGAAGGGAAAGTACTGTGAGCCACCATAAGTTTATTTCTAAGCCGTTATTTTAGATGAAGTAAAATTGTGCTTTTCCTCATTTGTTCCAACAAAGATTCACTGGAAAAAAATGGTAAAATCCTTGTGTTTAACGAGTCAAAAATCAATATATATGGGAAGGTATATAACTAAAAATGTTTATTATTATGTGTGCCTAGACATTCAAAGAAGGCAGTTAAAAAAGCTGTGCCAAATCTTTTAACCCAACATGTTTTTCATATTTTTTCTTTTGAAAGAAACTAAAATCTCCTTAATCCTACCCCTTAGGAGGCAAAGGCAGGTAGATCTCTGTGAGTTTGAGGCCAGACCGGTGTACATAGAGAGTCCAGGACAGACTGGGCTCTGTTCCACAGAAAAAAAACCTTGTCTCAAAAAAATCAAAATAAATAAACAAACTAACATAAAAACACAGCCTTTCATGCAATAGTAAGTTAGCAAGAGCCTCACAGGAAATGAAATAAAAGAACAAGTAGCTGCGGAATTATGTCACAGGAGGACAGTATGAGAGATGAAGCATAATGCTCTTCTATCACCTTCTTATTTTCTCCAATACTTAGCAGCCAAGAGGCATAGCCTTAGGAATTCCTAAGCCATCAGTTATCAGAAGCTAAGGGAGTCATAACCTCCTTCTCTTAGAGTCAAACTTCATGAGTCAATAGTTTATCTCACACAGAGTCATCTACTGCCCCTACACCTGAAGTGCTCCATATGGACTGAATAGATAACACAATGAGTAAGTTGGGAGAGCATTTGAGGGGTGGGAGTAGGAGCTGCCATCTCACATCCACCCTCTTTGATTAGTCATAGTACATCAAGTAGACCCAAGGGCTAACAGACTAATCAGCTTTGATAGGCAGAGATTCAAAGAAAGTCACATTACAAAATGGCTGTGGCACAGAATGAGTAAAAATATGAATTTCTTTATGACTGGACTGTAAAAAAAAGAGAATTAAAAAAACAGATATGAAGCATCTAAATGTTCTAATAATAAACAACAATTTCCATTTAAAAATATTTAATGAAATGAGGACACATCCTATAATCCTGTACAATATCTGTTTTAACAACAACTTAGGAAATTCAAGTATAAATTGCTCAGAGATTACTCCTTTGGGGGCAGCATACGTTTAGCTTCCTATAAGAAATCTACATGAAGTAATTTTATTGTGATGTAATGATATTTTAGAGAAGCAGATAAAAATTGCATTTGATGTAGTCAGCTGAATGATTTGTTAATGCAAAAAGACTGAAGAAATCAATCATGTGGATACAGAGAACTCATTTTCACTCAAATATCTCTTCAATGAATACCTTGTGCCTTTGCCTCATCAGCTCGCTCCTGATTGTTCTGTTAGGAAATGATCCTTCCGCACTTAAGCAATCTGCATGGTGTCATCAATTAAATTTATTTCCCACTGTTAGGCCTAACCCTAACCTACTTAACTCCTGCTTCAGTCAATGAGTGGGCTGATGATTAAAGAAGAAGATAAAAATAACAAATTTCCTTATAGCTACTCCCCTATTTATTGTAGTAAATAAGCAAAGCATAATATTTATTTCAATAAATTAAGTGTGCAGTCTGATGGTATTGAGTATATTCACAGTGCTGTGTAAACATCACCACTGTGTCTCCTGAAAACTTTTCATGATTTGAAATGAAAATTTTTGGTTGTGTCATGTGATGCAAACTCTTCTGGTATTTTGCTGAGGCAAGTCCCATGGAAACACATGTTATGTTTGGAGAGAGTATAAGTGGGACCTAAAGGACAGTGACAAGGAGCTACTAGAGTGGGATGTGCAGCTTTTCATTGGTCTCTACTCTTCACTGATCTTCATGAAAAAGGCATGGCAGAGAACTCCTGGCATTCCAGCTGGTCCTGGCCATTTTGGCTGACTTGTCCCATTTTAGTAGATGCCTGGTAGTTTCTGGTTTGTGTTCTGTGATACTTTTGAACTGGACTGTTGACATCCTGACTACTAAACTTGACTGATGATATCCTGATAAATGGAGATTAGAATAGACCCAAAGAACTTCTTCTAAACAGGTCCATATCCCCTTATCCTATTTACCATCTTTTCTCCCTACCTTTGGACAAGGGGCTAGAAATGGGGCGGGGGAGTCAAAGGAATTGAAACCCTTCATTAAAGTGGGTTTTGAACAATATATGTTTACAACATAGCACACACTGTCCTCATTAAATAACACCTCTGTATTCATAATATTATCACCTCCTAGTAACCGTTATACTTTCTGTCACTATGAAGTTCATTACATGTGGTCATCCAATAGTCTTTTACTTACAACTGGTTTGTAATTTAGTATATTATGTTTAAGGCTTTACTATGTAACCTGTATCAAACTGTCATCCTACTAAAAATAATATCCCACCATATTTGTAGATCACTATTGTGGCTTGAATATGCGCTGTCTCCCATAGGCTCATGTATTTGAACTTTTGGTCTACAACTCCTGGCATACTGGAGAGGGGGCTACATAAAGTACTTGAGGCAGAAGGTTTGATTTATTGATACAGACAGGTTACTTAGAGTTATAGGTCAGCATCACTTTCAACTCCAGTTTTGTTTCTTAACAACTTGTGGAGCCTGGCAGTGGTGGCGCACACCTTTAATCCCAGCACTTGGGAGGCAGAGGCAGGTGGATTTTTGAGTTCGAGGGCAGTCTGGTCTACAGAGTGAGTTCCAGGACAGCCAGGGCTACACAGAGAAACCCTGTCTCTGGAAAAAAAAAAACTTGTGGGGTGTAATAAACCACACCTTACTCTTGCCATGATTGACCATTACCAAGTCTCCCTTGCTATGTTGGACTTTGACCTCTAAAATGTGAGCTTCTATCAACGATGTCACAGTGACAGAAAATGTAACTTATGTAACCACCCTTTTTTTTACCCATTCATTTGTCCATAGATCATGGATTTGTTACTGTGAAAAATGCAGCTATGAACACTAATGTGTGCATACATGTATGGAGCTTTATAGTTCCATATATCTCCATATTCTTGTTATTAGATATTTTGAGCACATGTCTAGACGTAGAATTTGTGATTGCTGGATAAATATCTATTTGTTTAAGTTTTTGGAAACTCATCATCTGTTTCCCACAGCATCTAGACCATTTCCCATCTTCACAGAAGATCATAGGAATGACATTTACCTCAGGACCTCCCCCATATCTGCTCTTTCCAGGGTTCTGTTTGGTTTTGTTTGTTTGTTTGTTTGTTGATTTTGATAGTAGTCATGCTTATAAGTATAAACTACTATCTTACTGTTGTTATGATCTGTATTTTCTTAGTGATGGATGCTGCTGAAGATCTGTTATTATTAGCAGATTGGACACCGTCTGTGGAGAAGTGTCTATTTACATCCTTAGACTTCTATTTATGGGAATTATGTGTATTTTGTTTTGGTTTTAGCCATTGAGTCATAGAAGCTTTTGTATTCTGGCTCTGCCTTATCAGAAACATACTTTACAATTTTTTCTTGTATTCTGCTGGATGCTTTTCTTACACTCACAATAACATCCTTTGATATAAAAAGCTATTAATTTTTATAGCACTCAATTTATAATTTTTTCTTTTGGTGTTTGTAGTTCTGGTCTCATATCCATCAAATCATTGCTAATCCAGTTTCATGAATATTTTCTTCTAAGTGTTTTATGAGCTTCTTGCAATTAGCATTTATGTTTTTGAAAAGGAGTTTGCTAAAATTTTGACAGAAATTAAATTAACTTTGAAAATTGCTCAGAGAAAAATTAACATATTAGCAGTGTTAAAATCTATGCTAGATTGAGTAAGTGTTGATATCTGTTTAAGATTCTCCCTAATTTCTTTACAGCAAGGAATTTTAGTTTTCAGTATTTAAGATTTCTAGTTCCATGGTTAGATTTATTCACAATATTTCCATTTTTTAAAACATACTACTAGAAACAGAAATTGTTTCTTAACTTTTACTTTAGGTTTTTCATTAGTACAATATAGAGATAGCAGTGGTTTGTATTCCTGGATCTTGGGCCTTGTAACATTGACAAATTTATTGTATTAGCTCTAGTAGCTTTCATGAGGATTCTTTGGGATTACAAGTATGTAGTAACTTTTTTGTTTGTTAATAGGTTGTTCTTCCCCCATTTTCCATCCATGGGAAAGTGTCATTGATCTAGCCTTTTACTCAAATGAAACATAATTTCCAGAGCATATGTTCATTTTTTATAAGAATTTAAATTCTACTCTTGCAAAGACACACAAAAATCAATGAAAGTAAAACATGGTAAGAAGAAGAGGAAAAGAAGAGAAGGAGGAGGAATAGGAAGAGAAGAAGGAGGAGGAGAAGGAGGAGGAAGAGAAAGAGAATGAGAAGAACAAGGAGAAGAAGAACAAGAACAACAGGAAGAAGGACACAACATTATAAGACAAGGAACCTTCAAGGATGCAATGGAGTTCAGTTTCTATTGGTCACACACAGCTGGGCATGCAGCCCAATCTTAAGAGTAGTTTATTTCACCAGGAAAGCTTCCTTGGAGAAAAGTAAATTTTTTCATGTACAAGTGGATATTAATTGGAGATGACTTCTAGGTTTAGGATTGAATCGTGTGTCCACTCCCCTTCTCAGCACTGGGGCCCTAAATACATCTCTTCCCAGTCTCTATTTTTACAATTAGTAAATTCAAAGATTTGTTTGAAGAAGTAGATTTTTATCAATTTTATTCCACTCATGAGTAGAAGGTTCTTCATAAATACACTTGTAACTCTTCAGGGGCCTGAAAACACAGTGATATTTAAGGAATGCTTTATGTATCTGTGTTACAGTTATAATCGGGAAAGACATGAAAGAACAACAGAAACAGAATGCAAGGTCAATTACAGTACACACACACTATGAATTAAGATAAGATTACTCTGTCACAGGTTATGGAAGAAAATTGTGTGGCTTTCCTTGTCATATTTTACTATTATGAATGGCAATGACAACACAATTTAATAAAAGTCCTCAAGTTCTGACAAGTTCAGTCTTTGCCGATAATATTACCAAAGTTAGCAGACATATCTCTCTGTGTTAATACTTACTTTCATTACTATTTTCATCTTCTGCTATGCTACACAGTTGCAGTTGACACAGTTTAAAAATTTCCCCCTAGAAACTTATTAATACTTTGAGGTGGGGGAAAGTAGTTTATGACTGAGGTGCAAAATAAAATCAGAAGTGGGCGTGTAAATAGCTATGTAATGAAATGAATGGCAGATATGGTCACTATCAGCCATACCCTCCTAATCTTACTGACAGATAATCTACATTCATGTACAAGGAATGAATTAGCAAGTTTGGAGGCATGTACAAGGTTTGCTAAGAGTAAAACTCCAATCTCTGAAGTATTAGGCCAATAAGTAATACCACATAAAGCCCTGTTGTGAAATATAATTCATACCTGCAAGATGATCTTCCTACATAGGAATCATGCTTCTATTCACAAATATCTAAGAGGCAGACAGTATGCCTTCATCCCAATTGTCAGATGCAGCTGACCCCCTTCTTCTGACAGGCTCTTTTTTCTGTTAAGACTACCTCCTAAAGCACAGGTGGAAACCTTGTGCAAATAGGGATATGGAAAGACTTTTGACAGTGGCAGTGGAACTATCCAGACGATTTTCAATTTCTCATGGTAAACTGAATTTGGACAAAATTCCAATAAATGTTGATTGATAGTGGTTAGACTACAGTTTTAGAGCTTCCAGACTGTTTTCCTTGGACCTTTGAGTACCATCTATTCCAAACCAATGGATTCCCTTAATAGCTATGTGGCTTACTGGAGTTCTCATCAGGCAGCAGGAAATCCCAGAGTCCCCAGCTTCCAAAGAGGCCAAGTGATACTGGAGAAGGGAGTAATGAGATGAAGCCCATTAGGAAGGAAGTAATCTGCAATGGCTTTCCACACGGTCAAGGCTTTTCTGGGGCTTTAGACAGTCACTAACTGGGGAAATCAAAAGGGAGACTTGATTAATGTTAGGGACCCTTGTATGTTATCCAATAAATACAAGATATATTTAGAGGCAAACAGGAAATAACAATAACATAAAAAGAAAACCCGAAAGGACCAAACAGATGTTTCATTGTACTGTTTCATGAATTATGTTCTTCATAATAAGTCAGAAAAGGTAAGTGAAGTAGATCCCTAAATTCTTTGAATAGTTTATCAACCCCAAGAGGAGAGTTATAAGAAATAATGGTTTATAGTTGGCCAACTGAAGAGCAAGAGAGTCAGAGACTCACAACTGACACATGAAATGAAAAGAGTCTCATTTCACATATAAGGTCTGCTTTGAGCTGAATCATCACACAACAGTGGCTGTAAGGAAATGCCCACATACTTGGAGTGAATGCTCAGTTACTAGAATCTGATCCTCCTTTCACTAATGATAGTTGTTAATTAAACCAATCAAAACAAGAGTTGATTTTCTAATTCTGTGATTCCTTCTATGTATTCAATCTGTCTTCTACGTAAAGAGGATATTTGTTTGTTTTCTTTTTTTTCTTTTGACTCTTCCTCTTACCCACTCACATTATTATAAATTAATGCACTTTTAAAAGATTTCATATTTATAACCATGCTGTAATATTTCAGTGCTTAAATTTGCAATAGGTGGCAAACAGAAGTTCTTTGTGCTGTTTCTATGCTTTAACAACCATGGTTCACTGATCTTTTGAGTTCTTTCTTGATTTGTGGCAAAAGATACTTCAAGATTCCCCTGTGTTTTCTCTGGTTAATCTATAATTAGCCATTTCCCCCCAACCCCCCAAAACTCTGAACTCTGATTTTTAACTCATGTTCTATTTTATTAGAGTTGTGTCATTTTTCTAGGTCCATGCTCTCTCTCTCTCTCTCTCTCTCTCTCTCTCTCTCTCTCTCTCTCTCTATCTCTCTCTCTCTACCTCTATCTCTATCTCTCTCTATCTCTCTGTGTGTGTATGGGTCTGTGTGTATGTATGTTTGTGTGTGTGCATGCACGTGTGTATGTGCTTGCAGGAAACACGTTTATAATTTAGGCAACAGAACTCTTCTGATTTCACATGCAAGGACACAAGCTGAATACACATGCCATAAAAACAGTGATGAGTGTTGACCCTCCTTACAAGAGGAAATGGCCTGGTCCAGGGCCTCAAATAACATGCTATGTTTTAGTGGCTTTCTTGTCTCTAACTTACCTCTGTATTAGACTCACTCTTTTCCCTTGTCATCTCTACCACAAACATGTTATGTCAAACTTCTAAAACAACAATTTTACTCTATTGTATGTTGGGAACCCAAACATATACAGAAGGAACCTCAAAGTCGTATTGCACGGGATATGAATTCCACAGAGGTTGTGAGAGATTGATATCACAGTTGATACCTTATGTGAAAGGATTCCTTAGAATTTAATGTTATCTAACAGTGCTTCATTAATTTTTCTGGCCTTTATACAATATCTTTTAAAATCTAATTTACAGTAGTTTTTATCTCCCAAGTTTTTGCCCTATTTTCCTTAGCTATAAATCTTTGAACAGGTTTTTTTTTTTTTGAAGCTGTTGAACACAACACTACTTTTTCTAACAATTCCTTTAGAATGTTAATTTGTTTCTTGTTTCATTGCTGTATCCCTGTATATATTATATTCTAGTATTCTTCCATCTGTGGCTTATTCAATCATGCTCATTGATTTTATGGTTTTCCAAACTCCCATATCCTAAAACTCTTTCCTACTTAGAGCAATAAAACGTGATTATTTTTCAGAAAACTGTTTCTCCAGATAAACTTGAATTATAACATAAGTTCTAAAATTCATCCTTTAGGATCATTCAGTGTGTGACCCTATATGCTAGTTTGCCTAGTGAGATAGAAATCTATGGAGGAAACACAGTTCAATAATAGTCAATGGCCAGACACAGTATCTCCTAGCTTAGGAATTCAGTTCATGTCTAAAAGCTGATATAATATTTAATAGTATTCACAATGTCTGCAATGGGGATGCTAATGAAAGGCAGTCCACAGAAAACCAAAGAAGCAAAGTATACGGATTTGAAAAGAACCTGGGACCCACGATTGTGATCTCTATCTAACACAACTAGTTTGTAGCTTTAATAGATGTGACCTACTGCCAGCAGGTTCACGTGAGAGGAGAGCGATCCCAGCCCTGCCTGGTCTCTCTGGGGCTGACCGGGATGGTGTCAAAGGCCCAAAAGAAACACGGTGGCTGGGAGTCTTGTCGAAGCAGGGACTCAACTTTATTGCATCAGCCTCTCACTTACATAAATGATATCTGACTAATTTTCTCTATGTCCACATGAGAAGTGTCATAGCTAGGAAGATCACATGATTTTGCCTGTAATTACGCCCATTTGCTCCATGGCCAATACCATTAAGATAGCCTCTGTTCTGAAGCCAAATAGTTCTGAGTTCAATCCCATCTCTGCCAATTATGCAGTACCTCTATCTCCTGTGTGGCAGTTCCTCAGTTACCAAACAGGAACTTCTGTCATATCAGTAGCATTGGTCTAGTGGGGAAGAACACAGTCTCAGTCTCCCTTCTCCACATTTGCCTACCCCTAAAGTAGTAAAAGTAATGATAGCCCTCCAATAAATGAAGAATAAATGATGCAATGCACCTAAGGTTTCTACAATATGCCTAGCACACAGTGAGTAATGAATATTTATTATCTTTTGAGAATTTATTTCTTTTTGAGTTTCTATTTCCAAACTAAATATGTATGTAAGGTGTGGTTTGCTATGATTAAACGTAAACATGTCATATCTACTCCTCAAGCATGCTCAATCATGGACCCCTTTAACAAAGCGACAGTTGAACTAACTCTTGTCCTTAGTGCCCAGCATAAAAGTTAGCTCACAAACTACGGCTTATTACTATGGAGTTCCCCTGAGGGCCAATGAGATTGTATATGTCCATCTTCAGAAAAAGGCTGGGAACTCCATAAAACCTTTCAGTCATAAAACCTTCCAGTGCTGTCATCTCCTTTATGCTCCTCAGAGAAGGATGTTCTTCATTGCCTATGCTCCCACTCTCATGGGTAGGTGAGAGAGTGGGCCCTTGTAAGGAAAGGCTAAACCCCACTAACATGGCTGGGAAATGAAAATGCATTGGCATTGCAAGTGGAATACAGTTAAATCCCACAGAGTAAGGTAGAATAGCCATGTCTTCTCTAAGCTGCTTCCTAGTGTGTGGTACATAGATTTTCTTTATAAAGGAGTGGCTCTATGGCAGGAGCCAACAAACAATATTTCTCAAAGTTCAAAGTTCCATTATTTCTTTTGACTTCATCAAGTTTCAGTATAACAGGATGGGAATAGAAATTTCTATAGTGTGTGTGGGGGGGTGGGGGTGCACGTGCTATGTATGCATGACACATGTTCATATGTGTGGACATGTATGTGCAGGACATATGTGCATGCATGTGAATACCAGCGTTTCATGCATGATATCTTCTTCCATCATTGGTCACATCAATTTTTTCAACACAGGATCTCTCACTGAACCTAGCTAGACCTGACCAGTTGGCTAGACTAAGGGAGCCTCCTCTGTTCACTCAAAGCATGGAAATTCTGCTGTGTGCAGATACTGAGAGAAGCAGTGTAGATTCGAGTGTTGTCTTCACTGAAGGAAATGCATGTAAACAAAAGCTTTCATGAGGGTCCAGGTATGTGCAAAATTTACTAGAGAAGGGAGTATGTACTTCAACTGGGGGAGCTAAAAGGGATAAAACAAAGAACAATGACAGCAACCCAAACTGTTTATAACTTGTATTACTCATAACCTCCTTCAACTCAAGTGTAACTTAAGCAATTAACTGCAGTTTTTCTCTAAATATTGGAAAGGAGAAAGAAAGAAAGAAAGAAAGAAAGAAAGAAAGAAAGAAAGAAAGAAGGGAAAAGAGAAGGAGGAAGGGAAAGGGGGAAGGAGGAAGGGAGAGAAAGAGGGAGGTGTGGGAGGAGAGATGGGTGGAGGGAGAAAGAAAGGAAGGAGCAAGGAACTGTTTGGCCTTTTTCCTTTTATAAAGACTGTTTTGGTTTAAAGATAAAGAATAAAGAATCTCATAAATGTTAGGATACTATGCACAAATTGTTTTTTGTATATTCTTTTTCATTGGATTTTTAAATTTACATTTCAAATGTTATCCCCTTTTCCAGTTTCCCCTCCAGAAAACCCCTATCCCATCCTCCCTCCCCCCCTTTTCTATGAGGTTGCTCCCCCACACACCCACTCTTACCTCCCCGCCCTGGCATTCCCCTACACTGGGGTTTTGAGCCTTCGTAGGACCAAGGGCCTCTTCTCCCAATGATGCCTGACAAGGCCATCCTCTGCTACATATGTGGCTGGAGCCATGGGGTCAGTCCATGTGAACTCTTTGGTTGGTGGGTTAGTCCCTGGGAGCTCTAGGGATCTGGTTGGTTGATATTGTTGTTTTACTTTTCTGGTTATGGTGGCGCACACTGGTAGGATTTGCTGAAGGAGGCAGAGGCAGGAGGATCACAAGTTTGAGGCCAGCCTGGGGAAAACAAGCTTTTAAACCAGAAACTATGAGGTATCTTGGCAATCACACCTGGATATAGGTAAACAGGAACCGCATCTACTAGCCCTGAGCTGGGAGATTTTTACCCAGCCTTTGTTTCATTTTTAACTGCTTTGCCAGTTTGACCTAATCCCTATAATCCCTAATTCTATATAACCCTGAAATCCAAATCACAAGGTACCAAAATAGAGTAGGACTTCTAAAATAGAAGTAATTCCATTGTTTCTTCTTCTTATAGAAAAAATACCTAAATGTTGTTCAGAAAAATTAGACAACTCTGAAAAGAAAACATTGTTTGATGTTCAAAGCTAAACACTGACAGTATTTTTTCTGTGCAGATGTTATCATCTACAGAAATCTAGGCATATAAATGCAAACATGTAGACACCCATGCTGTGTCATGCAACCATGCAAATGCTTTTGTATAATTGTCTATAATATTAAAATGGACAATTATTTTATGTATATAAAATTTCCATATATATATATATGTATATGTATGTATAAATAAGTTCTGTTGTATAAAAGAGAGATTAAAAGGACTTATTATCTATTTGGAAAAATTTGATAGTTTGTTGAAGCAAAGCATCTGTATGAAAAATATGTATGGGACACCAGGATCTCCATTAAACACAAACATGCGTGTGAGCTAAGAGGTCTGATCTCACTGAGCATGGTCCCCTCTCTGACACAATAGGAAGGTTGAAAGAAATATCAACCTAGTTGGCACATAGTTTCCATTCCTTCTGGCAGTGCCCATGACCATGTTGGGTTCCAACCTGAGAAACTTATGGCTAGCCTTCAAGAAGTGTCCAATGAATGAAAGAACTGAATTCTCTTCAAGGAAAACTTTGAATTCTGTTTCATATAGCATAACATTCAAAACTATAGTTAAGCTCACTAGGGGGCAACTACAAAACTACTGCAGATAGTAAGTCAATGCATAGGTACTTAACCAGCTTTGGGAGTGGAGTTTGTTGCTTAGTTAATAACTGAAAAGCTCAGTTCTAAGGGAAACTTGGCAGAGATGTGTTTACAGATGTGTGTTGTGTCTTCGAACCTAGAGCACCTGTTGTCCTGGCTTCTTCCTGGGGCTGAATTGTGGAAACACTGTTAATGAGAAATGAGCCCATATTTTCTCAGCTATATTAAGCAGAAAATTAGCTGATGATCTGCTTACAGTGTTTTGATACCAGGAAAATTCTATAGATCTCCCTGACCTTCCAGAATATTCTCTGAGTTATGTCTCCTTTTCAGTTTAAATGAATTTAATGTGCCTAATATTTACATAAATATTCCAGGCCTTCTAATAGGGTGTCTTTGTGAAATCCCTATTTTTCACCTCCCATTAATCCAGGTTGCCATTTCATCCTCCTTGTCTTCTCTGTGTCCCATATTCTCACTACACATACAATGATTGTCTAATATTGCAAGATTTTTTTTAGTAAGATACACATTCTCTTTATTTCTTCAGCTTCATGACTTGTTTATTGAAGTAACTTAATGGCTATTTCCTGATTTGGAATATTCTCCGGAAGTGTATTCCCTATAAATTGAGGTGACTTAGGCTAATGGTATTATATTAAAAAGATATACAACTTTGGTAATACAAATAATTTAAAAGCAACTGAATACTTATAGTTTTCCAAAAAAGTAATGACAGTAGAGATTTCACAATGTGGACCAAAGTAATATGACCTAAAACTAATTTGCAACTACTTTATCATTTTAAAACTTTCTAAAATTCCCTGAAACAAAAAACTATAAGCCTATAAATATTCTTAACTCTTATCTGCCTGGTTCCTTTTTCCTCTAAAATTTCATATCATGCTCTGCTCTCTCTTATGTAAACCTGCTTTGTTCTGTCCTAACTCCCAGAACACTATGACTTTAATCAATTCCACAGTAAAGCCTATATACAATAAATGTAAAATACACTGTTTTAAATTACCAAGTTTAGAGCCTTGGAATATCTATGACTAATATTTTTGGTGTTGCGACATAAAGATCAACATACAGAAGAACAGCATAGCGTGAACACATGTAAATGTTGGACGCTATAAAACCTGAGACTTAATTCAAGGGATAGTACTTAAAATATTCGTGGTTTTGGTCACTGCTGTTCTATTCACAATAGCTAGGAAATGCAATCAATCTGGATGTCCAGCAGCTGATGAATGAATAATGAAGATGTAGTGAGTATGCACAATGGAATTTCACTCAGCTGTTTAGAAACATTAAATTAGGCAAGCTGAAGGTGGGAAAATTATGGTGCCTGAGGTCACCTAGGTTCAGAGACATAAGGACTACATACTCTCCTTTACATGTAGATACTACTGTCGAGTCTTTTATTCTTTATAATTAACTTGTAGTGGACATACAAGCCAGAAAATTGAAAAAAAAAGACTATTGCAAGGGCATTAAGAGAATAATAGGTAAAGTGATTATAGGTAAAATGATTACATGTAAAAATGAAGGGCGGTAATCGATACTAGAGGGTTTAAGTAAGAAGAGGGTAAGAGGGATGAGGGGAAATAATGGTCTATAGGAGGGCTTACCAAAATGAAGGGTACATGTAAAAACAGAATTTTACTGTTGTCTAAAAATGAAATCCAGAACATTCTATTTACCAATGAAGACTCAGCAAACAGACGCTAGGGTAAACGCCTGCTAGCTCAGAGAGGCAGAGAAAGCACCCAGCTGACCTTCCTACTTCACCAACATCCCAGAATGAAAAGCCAGTTTTTCTCACACTGTTTTAAAACCCTTTCAACTGAGTGTCCCTCCTTTCTCCTTCCTGTGCATCTCTCCATCCTCCTGACTTTCTTTCACTCTCTATGTCTCTATGTCTCTGTTTCTCACTCTACATGGTCTTTTTTTATGTTCACTCTCTGTAAACTCTTGACCTATGGTTGACTTTATCCAATCTTGAATATAATAAACAGAAAGATTTTGGATTAAAGGTAGGTGCTAGCAATGAGTCACACCAAAATTAGAGACATTTTTTTTCCAGTATACAGTCTCAGGTTTCACAGTGTGATCAAACATCCAGCAACATTTTACTGTCTTGTAAACCAGCTAAAAGTGTATTGGCAAACATAGCAGTCCTCATTTGAAATGAAAGGAGGTGAGAATATTAGGAGTGAATGATATAGTACCTGGCTTATCCACACCTAAAGATGTATAAAAATGTCTTAAGGAAACCCACCAACTTTAAGTTGATTATCATAGGTGGACAATGCTATACCCAGAAAACATGGGTGACTAAATGAAAATCTCAGTGTTAGCCATGAGAAATCTTTTTGTGAGTTATCAGTCTGGAAGGACCCAGATATATCAAAAAATCACAGGTTGTTGCCACCCTTCTTGCTTGGTCTCTAGAGCTAGGTGATTGTTGGCTCCTTGCTGGCAGGTCCAGGCTAGAGGAGAGAGGCCCTGGTCCCTCCCAATCTCTCAGGGGATGAGCATGATGATGAGTTTTGAGTGCCCAAAAGAAACACACCACACCGAGCTGGGAGTCTGTAGAAGCAGGAACTCAACTATAATGTATCAGCCTCTTGCTTATATAAACTCAGAGCATATAGAGGAGGAATTTTGGTGGGGTGAGATGACCATAAGGGAAGGGAAGGGTGACAGAGGGTATGGGGTGACTGACAGGGCCAATGGCAAAGTTCTACATCAGCAACAGCAGGGCAGAGGCAGGGCCAAACAGGTCTTGTTGAGTCACCCCAGTATAGAAGTGACTAACATAGGGTTCAAAACTCAAGCCAAGCTTGTGTTTTCCCAAAAGGTCCAAACCAGAACTGAAATGGGGCACAACAAATGATAAAACCTTATTGCTGAAGACATCACACACTGGTTGTAGGATGAAAAGGTAATCTTACATGGACTTGACACCGCTTTGCTGGTGGTAACTTTTTCCAATCCCAGTAAGCTACTATTGAGTCAGCTTGAGGTAAAAATGGTTTCACAAACACTAGATTCTGAGCAATGCAATACTAACCTGCCGATCGATGTGTGTCCATGGGCACAACAGTGGCATGATTGTTAAGAGATTAGCTAGACTTATTTTTATTGGATTTAGTCCTGCTCTGTAGAAGGGAATTTGTATTTGGTACTGAAAATTTGGTCAAAAGCCTGTGGCTGATCGGGCTATAGGCCTTTGCTTTTCCAGCTTCCTTCTAAATATTTTTGTTAATACTAAAAAATGCTTGCTGCTCTTGAACTTGGTTTGAGAAGCCTCTTTGTACGCTTGATAATAGTGCAGAGACTCATACACAATGCAAATGCTGAGAGTAAATAACTATGAGTACTCAGTAAAATGGGGCATCCAAATCAACCTCCCCATGTCAAGGTTCAAGAAAAACTGAGCACGAGCAGACAGAAGGTACAAAAGAGCCAGAGCATAAGAGGGATTGCTGTGAAATGCTACCTTGAAGTGAACACTGCTGTTGCAGTGATAAGCTCACAGCAGCTGTGCTTATCTGAAAAAAAAATTGTTCAAGAAGAAACCAATCAAAATTCAAGCATAGTTTATGAGGGAGCTCATGAAGCACTGGCACTAGCTAAGGGACTATTGGCAGTTAATGGATGCTAGAAGAAGGAGAATCTGATACTAGTGGCTTGCCCATACTCCAGTATACTTGTCCATGTATGTATAGACCACGCCAATTGAACTCATTTGGATATTTAAAAAAAAAGGACATGAAGTTGGGGAGGAGATGTGTTGGGGACAGGGAAGTTGAGGTGGAAAATGGAGTATGCCTATAATCAACGTATATTATATACATACTTAAAACTATTTAGCAAAGCCTGCATGAACAAAACTAAACAATAATATCAATAGAATTGCTAACACAGGAGGGTGGTTCTCCTAAGGTTCAACCCTGCACAAGAAATTACAAATGACTTCTGGTAGAGAATTAGCCTTTCCAAGGAACAATTCCCCTAATTGATTATCTACTAGTGGTTATCCTTGAAATTTTATACACATAAACAAGAAAATTGCACTCTGTAGGTTTTATTTATATTTTCCCATATGTTTTCACATATATGTAAATAATAATAGTCAAAGAAAATATGCTATCAGTTTGAGATTGGGGACATGAAAGTGATTGGAAAGACTGGGCAAGGGGAGGGCTGGAGAAAAAAAAAGAGCATAGGTAATTTAATTATATTTTAATAAAAAAATTAAAAATAAATAAAATTCCCAAACAATAAGTCATTATGGAAGTCTTTTGTGGCTTTAATAAGACAGCATGAGTATGAGTGAGGATTACATGAACAACTTATCATTGGTCACACCACTAAGAGGGCAGTTGGGGGTAAGAAGAGCTAAACTTCATTATCCCCCTGACTTTATTCAAAACAATTAACATTTTATTCTTATGCTAGCTACATATCACCGTACCATGTACACACATCACTCTATAATTTTCATCTTACACATAGATTAATAATTACTTCTTTGTGCCTCAGTTGCCTCTACTACGTATGTAACTCATTATGCTAGCATCAATGTTACTTTATTACTTACCATATATATGTGTGTGTGTGTGTGTGTACACACACACACACACACATATATATATGCATATATATCCTATAATTACTATATATATCTTGACATAGCCTCAATGTTCAGTATGTGGTTATTACATGATTTTGTGGCTGATTAAGAAAAGCAATATTTTCTATCTTCCATCTTCCTTTTGTACATTAATTTTGATACTGCTACTGTGGTGAACTTAGGAAAGAGAAATCATATCCTGTAGCTTTTATGTCATGAATGTTCAATAAACAAATCTAGATAATATTAGGTAAATTTGTTTGTGTCCCTTTAAAAAATATTAGAGTTCCTTAAATTCAGACTTCTTTAGTTACAATGCCAACCTGTGCACAGTATGCATATGGACTATTCAACATAAAACCATTGAGACTCATGAAAGAAAGGAACAGTATGAGAACTGGGATTGTGTTGCTTGCTGTGCCAGGTGGAACAAGTCCTTTGTATTCAGAGATGAGGTTCATATCTTCTGTCAGCACCTTAAAAGCTTTGGGGTACTAGCTTATTACTTTCTATGTAAGGAAAATAGCTCAGTTCAAAATGCAAATACTCATAACTAAAGTTACTGACAAGTATTGATCTAAGCCAAATATGGAGATAGTTCAGAAATCAACTAATGGGAATATTATATACTATGTGAGATAAAGCATTTCACTTCTCTAAGCCTCATTTTAAATGGGAACAAAATTTGCCATGAAGTTTAATCACGAGAATTGAATGAAACCATATATGACATGAAATATCTATGAGATGAGTTTATAAATATTTTGGATTCTAAAGTCAGACAGCCTGGCCTCACCTTGAGTCTGTCAATCATTAACAGTAGATTAAAGATGTTCTTTGATCTTCCTATGTTTGAATGTTACCCATTCAAAATTAAATATTGAAACTTAATAACCAATAAAATGATGTTAAGAAGTGGGACCTGTAAGATGTAAGTAGATCATGGGGACTTCTCTCCTCAAAAATGAGATTAAGGTCTTTAAAAAAAGATACTTCATAATATTGCTATTATGTATGTTTTCAGGCTTGACCATTTCACATTTGTGTGTACTTCCCTGGGCGAGACTATTTTTCCACTCTCCTCACTTCTGGCCTCATATTCAAATCAGGGCTTTCTCAAGGACTTAGAGTATAAGTTGGGTCAGGCTAGATTGGAATGTGGTGGTTTCAGCAGAAGCATTACTTGTAGGAAATGCAAATCCATAACCAGAATACAATCTACTCCAGTAAGAATAAAACAATGTTCTTTTTATGGAGGAAGTGGTCCAAGTTTGCCACCAGGTTACTGACGGGTCACCTCAGCGAATGGTGTCATATCTGGGGATCAGTGCTTGCCTTTGTTGTTGGCAGATCTAGCATTCATCAGCAACTTGCAAGGTCAGTCATTGTGGGTGGAAGTTCATGTTTTTGACTCCAAGCATCTTTGACAGCACGGCAAATTTGTTCATGTGCCCACTGGGCAATAGCAGGGATGGCTGTGGAAAGAGGCTGACTGTCAACAGAATGGATCATCTTATTCACTTGATTGTTGAGCTCCTCCTTGGCTGTAGTCATCATTTGATGAGCATTTATGTGGGACACAAATATCTTCACACCATTTGCCCACTTGGAGAGATCAATCTACATACTTCTTGCCAGATGTCTTTCCCACAAATTTTCCAATCATGATCTTTCCAAGTCCCTGACCTTCCAGCCAATCCACTGGCTATAGCCCATGAGTTAATTGTACATCTGGCGATTTCTTCTTCCAAACAAACTGTAATACTATGTACACTACTCAAAATTCTGCCCACTATGAAGATTTCCCTTCACCAGTATCTTTCGTGGTTCTCCCAGATATGTCCAGTGGAAATTGACCATGCCCTTCAGAATGTACTGATAGTATAACATGCTCATCTGATCACTTTAGCATTCATTTAGTTTACCACTCAGGGCAGGCTACCTTATTCTACCATAACAAACAAGGTCTGGGAAAAGTAAAACATCAAAGGTGTTCATATTTCTATGGAGAGTCAGAAGATTATCTTTGCTGACTGAGGTCCTAGGGCCTCCTGGTAAAACAACTACTACTTTGAAATTTTATGTTTACTTTATCAAAGATAAGACAGAATTATGGAGAATTTAAAGACCATAGAACAATATATATTTGAGATTTTACTAATAGACTTCTGTTATAAATCACTTTCTAGAATTTATCACATGGGTTTACCCAGCATGATAATGTCAGAAAGAACTAACCTAGCATTTACTCAATTATTGATTTTTTTCTCTTCTTGTGATAAAACATTCTGACTAAAAATAAACTTGAAAAATGGTTTATTCAACATTATAGCTGCAGTTCATTCCTGAGGAAGTCAAGGCAGGAACTCACTCACAGCTACCAAATTACACTAGAAACCATGAGGGAATGCTAACTGATAGCTTGCTCACAGACCTGTGCTTGACTAACTTTCTTATAAAGGGCTATCTTTCACTCGAATGGTGTCACCCATGGTGGGCTGTGCCCTTCTACATCAATTAACAAGGAAGATAATCTCCAACAAGTAAACAAACCCACAGGATAATTTGAACTAGGCAATTCCTTGGTTAGGACTCTACTGTCATATGACTATGGGCTCTAGCAAATTAACAAGGTGGATCAAAACATGACAAGTATGAAAAAATACAGAAAATTTGAGTAGATTAGTCAGCTTTATATGAAATAATGTTGTTTAACAAATCATCATAACCTTCCAAGAGACATAATTATTTTTTCTCATGAATTGTTAGTCACTTGTGGTTAGGCTAATCTAAGCTATGTTAACTAAGCTTGATTACAAAGTCACGTAAGTCTAGTCAGCTTCATGGGTCTCTTATTCGTTACATAGTAACAAGCCAGAGTAAATGTGCAAACATATTTATATCATTTCCTTATGTTTCAAATATAAAAGTTTGTTATCCAAATTAACCCTAGTAGGATAAGAATAGAATTCAAGAAAGTAATGGGAAAGAGTAAATATATGATGATCATATAGTATATAGTCTTTTAAAAAGCCTGAAGCCTTGATTGATATGTTGCTAATCGTGTGAGTATTCTCATAACAAAACCCATGAGAGAGGTAGGAAGCAAGTTTAAAAGAAACAAAACTGTATTGTATTTAAAGAAAAGTCCTCAGATCATTGTATTATAATTTCTAAAGCTTTTCTGCTCGCAGATTGTGACAATATTTGGACTTCTTTATCACTGACATAAAAAGTCATTTGAATCAGAAATACCTCTGAGAAAATGGTATACACTTAGGTAAACCATTTTCCTTAGGCTAAGAGAAATTACTGGGATAAAGAGAGAGTCAGCTCTGAGTCATAATCATATTAGGGAACATTCTATGAAGATACTGAGGTAAGAAGATACATCTTTCCCATCAGGGAAATGCCTGGGGCACAGGGAGATTCAGCTGTGAATCACACACAGTGAACATTCCAAGAAAATACCAGGGTAAAGAGATAGATATGTATCTTTTGTGAACATGAAGTCAATAATATTGTCTATTTACTAAAAAGTAACCTAACATACCATATATATCAAATAACAATACCTACTAAATTCATCTATGCATTTTATTGAGTTTCTAATTAAGTGCTGGACACTATTCTGTATATTAAGGTTATTGAAACAATGAAGTATTTTTATTTGTTTTCATGGAAAATCAAGTGAGTTAAGCCAATTGAAATTCAGAAAATAAGTACAATGAAATGCACATATAGGGAACTATAGAACAAAAAAAGTTGTGGTCTGTTGTATGTGTGACTGTGCTGTTTTGACTATGTTTTTAAAGCAAAGAAAATTAAAGACAATTTTTCCAGAAGAGGTGTCACAAATTTTGAATAAAAGCTTAAGAAAACTTTAAGGAGTCCGACAAGAAAGAAAGAAAGAAAGAAAGAAAGAAAGAAAGAAAGAAAGAGAAAGAAAGAAAAGGAAGGAAAGAAAGAAAGAAAGAAAGAAAGAAAGAAAGAAAGAAAGAAGGAAAGAAAGAAAGAAGAGAGAGTGACAGAGAGATAGAGAGATAGATAGAGATAGAGATAGATAGAGAGATAGAGAGATAGAGATAGAGAGAGAGACAAAGAGAGGTAGTTAGGAGTGGGGACATATAGAGTCTGAGATACTGTTCCATTAACAATGGTAATCATTATTGCCATGTAACACTTAACTTACAAGTCTATTAAATTAGAACTATTGACTATAAGCTCATTTTCTAGATTAAGCAATGAGGTATAGAGAAGTTTTATGTCTCAATGACACATAAGTAATTGATAGAGGATAATATGAGATACACAGAGAAGTCTTCCTGATTTTAATGCTATTCATAATAGATAAGATAAAAAGCCCATACTGATGTCTACTATGAATCAACCGTGGGTCCATAGATCTACTTGAAATGGATGTTGAAGACGTGTAACTAAGAAAACATGTCATGAAAGCTATGTCATAAAAACAGTGTGGGGATAATTACTTTTCTAAAGTTTTGAGTTTTATATGTGGCCTGAGAAGACAGATACTGTATCACTCACAGTGGAACTTGAATTAATAGATTCATGTGCAAAAGAGTAAAGAAAGAATCTAGACAAGAACATGGCTGGATCAACAGCCAGCACAAAGAAAAGCAAAGGACATTTCTGAAGAGACTTGATGTAAAGAAATGAAATAATGAGATTACAGACCTCAGAGAATTTATGTCAGCTCCACTGAATATTTCAATGATTGACATTCATATCTATCTCCATTTTCAAACTTTTGTCTGTTATTTTTTATATGATGGGCTGCCACTCATGGCTGATAGATGAGGAGATGGGTATATTTAAAAAATAGACAAATAAAGATATTGGTAGGTATATACGTGGGTAGATGAACACACATGCATATATTCATCTATATAAAGGAAAAGGATTTGAAGAAAATGGTGATTTTATAGCTACTATTTGAAATGATTTTTATAAAGTGAACTACCTTAACAGATAAGACTCTCCATTTCTTTATAAGAAACACAAAGGACCTTAAATCATGGGCTATATTACTGATGCTCTATATATTATATATGTTTAAAAAAATGAACCTTTACCATCTAATGAATCTCTGTTTTAATATCCTATTTGATCCTCAAGAGCAATATGTTGCTATGGAAACCTGAGTCTGTCTAGTCATTAATGCCTTATTTTTTTCTCACACAGGAATTTGAATATTATGTTACTCCCTTAGCAAGAATTAAATTAGCAATTATTCACCTGAAAATAGCATCAATGAGGTCTAAGAAAGCACACAGAACTAATGATGTGTTAAGTTCACATAAATTATCCTTAAATTATGGTGAGGTCTCATGAGCCTGAAGTATTTCATACACACACACATACACACACACACACACACACACAGAGAGAGAGAGAGAGAGAGAGAGAGAGAGAGAGAGAGAGAGAGAGAGAGGGAGAGAGAGGGGGGGAGGGAGGGAGGGAGAAAGAGAGGGAGAAAGAGAGGATGCTTGAGGGAAAAAGGTGAGGAAGATAAACTTAACTGTGTTGGCTCATCATAGCACATTTGCCTCACTTGTCTATGGAGTTTTCTGATGCTCTAGTAGCACAAAGTTTCCTTTCTGCAAACCTCCATGGTCCTTTATATGGATTTCTTCTATTGATTACTTTTCTCTCTGAGATATAAATTTGAGAACTTGCCACTCATGTTCTGTTCTTTTTTTCCTGGTTTAGTAACTTGTATTTCATATAGAACACAATTTCTGATTAGTTATAGTCTTCAGATTCTTTTTCTTCTTCTCCTTCTCTTCCTCCTCCTCCTCTTCTTCTTCCTTATCATTATGATTATATTTTATTAGTTCTTTGAGAATATTGTACATGTTTGAACCATACTCCCAACTTTCCCAGACCCAGTCCCCCTTCCCTTCCCACCTACGTTTTTTTTGTCCTGTTTTTTTCAAGACTACTTTATGTTGCCACAATATTCTAGGATAGGCGGCCTTCCACTGGAGTGTATAGACTTGTATCTTATAGAAAAATTACCCTTCTCCTCCCAGTAGCTAAAATCTGCCAATAGTCTCTGGGATAGGTGTGGAACTTCATGCCCAACTTCATTTTCCATGCTGGTATTGGTCTGTCTTGAACTTTCACAGTTCTTGGCATGCTGACACAACTGCTGTGACATGAAACGTAAAGCTACTTTTCTATGTCCAGAAGACACTTTTCCTTGTTATCTACCTCCTCTGGTTCGTACACTTTCAAGGCTTTCTTCCACAATCATTGATGATCACTGGATGAAAGGGAGCAGTATATATGTACCACTTAGGGCTGAATACTCTGCAATCTCTTATTTTCTGCTCTTTTACCAGTTGTCAGTCTCTGTGTTGATTTACTACAAACAGAAGCTTTTCTAATGAATATTCAGACATGCATTGACCTATGGGTATAATGGTAAGTCATTAGGAGTTGGTTTAATACTGTTCACTTAGCAGGATAATAGTGGTATGTTCTCTTTTAGGCTCTATAACCTAATTATAGGTTCCTTGCTTAGTAATGGTGCCTGGTATGGGTTTTACCTTATGGACTGAACTTACATCCAAGCAGAAAGCTGTTAGTTACTACCATGGCATTTGCACAATTGTACTATTGGACATGTTATGCCTAAGAAGTCCACCATTTTTAAAAAAGTAAATCTAGCCAAAAAGTAAAAGATTTATAGTCTTCAGATTCTTAGGAGTTGTTCTGACTTTTTATAGTAGATACTGCTTTGTTCTCAGACCAATATTCTCTTGACTTCTTTAGATTTTTCAACAAAAGGATCTCATTTGCTATAAATTAGAGTAACTTAGAAATATAGGATAGGAAGAGACTTGGGGAGATCTCACATGATGAATCTTCCAGCTTGCCATTCTATATCATTGATGGGAATGTCTCTTCTCCATTTCCTGCCTCACTGCCACTTGTCATTCATACAGAATTCCCAGCACCACCTCTCAAATAAATTGCAAGGACCAGAGTCTTAGATTCAGAGTTTTCTTTAAAGAAAGCTCCAGTTAGCTCTCATGGCTTGTATGTTATATGTGACCTAAATTTATTGAAAACATTTGGGCTCTGTTCCTGTAGCTTTACCTCTAAATATAGCATAAATTGAGAATAGCAGAAAGAGACTGACCAACACTACTACTCATTATATTATATTATATTATATTATATTATATTATATTATATTATATTATATTATATTATATATTGTGACTGCTAACGTTTCCAAATACTGGATATTAATCTTGACAGTTTTCCTTTCCATAGTTTGAAGGTGAAGCTATGACAACTGTAGTTATAGACCTTAAAAAAAACAAACTTTCTGGTGGAATGTATCTCTTTTTCTTGCAACCAAGAACTCCAACTCAAATATTCCCCGTCCCTTGACTCAGACAATATATTGTGAGCCATGAAACTTCAAATGTGTACCAGGAGGTAGAACTAAAGAAGAAATTTCCCACTAGACTATAACCATGGCCTTTGTATCACAAGATTCCCTTTCTCTGAGTATGGGTGTAAAATACTTTGTTGTTTGATAAGCAGTAGTGAAAAAGGATGGGGCAAGTGGATATTGTGAATGCCCAGTTAGTGACGTTAAGATTTAAACTGAGAGATGAGTTTGAAAACTGTTCAAATAAATGAGAGGACTACATAGAGGACATGTGAATCGTCTGTCTCTTTTTAAGTTGAAAAATTACCAGTCTTTCTGCTGAGGTAGAAAGGTATGGATAAGAATTAGAAACTTAATAATGGGACAATGATTTATAACAATCCCTATAAGGCTGGGATAGAAGCCAGCATGGGTAATTGAAAGGTCACAGTTGGATAAATATCTGTTTACACTTTGACACTGTGATTATAGGACTGGAGCAGGTGTTACAGCGCCTCAGAATGACCTGACTTAATAGGCTGCTGGCCTCACATCCAGAGGTTCTGATTCTGGAAGCAGAAGTAGACCTGAATATTTCCATTTTACATCAAAGGAGTGTGAATGAATTACCATATTCTAAGGGCAATTTATATGGTGGTTCTGTCCTTTGTCAAACAGAAGATCTTGTGGTTTTCTATGACTACTCAAGAGCATGGATGTGAATCAGGGAATATTAGCCAGATCATACATGGCATACAAAGAATAGAATCCTAATTGTTCAATGATTCATTTTCCCATTAACTTAATCCCTGCCAGATTTCCTGCTATATGAAAGATATCATGATCAGTATAGAATAAAAATAAGATACCTCCAGTATGATAAAATATTTTATATAGATTAGGAGACTGATGCATTAAGGATCAGGTGTGACAAAAATTCTAGGGATTGATATAACCTCCTTTAGAATAATAGCAGACAGAAGCTGTTAGAAGGAAATTTTATGCAGTAATAAAATATTGTCTAAAAGTTTTATGGAGAGAACCCTTGAACTGAACTATAAAAAAGGTAAGTGTTGGTGTCTGCAGATAAAGAAAATGATGTCAATTTTTTACAGAAGAGATCAGGATAAAAAGTTTAAAGAACAAACTAACTAATCACATTTGTCAAGATGCAGAAGAGCTGTAGGTCAGGTGTGTGTGAATTCACATTGGGCTAAGGCTGCGGCCAGATACAGGGTTGTTGAGACAGAAGGCTCTAGTTATTAGATATGAGATTGTAATTTGCATAGCAAGTGAACATACGATTATAATAAGAGACTGTACAATATTGTTGACAAGGTTTCTGTCATTTTCAAGTATCTATGAATCCCTACTTGTTAAGGCTGGAATACCTGGGCAAGAACTAAAAGTAACAACAAAACAGAAAGAATACCTGAGTTTATCCCTCCCTACATTTTCTCACTGTGGGGCTTTAAGGCTTTGACAATCTCTGCTTCTTCTTCCTTGTTTATAAAGTGGTGTGAAGTAGAAACTTAAGGGTTCTTTGGAAAGTCAGTTGTGTTGGATGGTGCTTTGTTGGGGCAAACACATGAAGGGCAGACACAGGTAAAAGGCTAAGGTAGACTTGGAAAGGAATGTTTTGTTGAAGTAGACATAGGTGAAAGAATGTTCCGTTAAAGCAATCATGTGAAAGGACATGTGATGAAGGATTTAATGACACATACATATTGGTCTGTCTTATGTTGTGTAGTTGAGTTCTATTTGATGGGACTACACAGAGAAAAACTAACCAAAAAGAATCTTTTGGTGGTATGTCCTGACTTCTTGTTGCTTTTGTGGACTTCGGTTGATTGACAGAGTGGTGTTAGACGAGACAGACTCATGTGCTAGGACAAGACGTGTGTTAAGCCAAGTTTCGTGTAGGACACATGATGTTTGAAGGGAGTATAAAAAGGACTTGACAGTGATGGAGGCAGAACTTGGCTTGCTGGTGCAGCTAGCTGCACAGCTCTGTTGGTTTCAAGTCTTTGCTGATCTTCCCTTTGTTGAAAGAACACAGTCAAGGCCCCTCCTGGTATTTCCTGTTGACTCATCCCTAGGCTGAGGTCTGGCTGCCTCCATTAGGTAGTTCGTATCTCTGTTGATTCATGTTTGCTACTGGTGTTTCCTGGTTTTTCTATAAAGTATTTGTGAGTGGATCTAGCTGCCACTGCTAGCTAACCTGTGAACTGAACTGCTGATTTTCAGACAACACAGATGGGAGTTGCTCCAAAGAACCATTTCTAAATAGGTCCGCTTCCCCTGTGTCCTTTCTTTGCCACTACCTCTGGTGGGTAGCGGGCTAAAAGAGAGGTTAAAGTGTTTAAAAATCATGATTAAAAATAGGCTTTAAAAATTAAAAGTTAAAGTAGTGATTATAATGGTGTCTACCTCATTTAGTTGTAAATATTAAGTTATCATAGAAAAAATGATGAAGTAGTATTTTAGTTCATTTAAGGATTTGCTGTTATTTTTCAAAATATTATCATGCATTTTTAAAATTTGTTTTGTTTGTTTATTTATTTATATGGAGAGAAAGAGAGATTGATTTATGGTGCTCTATTCATGCCATGGTGTACAGGTACATATCTGAGGACAACTTGGGAAAATTTTTTGGTTCTCTCCTTCACCCTGTGGGTTCTGGGTAAAGAACTTAGGTTGTCAAACTTGGCACTACATACCTTTACCCAGTGTGCCATCTAACTGGTCTTTTAATATACATTTTGAATAGTTTCAGAGTTATAGAAATACTAAGCATATTATCCTATCAAACATCACCTAAACAACATACACATTATATGCACATATACACATATGTATCGTGTATGTATGTATGCATATATATATATGTGTGTGTGTGTGTGTGTGTAAATATACCCATTCTCCATTTCCACTCTTACTTATATGTTACTTATTTTGCATAATGTTTCAAATAATGAGCCAATATTCTCATATTATTCTCATCTGAAGTTCACAGTTTATGCATAATTATAATGTGTTGAATCTATTTAGTGTGGTTTGTGTATGCATGATTTCAAGACTGATCACTTTGTATAGGATAACCAAATAGGAACATATTTCTGGGTGAAACTAATTCTCCACCTCTTAGCAGTCATTAGTTGCTTCGAGTTCTTTGTCTAGGGTTGGAACTTTATGAAGTATCCATCTTTCATTTTAGCATATCTATTGATATTGCCATTGTTCTTATCTTGTTTATATTATTGAAGTAGCATGGGTGCAGCTTCTCTGTCATTTCTAGAGACAATCTCATAGCAGACTTCCTGGTCCGCTGGCTCTTCTGCTGTACCCTTTGAGCTTTAGATGTAGAAGTTGTGTTGTAGATGTATTCACTAAGGTTGGTCTTCCACCTATACAGTCATCTCTCAATACTACTGGTTATGTTTTTCTAAAATGGTCTCTGCTGTAAAAAGAATTTTCTTGCCTATACCTCCAAATTTTATTTTTAATTAATATCATTTATATATGTATGGACACTGATATTTTGTATGTATATACATTTTTACATTTTAGAATGACAGAATTAGAGTCAGTAGTATGTGTACAATCTCATGAATTTATTAAGAACTTTTCTGAGGTGAAAGTATTTACCATCTTTTCTTTTCAGTACATTAAAATATACAATATACCATGGTTATCTGTGAATATCCTGCAATGTAGTAGAACCCCAGAACAGACTGCTTGTAACTGTAAGTCTTTACCTGTATCATGTTTACCCTCCTCTCCCCTTCCACAAACACTACCTTGTGATTTATAACTCTTTCTAATTTATATGCTAAAACAATTTAAATCCTAATAATAAATAGGCAACAGGATGGTTAAGTTAGAAACTGGCATATTTAACTTGCGGAGCTCTGGCAAGCTTGTATTGCTGTACAATCCTGCTAGACTGCCCTTTCCTTAGAGAAGGAAGCAATCCATACTGGGAACTATCTGAGATCTATCTGGGGTCCTTCAGGAAGGCAAGAATACTTGCTCTTTGTAGCCAAGGAAACTGTTTTGCTCAATTTTGGATTCTGACTTATCTAGGGAGCTTGTGGAGTTATTTACAATAAAGCACACTCATTTCATGTAGGCCACTCTTGATGACTAAAATAACCAGGGCACAAATGCTGAGCCCAGTCATTTTATGCATTTGATGTTTGAAACAACCACTTAAAGTTGTAATTGTTGACTGACTATTAAAGTGAGTGAAAAAAACTATCAGACTGAATCCTTATAAGGCTGTCACTAATTTGCTAGCAGAAAATGCTTAACCAGCTCATCCATACTAATCACCATTTACATAACACTGCTATGTTTTCTAATCCAGAAATTGCAACCTTAGGAGACTTGTGTTAAAATTAAAAGGACTTAAAACTGTTCAAGGATTTTAATCCAGCAGCATGGCTACTCTGACTGAAATACAGTCATGCCCTTAGCATATACCTTTAATCTCTCTAGCTGGAATACAGACACACCATTAGTAACACCTTTAATCTCAAACAATGATGGGTAAAGTTAATTTGTAGAAGGAAGCACCCATGTTGTAAAGTGATATCTAATTGAGTGACAAAGTAAGGAATAAGAGAAATACTTGTCAGAATAGAATATGCCTAATGTTCAGGGCAGAACAGAGAGGAAAGAAACATGACTTAAGAGAGAACAGCAGTGCAAACTTTTATTGGGAGAGTTTTACATTGACATGTTGAAGAGAGAACAAGCCAGACTCAGATGAAGACAGAACAATCCAAAGAATAAGAATGTGCCAGAAGATTAGAACATATTGACAAAGTTAGGAGGAGGCCAAGAAAAACAATTTAGTTAAAAGCCAAGAGAAGCCAATTTGAGTCAGTCAGCTTAGAGAGGAGTTTTGAGCCAGAGAGCTGAGTTGAATAGTCAGCCAGAGTTCAGAAAGAACTAGAAAGGGTGAACTTATTAAGCAGCAAGTTCCAGAAGCTGAAAACATTCTAGGCTTAGATTAGACCTTAAAGAAGTTTGAAGCTTCCGGGACTATACCTAGAGTAGCAAACAGAAGCAATTATTTTTATGCAAGACTTCATGTGAGAAAGCCTAAAAGACTATTCTCCAGTCTTTTCAGTTACTTTGCACTTTACTGTGACCAAATAACCAGACTAGAACCAAGTTAAATGAGGAAGGATTCTTTTGGCCTATAGTTAGAAAATATAGGCCACAAAGGTATGGGTGACATGTTGGTAGGAATGGCTGTTGGCTGCGGTGACCTGAACAGGGAACTCATATCTCAGTCAACCAGAAAGTAGAAAGAAATAAAAGTAGGTACCCAAGAGGCTTTTTTTCTTTTCTTCTCTTTTCTTTTCCTTTTCCTTTCTTTTCCTTTCTTTTATTTTCCCTTCTTTTCTTTTTTATAAGACTCTTTTTAAAAGCTAAGACTCAAACCCATGAGATAATGCCTCCCACACCATGGGGAAGTCCTTCATTAATCTTCTCTAGAAATATACTTAGAAAAAAATATGGCTACCATGCCCAGGCATTTTTTAATCTAATCAAATTGACAACTGGATGTAACTCCCATGCCCTTTGTGGTGGTTTGAATGAGAAAACCCCCCACAGGATCATGTATTTGAATACTTGATCCCTAGATGTTGGAGCTATTCAGAAAGGATTAGGAGATGTGGACTTATTGGTGTGTCACTTGGGGTAGGCTTTGAGATTTCAAAATCCCATGGCATTCATTGTCTCACCCTGTCTTTTTCTTCCTACTCCCTGTGGATCAGATGCAATCATTCAGCTTCTCCAGTCTGATCCCTACCTACCTACTCCTTGTTGCTCACCATCATGGTCACAGACTCTAATTCTCTGAAACTGTAAGCAAGCTCCAAATTTAATTCTTTTTTAAAGCGCTCACTAGGTCATGATGTCTCTTCACAGTAACAGAACAGCAACTAAGACACTGTTCTTCCCTAACTAGCTGTGTGACCTTACATTAGTCATGCCCTTAAGACCCCACTCCAATACCCTTTAAGAAAGAGATAAACTGAAGAAAAAAAATGCCATATTAAATTCCTCATTGTCTTTGTTTTAGAAGATGACTCAAATTCCAAATGAATGACTGTCCTTTACATTCATCTCAACCTTATGTTAAGAGTGTAAGTACAAGCATGTACAAAGATGTCCAAACCAGATTTCTTGTCAAGGCTGTAACCCTGAGATGATAAAGATGAAATAAGCATATTGTTCTTAAACACTAAGTTAAGTGCCTTACAAATGTTACTTCAACCTGATCCTTGAGTTCTTAGAAATAAGAAATTGAGATTCTAAGGCTAGTGATGATGATGACAGTGAAAGTTATTCCCCTGGAAATTATGTGTACAAAGAACAAAGGTGAAGCTGGTGAGGCAGATACAATTAGCAGCACACGCCCTCTGTGTTCCTCCTGATTTTCTAGACCATTACGCTGAAGCTGAACTCTTGTGGGCATCCATGGACAAAGAACTGTGATATCTATCTCTTTCTCTCCAGACAGGAGAAGAGCCAACCATATGTCTCTTGTATTAACCTTAGGTTGCCATGGTGTCCTTTGAGGCAGAGTACATAAGTGATAGAGTTACAATATAACAGAGGGCCACATATCCAACTTGATGTGAATGTGAGAGGAAAGAGAACTTTATTCTGGATCAAGAGAAAATGGCAGAGACAACTGAGTAACAGGTACTAGAATCTCTGGGGAGTTAAACTGGGGATAGGTAACAGGAATTTATTCCTTAATGTAACATCATAAAGGCATGGGGTTTTTAGTACCACACAAGGAAAGTGATCTTTAGGACATGAGAGAGAGACAGAGAGAGACAAAAAGAGAGGGGGGAAGGAGGGAGGGGGAAAAGGAGAGGAGAGAGAGGGAAAGGGAGAGGGAGAGGGAGAGGGAGAGGGAGAGGGAGAGG
>NW_021604669.1:9129991-9152865 GCF_004785775.1 Grammomys surdaster
AGGGAGAGGGAGAGGGAGAGGGAGAGGGAGAGGGAGAGGGAGGGGGGGAGAGATTTAGAAGGAATCCCCACTAAATAGAAAGTTCTCAGATCCAACAGTGAATTGGGTACAACTACAGATGTCTGTATCCATGACTTAAGCCAAAAAAGTTTTCAAAACTACATTCAGTATTTTCAGTTTCATATTATCCAGAGAGTAACAGAAGAGGAAGAAGGAAAGGGATGAGGAAAAAAGAATAGGAATAGTCCCTAGGCAGAGGCAGTAGTAGAGGCTAAAAAGGGAATGATAGGGATTCCAAAACAAGGTATTGATAGCTACAAAAGGAACTACAAAAATGAGAGCACATGCAGTATTTGTCGTTTAGGGTCTGGATTACTTCACTAAGTATATATTTTCCTTCTACCCACTTACGTGTAATTTTATTATTTCATTTTTCTTTAGCGCTAAATAGAATTCCATTGTGTCTTTGTACTATTTTCGTTATTAATTCAGCAGTTGAAGGGCATTTAGATCATTACTGAGCTAGTGTCTGTGGACTAGGATATTATGTCCTTTGGGCATATGCTGAGGAATACTTTGGTTGGGTCATATGGTAGCTCTACTTTTAGATTTTTAAAGAATTCTCCATTTGGAATCCCACCAACAGTAAATGAGGGTTCCCTGCTGTGGGACTTCATAATGGTATCTTGGTTCATGGATGGGCATGGGCCTGGAACCACAAGACTCCAAGGGAGAAACAGCAGGTGTTCAGCCACGTCCCCAGAACCCAGAGTCCTGACATGCAGTCTTATCTCCATAGACCTACATTGTTCAGTCATGTAGGCCATTACAGCCCCTCACAAAGTGCACAGGTAGAGTGACTACAGGCCTCAGGCCCCAGGGATTTACATACTAATAAAGGCCAGAGGGTGGGGCAAATTAAGCATTCTTCCCAGAACCTCCTCCTTTCTCCCTCCCTATTTAACTCAGGTCTGCCCTGAGATTTAGGGCGGGGTTCATCCAGATCCATCCACCATCCGCCATGAAAATAAACCCTTTTGGAACCAAAGACTTTCTTGTGTCATTGGGGCCTGCCACTGCCAGAGCCTCCAGCCTCTGGAACCTTAGACTTCCTCCTGTATGTGGGACTCATCAGCGTGGAAAGCTCCAGACTCCACTGCGGCCCTTTTTTTCCCACACCCTGCCTCCAAAACCTTATCAGTATTTGTTGTCAGTTGTTTTCCTGATCTAAGATACCCTGAGATAAGATACAATCTCTGAGTAGTTTTAATTTGCATTTCTCTGTTACTAAGAATGTTGAACAGTTTTTAGATATTTCTTAGCCATTTTGGTTTGTTCCTTTGAGAACTCTCTGTTCAGATTCATAGCCCAATTTTAATTGGGTCATTTGTTTTCTTGACTCTTTGTTTTCTAAGTATATCTTTTAGATATTAGTCCTCTGTCAGATGTGCAGTTGGCAAAGATTCTCTCCCACTCTGTGGGCTTCCTATTCAAATGGTTGATAGTTTTCTTAGCTGTATAGAGCTTTTACATTTTATGAGGTCACATTTGTCAGTTGCTGGCCTTAATTCCTGCATTCTGAATACCTATCTTATATTCAGAGGTAATATAAGAGTAACTAAGACATCCCTCTTCCCTAACTAGCTATGTGACCTCACATTAGTCATGATACCTTTTGGAGTTTTAGCCTTCCTGTTGTAAAATGAGAATAAAAATCCTCACTCATGAAATTGTTTATCAACCTATAATGAAAGCATATTTATAGGGCAGTAAACAGAGATAATTGGTTTTTTTCCAGAAACATAGCTTTGAAATATTATTGTTAGTGAAGACAATAATAGTGATGTTGAAGAAGGTATGGAAAAAATGTAAGAATAAAAGGTCCAGAGTGTCCTCAATGAGCTAGTGTCTTCTATATATGTCTTCTATATATGACATGGAATTGTACCCACTGAATTTTAACAGTACAGTCTCCTAAACAAGACCTGCACAATAGCAACACTAACTGATATCCAAACATTGATATGAGAAAACTAGCCGAAGAATTATAGTCAATAAATGATTGCTAAAAGATGGAGAACCAGTTTTCTCTAGGGATAATCAGCCTGATATATTGTCAATATCAAGCAGTCATCTTGAAACACATGTACATATACATAAACATATATATATATACATATACATCATATACAGATACAAGTATAGATACAGATACAGACACAACTAAACTGGCTTAGTGAATCATGTATGTGCGTGTATGTTATAACAAGAATAATTAAAGAAGATGAGAGTTGAGATCATCGTCAAGTTGAGATGGAGTGAGAATCACAGGAGAAGTTTAAGGAGAGGGAGAATGCAGCAGAAATGAGACAGTGTTTATATATAAAGTTCTCAGAAATTAATACAATAAATATTGAACAACAAGATATTAAAGGTATAAATTATATTACAGAAACCATTATAACATGGAGAGAATAACAGACACATAATCTCATGGAACAGAATAGAAAATCCAGAACTGAATTTACATAATGTAGCCACCTGTCTTTTGTTTGTTTGCTTGTTTGTTTGTTTGTTTTTAGCAAACATGTCAAAAGATGTGTCAAAGAAAAAAGTGTCATCAGCAAATGGTGCTTGGAAAACTAAGTATCTGCCTGTAGAAGGTAAAAGCTAAATCTTTATCATCTCTTACCCTACTAAAAAAAATCAACTCAAAATTTGTCAAAGTCCTTAATGTCAGTGTTGAAGCTGTACAATGGAAGCAATTTAGGATGAAAGCAGAGAGAGTTACATGGTGTGTATTTGTAGACCCAGGGCTGGTGAGACAGAGACAGGAGGATCCTTAGGGACGCCAAGACTAGCTGAATTGGAAATCTCCACCCTGATTAGGAGAGCAACAATACCAACCAACCACAGCTCCCAGGGTCTAAACCACCAGCCTAGGAGCACTTAGGGAGGGATCCAGGGCTTCAGCTGAATACGTAAGAGTGGAGGGCTCTGCTGGGCATAGGTGGAAGATGAGATCCTTGATCTCAGGAAGGCTGGACACCCCAGGGGGTGGGAATTTTGAGGGTGGGGAAGTGGGAGTGGGGGGGTAGATAGAGGTTACATCCACAGAGAAGAAGGAGGAGGGGTAAGGGGATAGGAGGTTGCCGGGTGGGTGGGGGATGGGGTTAGGGGACAACATATGGAATGTAAATAAAACATCCATTTAAAAAATTTTTTTAAAAAAGAAATTCTTTCTCAAAAGAAAGGTAGATGGTATATGAAGAGGAACAATATTTTAAATTTCCTCTGGCCTCTATACTATGTGTACATATGTCCATATATGTGTGATACGTGCATACAGCTACCACATATACATACAGCAGCACATACATACACGTACATGCACGCATACACACACACCTACAATTTAAAAAGACAAAGCTTCTTCACAGCAAGACAAGTAATGAACTGAGTAAGAGACTAAAGAATGAACATTTATCAATAAGCATATCACTATGTGCAGTAAATACACACCAGCTCCCCAAAATATTGATTCTGTTTTGGTCACGAAACTTGATGCTTGGTCACCCACTTCAGTCAATCTGTTCAAACTGTGTAGCCTAAGGGATCACTTCAAATGCCAACATAGAGGTTGTCTTCACACTGCATGATGCCTAAGTGTGCACACACTATACAGCCTCTTCCCTGAAAATTCTTTTCTCAGTGAATTAAAGGGGCCGTTGGCTACCTGTCTCCTTTTCAGGATCTGAGTTCACATTTAAGGCAATGGATGGCAATATCAGAAGAGCAATGAGCTGCCTGCTAAAACTTTGGTAGGCAACTAGTTAGAAGTACGCTCAACATGAATTTGCTTCATAGTGGACTTGCTAAGGACTACATAGCCTGCAACTATACCTTTTCTTTAAAAAATTGTATACCTGTATCCAATGAGTCTTGTTCATATGCATCTCCCAGTTCCTCTTCTTAGCTGTGCTCTCCAACTACCACTCATTTCAAGTCAAATTTCATGTTCAAAGAAAGAAAAGAACAACCTCATTAAGTCTGATTAGTACTGTCTGCGTGACCATATATGTGGGCTCATCAACTAGGCACTGAGGCATAAGTAACCTACCAATTGCTGCTATCCTCCAAGCTTGTGGTGTTATTTTTCAACTCTTAAATAAAAGTGCACTCAACATGTGTGTGTGTGTGTGTGTGTGTGTGTGTGTTTGTGCATGCATTTGCAAGTGCTTCAATGTATTTAGAAACTGTTGAGACAACTTGAGTAGTAAAAAAAATGAAAGAATTTGATGCTCCCAGAATCTAGTTATACTGAAAAAAAAAAAAAGATTCTTCAAACAAGATTAAGACAGAGAGGAAATCAGTCATGTGTTTCAATGGCAAACCCTCAAAAACAATAATAATCAATGCATTATTAATTTGAGTTAATTTACACATTGCAATTGCTTATATTTGCATCACAATGAACAGCTAAAATCAGAGTGCTAGGAGAGATGGTACTTACCTTTAGGTTTTTCAGCAGCACAGTGTCAGCAGAGAAGAGGTGAAGAGTCTGAAGTTTTGGGGCTGCAGGCAACAGATAGTACCATGTGTGTGCTCTTCCTAGACCCAAGAAGCATGAACTACTGGTTGACCAGAGATAGAATAAAAACAGCATTATAGTTCTGTCCATCTGCTGTCTGCAACATCGTTCATCACTCACTTCCAGATCTTCCACATCCCACCAGGAACATGTGATACTCATGCTGTGGGGACCTGTGGTTACTGTTCTGGGCAAATGGCTGAGTGAAGGTCACACAGTTTTTCAAGAGATTTCACTTTTGGAAAAGCCAGGTGGTGTGTGCATGCCAGAGTTTTTCTGAGTCCTGAGCCATATTACTGCAAACACAGAATTCAGATCTGAACATTATAATTTTTCCTTTAAAAAAATCGTTGTCTCTCTCTCTCTTTCTCTGTCTCTCTCTCTCTGTTTCTGTCTCTCTCTCTGTCTCTCTCTCTGTCTCTCTCTCTCTCTCTCTCTCTCTCTCTCTGTGTGTGTGTGTGTGTGTGTACACTGCCAAAATATGGAGGTCAAAAGGCAACCTTGGGTATTACTTTTTATTTACTACCTTGTTTAAGACAGGGTCTCTGGTTTTTAGTTATGTATACCAGGCTAGCTAGCCTGTGAGCCTTTTCCTGCTTTGCCCTTCTGTCTCATAGTAGGAGTGCTAATACCACATATCAATATCACTGAGTCTAGCTTGAGTACTGGGCATTCAAAATCAAATCTTCATGCTTGTATGTCACATTCTTTCTCATTGATCCCTCTTTACAAATCCTCATATTCTTTTAATAGTGTTGTACTGCATGCCACAATCTAAGAATAAATATGATTTATTCTGACTACAATTGCAGTGATTGATAGATATACACACATGCTCCCTGCTC
The DNA here is from genome assembly GCF_004785775.1 of Grammomys surdaster. NCBI lineage: Eukaryota > Metazoa > Chordata > Mammalia > Rodentia > Muridae > Grammomys > Grammomys surdaster. Next base: position 9,135,428 of record NW_021604669.1, read on the forward strand.
CATTAATCAGAAATAACATAAAAAAGAGTTAACATGGCAGTGCAATTATCTTTTTCTAAAAACACACCTCTTGCACTCAGTCATCTGGAACCTTGTACTTGCTGCTGGTTCAGCCTTATCAAATGATCCTGGACCAGCAGCATTTGGTCACAAGTATGAGAGTAATGTTTTTCCCTTTAGTCCTGGAATTTCCAGACACTGAGTGGTATAGAACATGACTGAGAATCCTATTGTAGCCTGCACGTGCCCAGTGAATCTAGTCCAAATGAATTCAAATTCAAGTATTTGACCACTTCTTAGGCCTCGCTCTCTCAGCCCGATCTTTATCATCTAGTACAATATTGGTAAATGTCATTCATAACTGATATAAAAATCACAGATAAAATAGAGAAAAATGATAGCAATAGGTGTGCTTTGGGTGTTGGTATATTTCCTGGGTACCAAAATATTCAGTCAATGTTGGAAGTGTCAAAAAAATCCTAGTAGAGAATGTGAACCCCATGTACTTTCAAATTAGTACGAATATTATTCACAGTGTGCGTTAAAGCTCCCACTTTTCCTCTAAAGCAGAGGAAATCCAGATTTTCACATTTTTCAGGACCTTAAAGACAGCAAGAGATCCTCATGAGTAAACTTATGTTCTTCACATGACTCGTGCCGATCTTCTCATGCATGTCTTCCAAGGAATAATATTATGATAGTTTCAAACTCATTGGGTCTAAGCTGATAAATAATGGCAGTTGGTGAGACATGAAATTGTCAGGAGCCACAATGGGACAAGCTAATAATTAGCAGGTGATCATCCTGAAATGCTTGCCTTGGATTATTATATAATCCGCGACAAGTGAGCCCTTATTCACCAAGGCTGTGACGGACTTATTTTAGGAAAGATTCCTGCTATTAATATGCTTTTCCTATTATTATTATTTAACATATATAACAATCACTAAGCAATAGCACACCTTTTTGGAGCAGGTCTCTGTAGATCCACAAAGATGTACTGTCTTGTAGTGATGCTATATAGACAAATAGATGACTTCTTAAGTCTTAATGATAATCCTATAAGAATTCCTAAAATTATATCAATGATTCTTAAGCTCTTTTATAATGGGATTGCTATTAAGTCCCTCTCTGATAGTCAAAACTGCAATGAGAACTCTGTCAATCTCCTGAGTATCATCAGTTAATTTACCTTAGATAGTAACCAGACTTTCTCCTGCTCAGAGCACATTCTAAGAGGTTGTAAAACAATTAACCAAAGGTCACTAAAAAGGAACTCATGATAGGTGCTAGGACAGAAGATACAATATTGTCTGGGTTTATCTATACAAAACTTCACTAGTTTCTTAGTTATAGTTTTAAACCTTCAGGGAACCTGTGGAGCTAGACAGGTGATGGATGTTTAGCCAGATAATTACTCCTAATGGATATGCATGTAAACATTCACTGTTATAAACTACTATTTCAATTTATGATTTGATTTTTGGTGTGTATGTGTAATAAACTTTGTGACCATGTACTCTGAAAGATGCATAAGTACTGAAGACAAAGACAAAGAGAGTAGAAGTAGGCGTAGATGTAGAGGTTTGTTAGGAGCCATTCGTCCTTTCCTTTCCTTTTCCCCTGTCTAGAATTTTTTCCCTTAGAATTTTTTCTTTGTTAGAATTTTTTTCCTTTTCCCACTTAGGACTTTTCCACATTTCCCCTTAGATAGCTTTCATAGGAAACTTTTTACACTTAGTAATAAACTCTATAATAACTTCTCTAAGTGTCTTTTTCTTCCTGTGACCTCAGACTAGCAGGCATAAGTTAGAGCCCAGCGGTTCCTGCTGAAAGTACAAAGGCTCTGCTGAGAGTACCAATCCTCTGCTGTTGTTGGGCAGAGGTGGTAAGTGCAAGAAACTGCAGTTTCTGGCCAGAGGATACCAGAGAGCAGACCAGCTACAGCAGTACAGTAAGTGAACTTTTCTAGCATAGATAAGCAAACTTTTGTTATACAGCAACCCTAAATATCTCATAAGACCAAAGTCTTACCCCAAATCTCGTAAAGCCCGAGGCCTTACCCCAAATCTCATAAGACCCTAGGTCTTATCCCCTGCCAACGGTCTTCCATCCACCTCCGCTGCCTCAAGAAGAACCTACAAGAAGAAAGAAGACTTCTCAAAAGAAGACTTCTCTCTCTTCCCACCAAGCTGGCCTCCAGCATGAAATCAACTTTTGTGTGTGTGTGTACACGAGTGCACACATAACAGAAAGAAGATGCACCAAACTAGCTTTTCGTAGTACTCACAAAACAAAATAAACAATGACAATGAATACAAAATTGAAAAGAATTTGGAAAGGCAACTCAGAGATGTAAGTGTCCCACTGCTCTGAATCTATTTTCTTTGTGGTACCAATCAGTGGTTTGGATATTACTATATATATATATATATATATATATATCTTTGATCAATAACACTATAGGATCACTGTGTGCCCTTTGACAATGCTTATAGCCACATTGCTGGTGAGAGACAAAAATGAGGTTCAAGCTCCAGGATCTGTTTTTAGGGCTAAACTACCATCAAATGTTTTTTTTTCTTAATCTCCTTACTCTTGGGCACCCCAGGATGAGCCATAAAGAAATATGGACAGCCTCAGTGTAGTCTGACCTTTAGCCATTTTGATCTATTAGTTTAGGGTCAAAAGTCTATGTCAAATTGATTCTTTCTGAGTAGAAAAAAAATGGGATTTTTATTTCATAAAGTAAATTCAAGAAAAAATAGAAAGTCAAGAATGTAACATACATAATGCCAAGTGCTCAAAGAAGACATATTTTTCTTGGGTTAGATTTTCTTCACTCAAATTAAGGAAAAGATGTTTTCAGCTAGAATAGACTGGCCTCTCAAAGAATAAATAATATTGGATTTTAAGATTGTAGCCAATCATTTTCCTTTCTCACCTTCTCTACCTCAGACCCTTGAAGGAAGCAAACTACCAAAAAGTATATGGGGTAGTAAAAGTAAATAAAACTTGGTGATTCTGAATCATTTAACTATTCAACAAGTCTTTCATGTGCAATGTGTCATTGGAGTCCCACTAGAAAAAAGAAAACAAGGCTTGTGGGGGGTTAGCACAGAAGCATATTTTCACTCTAAAATAGACAGAAAAGAAATAATAACTAGGGGAAGAAGGTCCCAGAGTCACACATATTCACTAACATTTCATATACATCAATTCTTGTTGGAGGTGTTGGTGATATGGCAGAAGAAAAGCGGATAAGTACTGTGGTCCCTGTAACTTCATCCTTGAAGGAGGAAGAAAGGCTGTAGCATTCCCAAAAATAAGCAGAGGCACAACATGATATGCAGATGCATTGACACTAAATAAGTGTGATGGGAAAAAAATTAGATGTGAGGTCAGGAAAGCCACTTTTTTTTTTCAGATCAAATCCAGATGACATAAAGTTTGGTTCTATCTATATTTGGAAGCAGAATATTCCAACTGGATAAAGAACACTGAGAGAGCTACATGATTTAAATGAGGTCAGTGGGATGCCAAGCAGAAAAAGAGACAAAAAAAATTCAAATGAGGAGGAAAAGACATCTTGGTCTTGTAATTGGGGTTTTCTCTCACAGCCTATGGAAAGTCACTGGATATAAACATAAACAGCAGTGATATGACTCAGCAGGTCGGTTTGTTTGTTTGTTTGTTTGTTTGTTTGTTTTATATATGTAAGTACATTGTCACTCTTTCTAGACATACCAGAAGAGGGCATCAGATCCCATTAAAGATAGTTGTGAACCACCATGTGGTTGCTGGGAATTGAACTCAGGACTTCTGGAAGAGCACTCAGGGCTCTTAATCACTGAGCCATCTCTCTAACTCTCTCAGTAGGTCATTTTTATACAGTATATTGACTACTCATGAAAAATAAACTGTAGGAGATGCAACAAAAAGTAAAAGAGGAAACATTTGGATCCTCTAGTAATGGTTCTAAGGAGAACTCAATGATAGTATGGATTAAAGTGATGCACACCTGTCTGCAACTCTTTCAGAAACAGATTAGGTACTCCTGCCCCTCTCCCGCACCCTACTACCTGACTGTCTCTCAGGAAGTCTACCATAACCAAGAACACAGGTAAGATACCTGTCCTAATACCTGCACCAGCTGGGACCCCCACAGAGCCTAGCTGATAGAGGGCCTGTGCACATCTTCCTTCTGGTCTGCAAGTCTACCCAGGGCATATCAAGTACTCCTGACCCTCTCCCACACCCCAGAGCCTGTCTGTCTACCAGACCTGTTGTAACCAGAGACACAGACTTTCTGTCTCCTAGGTCTAACCTAACAAGGGACACAAGAGGCCCTATAACCATAGACATTACCGTCTGCCTCCCAAGAGCCCTGCACTAACCTAGGTCACAGAGCACTATCTGTCTCCAAGGAGGGACAGGCTCCAGTAAGAGATGACCAGACCAGTTAACACAGGAGATAACAGACAGTGAGAGGCAAGTGTAAGAACATGAGCAACAGATACCAATGCAACTTGTCACCATCAGAACCCAGTTCTCCTACCACAGCAAGCCCTGCATAACCTAACACACCTGAAAAGCAAGAATCTAATCTAAAATCCCATCTCATGAAGATGATAGAGGCCTTTAATGAGGACATAAATAACTCCCTTAAAGAAATACATGAAATCACAGGCAAATGTTTAGAAGCCCTTCAAGAGGAAACAAATAAATCCTTTAAATAAATACAGGAAGACACAATCAAACAGGTAAAGGAACTGAACAAAACTGTCAAAAACCTAAAAATGGAAATAGAAACAATAAAGAAATCCCAATGGAAGCAATGCTGGACAAGGAAAACCTAGGAAAGAGATCAGGAGCTACTAATGCAAACACAACCAATAGAAAAACAAGAGATAGAAGAGAGAATCTCAGACATAGAAAATACCATAGAAGATACGGGCACAATGGTCAAAGAAAATACAAAGTCCAAAAATCTCCTAACCTAAAACATCCAAGAAATTCAGGGCATAATGAAAAGACCAAACAAAAAAAAAAAAAAAAGGAATAGAAGAGAGTGACAATTTCCACTTCAAAGGGCCAGAAAACATCTTCAACAACAAAAGCATAGAAGGAAACTTTGCTAACCTAAAGAAATAGATGACCATAAACATACAAGATGCCTATAGAACATCAAATAGATTGGACCAGGAAAGAAAATCCTCCCATCACATATTAATAAAAACACTAAGTACCAAATAAAAGAAAGAATATTGAAAACAGTAAGGGGCAAATGCCATGTAACAAATAAAGGCAAATCTACCAGAATTACACCAGACTTCACAACAGAGACTCTAAAAGCCTGAAGATCCTAGAAAGATGCCATGCAGACCCTAAGAGAAGAAAAATCCCACCCCAGGCTACTATACCAGGCAAAACTCTCAATCATAATAGATGGAGAAACCAAGATATTGCATGACAAATAACAATTTAAATGATACCTTTCTACTAACACAGCCCTACAGATAAAAATAGAAGAAGAAGTCCAAAACAAGGAGGGTAATCACATCCAGAAGGAACACTATGTAATTTGTACTATGAAGCCACAATCACTCTGATACCCAAACCACACAAAGATCAAACAAAGAAGAGGACTTCAGACCAATTCCACTTATGAATATCAATGCAAAAATAAGCAATAAAATACTTGTAAACCAAATCCAGGAATGCATCAAAACAATTATTCACCACACTCAAATAGGCTTTATCCCAGGGATGCAGGGATAGTTCAATATATGGAAATCCATCAACATAATCAACTATATAAACTAATTCAAAGAAAAAAATCACATGGTTATCTCATTAGATGCTGAAAAATGTATTGACAAAATACAACACCCCTTCATGTTAAGTCTTGGAGAGATCAGGAATTCAAGGCACATACCTAAACAAAATGAAAGCAATATAGAACAAAGCAACAGCCAACAACAAATTAAATGGAGAGAAACATGAAGCAATTCCATTAAAATCAGGGACAAGATAAGACTGCCCAATCTCTCCCTATTTACTCAGTATAGTCCTTCAAGTTCTAACTAGAGCAATTAGACAACAAAAGGAGGTTAAAGGGATACAAATTGGAAAGAAAAAAAGTCAAGGTGTAGGAAGCCGCGGCTTGTACTGACAACATCCGCCATTCCAAGATGGCACTGGTATCCAGTGTTCCTCCAAGTAAACAAGTAAACCGCCCGCGCATGTGCCTTGGTAAAAGTGTGCCAAAGTCTAAGCCCATCCCAGGGCGTTTTGGCGGGCAACGAGTAAGCAGCCAATCAGAGGTGTACACATCGCTTCAAGGGTATATAAACAGTGCTTTTCTGGGCCTGGGGTCTTCTTCCTCCATTTTGATTGGGAATAAACGTTTTGCTGCGGAAGGATCCTAGTGTGTTGCCTCGTGTTTTCCTTGCTGGCAAGGTGGGCATGTGTCACATCAAGGTATCACTATTTGCAGATGATATGATAGCATACATAAATGACCTCAAAATTTTTCCCAGAGAACTCCTACAGCTGATAAAACAACATAAGCAAGTGACTGGATATAAAATTAACTTAAAAAATCAGTAGCCTTCCTCTAAACAAAGAATAAATGGACTGAGAAAGTAACACTCTTCACAATAGTCACAAATAATATAAAATATCTTGGTATAACTCTAACCAACATCTAACATCTAACCAATGTCTAACATCTGTATGACAAGAACTTCAAGTTCCTGAAGAAAGAAATTGAAGATGATCTCAGAAGATGGAAAAATCTCTCATGCTCATGGATTAGTAGGATTAATATTTTAAAAATGGCCATCTTACCAAAAACAATCTACAAATTCAATGTACTACCCATCAAAATTCCAACTCAATTCTTCACAGAGATAGAACTATGCTCAGCTTCATATGGAATAACAAAAAACCCAGGATAGCTAAAACAATTCTCAACAATAAAATCTTTTGGGTGAATCATTATCCCTGACCTCAAGCTATAATACAGAGAAATAATGAGAAACACTGCATGGTATTGACACAGAGACAGGCAGGTCGATCAATGGAATGGAATTGAAGAACCAGAAATAAACCCATACACCTATTGATCTTTGACAAAGAAGCCAAAACCATATCGTGGAAAAAAGAAATCATCTCCAACAAATGGTGCTAGTCTAACTGGCAGTCTGCATGTAGAAGAATGCAATGTGATCCACATTTATCATCTTGTACAAAGCTCAAGTCCAAGTGGAACAACGACCTCCACATGAAACCAGATATACTGACTCTAATAGAAGAGAAAGATGGAAATAGCCTCAAGCATGTTGACACAGGGGAAAATGTCCGGAACAGAGCAGCAGTGGCTCAGGCTTTAAGACCAATAATTGACATATGGGACCTCATGAAACTGAAAACCTTCTACAAGGCAAAGGTCACCATCAATAAAACAAAAAGTCAACCTACAGACTCAGGAAAGATCTTCACTAACCCTGCATCTTATATAAGGCTAATATCCAAAATATACAAGGAACTCAAGAAGTTAGACTCCAGAAAATCAAAATACTCAATTAAAAAAAATGGATTACAGAGCTAAACAGAGAATTCTTAACTAAGGAATCTGGAATGGCTTAGAAGCACCTAAAGAACTGTTCAACATCTTTAGTCATCAGGGAAATGAAAATCAAAATGACACCGAGATCTCACTTTACACCAATCAGAATGGCTAAGATAAAAAACTCAATAACAGCACATAGTGGTGAGGATGTGGAGAAAGAAGCACATTCTTCCATTACTAGTGGTATTGCAAACTGATATAACCACTGTGGAAATCAATCTGATAATTCCTCAGAAAATTGGAAATAGTTCTATCTGAAGACCCAGCTATATCACTCCTGGGCATATATCCAAAAGATGCTCCACCACATCACAAGGACAAGCCTTATTTATGACATCAAGAAGCTAGAAATTATCCAGATGTCCCTCTACCAAAGAATGGATACAGAAAATGTGATTTATTTACACAATGGAATACTATTCAGCTATTTAAAATGAAGACATCACTAATTTTGCAAGCAATTGAATGGAACTAGAAATATTATCCAGAGTGATGTATCCCAGACCTAAAAGGACATACATGGTATGTAATTTACTGATAAGTGAATACTAGCCAGAAAGTTTGGAATACCCATGATAAAATTCACTGACCATATGAAGCTTAACAAGAAGGTAGGCCCAAGTGTGGATGCTTCAATCCCACTTAGAAGGAGGAACAAAATAATCCTGGGAGGCAGACAGAGGGTGGGACATGGATGGGAGAGGAGAGGAGGAGGAAAAGGGGGCATAATCAGGTATGGGGAAGACAGAAGAGAAGCCTAGAAAGCCAAGAGAATAAGTTGAAATATGCAGTAGTGTGGGGTGGGGTTGGGGAGGACCACTAGAATGTCCTGACATCGGGGATATGAAAGGCTCCCAGAACCCAATAGGGATGACATTAGCCGAAATGCCCAACAGTAGGAAGATGGAACTTGAAGAGACAACCCCTAGTAGATAGACATGGCTTCCAGTTGAAGGATGGGGCCACCCACTCATCTCAAAAATTTTGACCAAGAATTGTTCCTGTCTAAAGGAAATGGAGCAGAGACTATAGCAAAGCCATCTAGAGTGTGTACCAATTTGGGATCTATCCCATGTGTATGCATCAAACTTTGACACTAATGCTGATGCCAAGTTGTCCTTACAGAGAGGAGCCTGGCCTGGTTGTCCTCTAGAAGCTCTACCAGTACCTTATTGAGTCAGATGTAGATACTTACAACCAAACTTTGGATTGAGTCTGGGAACCCCTATAAAACAGTTAGAGGAAGGGGTGAAGGAAATGAAGGGAATTCAAACCCCATAGGAAAACCAACAGTATCATCTAACTGGACCCCTCAGAACTTCCAGACACTAAACCACCAACAAAAGACTACATGGGCTGGTCTATGGCCCCCGCTATATAATTAGCAGAGGACTGCCTTGTCTGACCTCATGGGAGGAAATGGGCTTGGTCCTGTGGCGGATTGATGTCCCAGAGAAGGAGGATGCTAGAGGGGTGAGCTGGGGGTAGGTGCATGGGTGGGGGAGCCCCTACTTAGAGGTGGAGGGGAGGCGGGGAATGGGTGGTGAAAGAAGAATCCCCATCTTAAATATGGGCATCTAGATCAATGGTGATGTCATCTTTGCTCTGGGAAAATGAGATTGATATAAACTGGAGTAGAGAAAAGTGAAGATGAATGTTTTGTTGATTCAGATTATATTTGAAATGCAGAATAAGTATACAAATACAGGGCTCATGGGTCATTAAGCATCAAGCCTAGGCGCTTGAGAAGTAGTTCAGTCATTAAGAACATTGGCTGCTCATCTGAAGGATCAGGGTTCAGTTTCGAGCACCCAAACAGTGGCTCACTACTGTCTGTAACCCTTCTAGATATGTAAATACTTTCTTCTATTTTCTGCACATAGCAGATATATATGTAGTACACATATTAAATGCAGGACAAACACTTATATACATAAAATAAAAACAAAAGATAAAATACTATTGAACCTGGAACTGAACTAAAAGCAAGATCTGGGGATGCCAATGAAGAAATCTACAACCTGAAGATGACAGCTAAAGCTGATAAGCTAGATGAACTTTATTTTAGGCTAAGATAGATGGATGGATAGATAGATAGATAGATAGATAGATAGATAGATAGATAGATGATAGATGGATAGATAGATAGATAGATAGATAGATAGATAGATAGATAGATAAAGTGAGTAGGTAGGTAGATAGATAAACCAATAGGCAGATGATAGAAAGATGAGATAGATAGATGAGATAGATAGATGAGATAGATAGATAGATAGATAGATAGATAGATAGATAGATAGATAATCATGGTCTAGACAAGCATCTAGAGTATTCTGGTTCTGAAAGAACAAAGCAAAGAAGATATAAGATAAGTGGAGAGGGAAGAGGACTGTGAAGGAATAGGATCCCAAGGAAATCCAAGTAAGAGACTATTAAAAGGGAATAAGAATCAAACCTGCTGGTGATGTCAAGAATGGTGAGGAATGAATAGTTGCCAAAAAAGAGACACATAAGTCTTCATACAAGCAACAGAATGGAGGTAGGATGGTAGAACCCTGACAGTTGAGTCTACCTATCATGCAGGGAAGAATTCCCAGCATCTCCTGCACTGACACTCCTTCAGAAGTTCATAACCTGACAATTGCCACACCGATCTGTTTGACCTCTATTGCCACCCCTCTCCTGACTTCTAATTATTTGACCTTCCACAGTAATTCCCTATGGACAATATTAGTTAGGAAGTTCTGCTAACTCAAACACAAATCATTCTTTAACCTCGCTACAAACTGTCCAACATAAAACAGCAGAAAAGAAAACAGACAAAAAAAAAACATAACTGACAAGCTGCCCCTGGACAAGTCACTGTTCCACTGTCAAATGACAAATCATACTCTGGGCAAAAGCCAGAGAAGTTCCAAAGGTCTGAGAGAGAGAAGGTGTGAAGCAACCATTCTTCTTTATTTCTAAGTACATATTTCTATGGATTCTCGTTGTAGATGTCTGAAATGGCAATGTCCAAATTCTAGTATGTTTCATCTATTAAATTTATGAACTCTTTGTTTATTAATCTTTTTAATATACAGCCTAGATAATTGTGACTTGGCTGTTAGATTTGATGGTTTAGAAATGATGTCTCTTTCTTATTTAGCTGTCTTTACTTGCGATGATTCATCATAGGGATTACTCTTTTGTGACTCACTAAGTAAGTAAAACTAGGCTTATAGTATAGGATACACTTTGTAATCATTTTTTATAGAAACCAAAGATCAAGTCACATCAAGAGAAAGCATTTTAAATATTAACAACTTATAACAAATCTTGCTGTTTTGTGCTATGTAAAATATTTTATGTAGTACTCAAAAAGATATCACTTATCATAACTGATTAAATATATCGAGAGCATAGTTATAAATTCATCCTTTAAAAAAAGAGGAAGTAAAATGATTTTGAAACGGGAAGGGTACCAGTAGGAGATGATGGGAGATACATGAGTGAGATAAATATGAGCAGAGTTTATTATACACATGTATATACGTTTTAAAAAATGGACTAGACTCTATTGCCTAATGGATTTTCTAAGCTTGTACTAATATCAATTTAACAGGCCACCTACAGTATATGAAATTAAGGGAGTCACAGATATAGTGAGTGGATGCCAGAGAGAGAGAGAGAGAGAGAGAGAGAGAGAGAGAGAGAGAGAGAGAGAGAAGTTGACAAATATCCAGAAAGAAAAAAAAGCTAATGAAATCAAGCAGTCTAGAACTATGAAAAGATCTGGTTCTGTTTTTTTCCCAAGACTCAGACATTTCTGATTTATGCCATCCCAAGGACATGTGTAATCCATTGTTCTTTTATTAAGTTGTTTATATTTGGATTTGTATCATGGAAACAAAAGGGCTTTAACTAATTCATAATGAAAGGACCAAGATGGTGATTTTTGTCATGAACAGAGTTACCATCAGTCCTGCAGGAAGTTTTACTGCTTCCCTTCAACATAGTCATAAGCATTCCCCTTTTCAAGAAAAACTAACAGAGAAAGTAACAAGTTGATACTGTGGTTAAGTATCAGAGTGAGCAAAGGGCAAAATTGAGATGAATTTCTAAATTAGCAATTGCTTATATGTATGGCTCAGGAGATAATGCTAACATCAGTTTACACAAGCAGGCATTCAAGTATCTGACAGTGGGAGTGCAATTTCCTGGTCTCAAATCTGAATGGAAATAAAACAAAGAACATCTAAAATATAGCACATTCAATTGTTCACACTATGATTTCTTGTTTTCTCATTTTTTATGGAAGCATTACTCTATTCTGTAAGATAATCAATATTCTTTTTATTTTTGGGAAAATAAAATTACTGTATGTCATAGGTAGATAGAATTTTGTATAGGCTGGCTAGCCAAAAAGCCCCCTTAGATTCTTCTGTTTCTGACTCCAAAGAGTTCTGATTGCAGATGTGAAACACCATATTTGTCTATTTATGTAGGGACTGAGGATCCAGATTCAGGTCCGCATATGGATACAGCAAACACTTTACTAATTAAGCTATTTTCCTAGCGCTTCTAGAACTATCTTGCTATTGCCCTTCTTCATATATTCCATTCATCCAGTAGCTTTCTATATGCTTGGCCAGCACTTTGCAAGGAGAACTGTCCCCTTGATGTCCTGTGTACCTCACAAATTCCTCATAAATGGAAACTTCTGACATTCTCCTGATAAAGGTCTTTACGACCTAAATACTCAAGGTAGTTTTTGAAGTTTTATACATCCAAGTAACTCTTCAGTTTAGCATTGTAGAGAGATGAAATAAAAGAAATTTATAATGAGAATACAAGAAAATAATATTAGCAGTAATTTTAACTAATTTCCATCCCCTACAGCTAAATCTCCCACTCTCCAAATCTTACATGAACAGAGTCAGAAGTCTGCCTAGATTTCCTCACCCATTTTATTAAATGGCACTCCTCCTGGCTGCCACACACATCCCATCATTTTCTTCTGTTGCTCCTAGTCACAAAAAGTAGGTGATTCCAGTAGTCACTGTCTGCCCTCTTCAGATGACACTTCTTGGTTTGTTCTCAGAAGTTTGGAGGAAATTTCTTATCTGCTACTGCATCATCAACATAAGGCAGAATGAATGGCTTATGTACTCCAATGCTGGACTTATTTTGCTACACACGTGGACAGTCAGCTCAAATCTCTGTTGTTTAGAAAGTCTTTGTTTATGACTTGAATTTTCCAAGATTCCTGTACTTGAACACTTGACTTCCAGCTGGAGGTGCTCTTTTCAGCAGTTATCGAGCCTTTGATGTTTAGGACTTCAGAAAAAGTAGGTTTCTAGGGAAAGGACCTTGAGATTTATAGCTCAGTGCTATATCCTGATCCAGTAAGATTTATAAAGCATCCTCACTCTCTGGCTTCCACAGCTATAAGCGGCTCAGACCACCATGCTTTCCTGGCCATGATGGACAGTACCCTCCCGACATAACCTTTCCTCTGTTAAGTTGCCTATATTTGATATTTTCTCACAACACAGACCTTCTCTCCTTATCCCCTCAAAGATAAAAGAATCTTGGAACAAGAGCTGTATTTATACCCACCACTGTTGAAACGACCTTTTTATAAAACTGTTAGGCTAATTTGGATAGAGGAAAATCTTAGTGACATTCACTGTTCTGAGGTTAATAATTGCTCCATTTCATTCATTTCTCTGAGTATCCTAGGAGCCATGACTAATTTCCTGAGGAAATGTTCTTGCTCCATGATGTCCACTAGTGGTTGATATTGAAAGGGCCATCTAGTTCCCTTGTTTAAGAAAGAAAAAGAGGAACGCTAAACTGCACCAAATGTCTGGAAAAATACTGTATCAATATTTGGTACTGTGTTAAAGTGTACTGAATATACCACTCAGTTTTCATCAAAACACAAGGGTGTAGGTAGTAGCATTACCATGTTTAATAGTGAGTTTGATTGGTTCAAGGCAACACAGCTAGTACATAACAGCTGGAAAACATGTCCTTGTTTTCTTGATGCTAAAGTCAGTCCACCATGATGTTTTTTACTCTCTTTCTAGTGAATCAGAAGACAACTGTGAATCATCATTCCTACCACAAAACATTCAAAGGCAAATAAGCTCTCATTTTATGAAGCTTTGATGTATGACAAATGAAAAGACTAAGACTTATCTAAGAAGCATTTTGGCTCCAGATGCTTGGCAAGATTATGTGTAGATGGGATCTCCTGACCATTCCAGTACTGGTTTATTTCATACAAAAAAACAACAAAAACAAAAACAAAACACATTGTATTTGGTGGGTTGGGCAGCACATAGGGCAGACACTAGCTTGTCTTTGAAGATAACCACTCCTTAATGTCACCACATGCTGTATTGAGCCCAGGATGACAAATTATGGCCCCATGAGCACCTGCATCCCTTTCCAGTCTGCTAACTGCTTTGCTCTGCCTCCATGGTTAGGGGAGGGATGTAATTTGGCAAAGATCTCAGGAGACTACTGAGCAAGTGACTTTGAAACAAACAAGTGTTTATTTGCTCTTTCAATGACCTTAATTACACCCAGCAAGAGATTTCCACTTGAATGGATTGACAAGAAAGCTAGAGAGTGAGTGGACACCCACAGCTTCACATAGGAAAAACTCAGCAATGTAATTGCTCTGTGGATTAGTTTTCTGGATTCTACTAAGGTTCAAGTTCTGTGAGCCACAAACTGGAAATAGACAAGCAACAGCATCTGAGACTGGCCTCATTATGGCCAATGGTTTTTGTTCCTCCGATCTTCTGAGTGCAAGACACCCCAAGGTTCAATCCATCAAACATGGGATACTGAAGTAAATACTATCCACTGAAGCCTGGATACAGAAGGCATTTTGAAGATTATCTAGTACAAACCCCATCCCAAGACTATCTAGATCTATCTTACCCTTGACAAGATCTATGTTTGGCTGAATTTCTCACAGACAATGAACTCACTGTAGAGCTTTCTATCCCCATTAGTTAATGTTGGACATAATAATGAGATCTGGACTCCAATGTGGAGACTGACTTTCATATGGGATTCTTGATGGGGAACCTACCTTGCTCCTATTTCTCGAAACTTTAAGACTTTCTAGGAAAGGCATATTTATAACAGAGTTATGAAGATACTTAAATATGAAGGGCAAATCATGCCATAAACCATGTCTGCTGTTCAGGATATTTGCTATCAATACTGGTCCCCTTTGTTCAGTTTTCTTCCAGTATATTCTGTCTATGCCTTTAATAGTACTATGCAATGCAAATCTTTAAAGTTGCATCTTTGGTTCTAAATATATAACTGTGCTTTTCATTTTCTCTATCATCTCTAAGAGCTAACATGCTTGGCGAAAGGACTGTGATTTGCTAGTGACCAGGCTAAGTACACAGGGGCATATTTTCACTTTATCACAAGCTCTTTATTGCATTTTATATCTTCTTTTTGAGAGTTCACCATTTGATCAGGTTCATATAAATCATTTTTGTTGAAACAGAGAGATGACACATATATTCATTGCCAGAGCACAGTGACTCTGTCCTGAGCATTGTGACAGGCTCTGTGCTATGCAGCAAGAGTCATCTCATGATATGACTATGTAGGAAAAATGTAATAATTATATAAGTGTAAGAATATTCTTATTGACTGGCAGATGGACAAAAAGATATATGTGACTTTCCAGACTCTTATAGCCAGGTGAGATCAGACAGCTATTTCCTATGAGCCAGAAGATGTGTTTCTTTCAGGTTGAGCCAGTGAAAAATCTCAGATAATTCTCCAGGCTTTCCTGTCCTCTCTCATAATGAGTGATCAAGTCAATTGCTGAAGTAGTAGATTCCCATCAGCTTGGATACTCACGTGACTACTAAATGGAGTCATTCCCGATCAGTCTGCACTAGCTATGAGTTATGCAGGAAGCAAATATACATTCCCCATGTCCCTAATTTCACTTTACTACATCTTCAGTATCCTTAGCTTACCTTGACTAATGTGAGGTTCATTATATAGCTATTTTTAAAAGGTGAGCTTAAGTGTAAGGAAGAACCGGACATGATGGTGGGCACATATAATCCCAGCACTCTGAACCCTGAGACAAGGGAATTGCTACTTTTAGGCCAACCTACATTACATAGTGGCAGACATAGTCCAAACAACAATAACAGCAACAACAATAGCGAAAATAAGACAAATGCCTGCTTTCTAAAACTATTCCAATGAAAGATCACCACTCAGGTTTCCTAACTGAATCATGATATTTCATAACTCAGACTTGTGGTTTAAAGGGCAAGCCACATAGTGAGGGTCCAGAAATCAGAGCCACAAATAAATGGCCAATTAAAACCATGTGACCTTTATTTCCCAGGAAACACAGCATGATTTTCTTTTCCTATTAGTATACATTTACAGACACTTTTAACTTCTTCAGTGAAAAAGTCTGTCACCTTTGGCTTTGCCCACTTTTCAGAAACCACTTTCATTTTCCTTTTACTCCTTCCAATGACTCATTACTCAAATTTGTCTTTATTTTTAAACACTTCTTTAACCACTGATATTTGAGAATACATTAAAACAGGGCACAGAATAAAACATATCTACTTAGCATGTCCCTATATCAGGCTCATTGCTTCCATTAATTTATTAAGTTCTTCCTCTTATGCAGGAAAGGTATATCACCATCTCACTTGCCAGTAACAAAGATGTGGTACGATACATGGAAGTAATTGATTCAAAATGACACAGGTGCTGGTTATTGAGCCAATATTCCAATTGATGGATGTTGGTTTCTAAGTATTTGTAACAAGCCTCAGGATTCCAAGACTGCTTCCTGACTTTGTTTTTAATCTATCCATATGGCTAATATTCATCTGCGGAACATCTATTACTTTGAGAATTAAAACTTTAAAAACTAGCATTTACCACTCATTTAAAAAATATTCATAGTCTTCTCTATGATCTGCTTAGTGTGTGGGTTACAAATCAGGTAACAAGATGCTTGGCTCCATAATTCACTATCTCTGAGGCTAGAGTACACTTCAAAACTCTGAGAACTTTGATTCTTCTGTAGAATGGAGGCAGGAGGACATTGACAGTATTGGTACTGCATTGCTGGCAGAATTCCACAAGGTGCTTTATATTTGTTGCTCCTATCTTGTTTAAAATGTGGTACACAGGGCAGGGGGATAAAGCTCAGTGAAGAGCACCTTTGCCTTGTAAGCGTTAGGACTAGATTTGGATCCTCAGGACCAGTGTAAAAGCCAATGAGGTGTAGCCAATACCTGTAATCTCAGCACTCTGAAAGCAGAGGCAGGGGTTCCAGGGGCAACCTGACTATTCAGACTGCCTGGAATTAGTAAAATAAGACCCATACTCAGTAAGAGACCAGGCCTTAGTATATTAAATGGAAAGATACTGAAGAAGGCACCTAATCTCTAGCTGGGGCCTCCACACAAGTATGGCTGTGAATCTGCGCTCACACATACAACTATACACCCAGGGATGCATAGACACACATGCCATATTTTTTAAGATGCTGAGTCCAATTAGTACTGCCTGTTTATACAGTGATATGATGTCATCTTCTAGGATTATAGAGAAACCCACCAGCACCCATGCCCCCAAATATAAGTGACTCTCCTGTGTCTAACAGCCATCAACTGTCAATTGCACTAAAATTAAAAATAAAAAAATAGTAAGTCAACAATGCTGAGAGAAATATATGATGGATGGTTCTGGGGAAGGTGGGTGGGTGGGAGATAGTGTAAAGATGCATTTT
>NW_021604669.1:9152965-9162820 GCF_004785775.1 Grammomys surdaster
AGAGAGAGAGAGAGAGAGAATTTTCAAGGAATAAATCCCCAAAATAACAATAATCTCATATACCTAGAGGGGATCAAAGCTGTTATTTAGTAGAGGAAATAAAGCCTTCAAGTAGGATGTGGTAAAGCAGAGAGGATATAAAGACTCAACTTTGGTTAATTCCTCATGTTCCAGAACAGGAAGATGCAATGCTGTGGTAAGGACAGACCTGTGCATGTCCACTGATTAGCTTGTCTCCCTCAACTTCAAAAGCCAGTCTGGAAAGCTATCACCTCATACATATCTTGCACCTCATAGAGGGCTAAGAAACTAGATGAAACAACACAGACCGAACTTACAAATTTTTTCAAAGTCATTTAGACATAAATTACTATAGAGGGAAAATTGAGAGTCTTTTGGTGATTATCTATAGAGTCAGCCAGACAATGCCTTCAATCTCACCTCTCTTATTTCCAGTCTGTATCATTTAGGACAAGATTTTTTCAAGGGTTTCCAATAGTCACTGAATTATTAGCAAAAAGGGAGATGAATGATTATATCTGTCACATTGATTTTATTTGAGAATAAATGAGAGAACATAGGAAAGTGCTGTCAGACATGGCGGGACCTTTTAAGGCCAGAATTATTACTCTTATTTTGGTTCCTAATATTTAGTAAACACTATACTAACTCATTACTAGTATTTGTAGGGCAAGGAGTTATAGAACTTAGACATTCAAGGTCCTAACAGAATGGGGAGATTCATATTGAAAATAGAGTTGTTTTCTCCTACCTAAAGGTCTGGCTTTTAAAAATAATTGTTGAGGCTGACATAGTGGTGCAGACCTGTATCCCAGCACATGGGAAATTGAGGCAGGAGTATTACAATAACAAGGATGATAAGATCTGGATGATAAGATCATGTTTCAATTAAAATACTACTGAAATCAAGTTGCACATTTTCCTTAAAATGTCAGTGGATCTAGGGGAAAAGATGAAGGTAGAAAAATTGTGTGTGTGTGTGTGTGTGTGTGTGTGTGTGTGTGTGTGTGTTTTGTTTTGTTTTTTTACAGAACTTTCAAATGCCACTTAGATAAATTGTCTGGGGATTGAAGGCAGTAATTGAAAAGAAATGGCTTCCATGTGTTCAGCAAGCACCAATCGTTATTAATTGTTATTAATTACATTGTTTTTATTACCATCTCTAATGAGCTATGTCACTCTGCACATGGGACTTTCTAAGAAAGACTGTCTCAGGCTATGTGCTAGCGGAGACTGGGATAAATGGTCCCCAAGTCATAATTATTCAATATACAATTTTTAAATTTGACAGTGTGCAATTTGATGATGTACAAGCAACAGCATTCCATAGATGCCAGGCTTTGAATTTTGATCTTTTCTGTGACTAACCACTGATAAATGATCCTGCTGGTGATGGACAGTGAACCACGGCTCACACACAACCAGGTGTCCCCATCAAACATCATGCAGTAGAGTAGGTGGTACTAGTCAAGCATTATATTATATTTGAGATACAGTTTCAGACAATAAATTCTCATGTAATCTTTTCATTATTTTTATAATATCTGAAAATCTTAACATTTACAAACATTTTTCTATTATTCTTTTGAAGTAAATTTTTACAACTCAAAATATGTCCACATCACTTTCTCTGTACTGGAAGTACCACCCCACTCCCTCTCAAATTGATATTATTGCTTTCTATACATAAATTTATAAACATGAAAATGTTCTGCCAAGTTAATTTAGTATGGTTTGTCGGTATATGATTTCAGAGCTGAACACTACATATTAGCCACTTAGGGGGTTCATCTTTGAAAAAGGCTAATTCTCTTTCTCTCAGTAATTATTAGTTTCCTATAGTTCTTTTTCTAGGATTACAATCTCATGGGATTATCCCCTTTCACTTTAGCATGTCTATCGATGTCAGAAGGAAATCATGCCTGATGCTAGCAACTTGGTCACCTACTGGGTGATGGTAAGGTCATGAATCTCTGCAGACACCTCTCACCACCACGTTACTAGACCAGCATAATTCCTAGCTACATGCTACACGTTAACCTTATATCCACAGAGAAATGCAGCTCTGACCCCCAACAAAAGACTTCTCTTTACACCAAATGGAGACCATTACAGAAGCCCACAACACATAATACAGACCTAAGTGAATAGTGTGGAGTCTAGCCCCAGTGACTATAGCTACAACACCAACTCTTTCACCTAAGAATCAAGGAACACTTTGGAAGAAAGGGTGGAAAGATTGTAAGAGTACGATGAGGAAGAAGTCTTCTGAATATTGTGTCTCCTAATGTCTTAGTCAGGGTTTGTATTCCAACACAAAACATCATGACCAAGAAACAAGTTGGGGAGGAAAGGGTTTATTCAACTTACACTTCCACATTGCTGTTCATCACCAAAGGAGTCAAGACAGGAACTCACACAGGACAGGAACTGATGCAGAGGCCATGGAGGGATGCTGCTTACTGGATTGCTTGCTTTCTTATAGAACCTAGGACTCCCAGCCCAGGGATGGCACCACCTACAATGGGCCCTCCCACCCTTGATTATTAATTGAGAATATACCTTACAGCTGGATCTCATAGATGCATTTCCTCAAGTGAGGCTCCATTCTCTGTGATAACTCCATATTGCATCAAGTTGACACACAAAACTAGCCAGTACACCTAGAAATGACAGGAAAGCTACCCTCGGGATACTTCAACATGTGGCTGTCTTTTCTGTTCATCTTAACATTATTTAAGAAAAAAATATGAGAAATCACGGGTTTCTATTCCAAGTTCAGTGCTATTTGCACTCACTGCTCTGTAAAGGTTTTGAAATTTTAAATAAATTTAATGCTTACTAGTTATTTATAAGCCTGTAACCATATCTCTTATCACAGCACTACCTGTAAAGCTGTGGTCTGCAGGAACCAGCTGAGGGATTGTACAAGTCAGTAGTTGGAAACAATTAGCTTGAGTTTGAACATGGTGGAAGTACTTTTAACATAGAAATTATTAAATATTAAAAACCTGGCCTCCTCTAACTGAAATAAAAGATCTAGTAGCTAAATTCATTCACAAGCCAATGGAAGTTCCTCAATAACATCTTAATAATAAACAGATATCCTGACAACTAACCATTATTGCATATTTGAAGACAAAAATATCAGTTGTCAATAACAACATAATAATTCTACATAATCCATGAAGTTTCAGAATGTTTCTATTATTTTTATGTTAATTTTGAAAAATAAATTTTATCTACTTTGTATAAAAGTTATTCTTTTTTTGAGACAGGGTCTCTTTGTGTAGCTCAGGCTGTACTTAGAACTCACTCTATAGACCATGGTAACCTCAAATTCAGAGATCTACCTATCTCTGCTTCCCTAGTGCTGAGATCAAGCCATGCACTAGCACCACCCAGTAAGGTTATTCATTTTTAAACAAAGCCCAATAGAAAGTGTGATATGTCATATGTCTACTTGCCTAGGTATTTTAGCCAGATTTGTACCATCAGTTCTGAGATAGTAAAATCAATTATTTATTGTAAAACTTCACTGTCATATTTTATTATAATATTATGTTTCTAATTTGTCTATAAATTTAGAGAGAAATTGTAGTTTCTCTCCGGTGACTCCCTGCCTTGACGTTGTGCCCAACAGACATATAGGCAGTCTCCTAACAGCTAATTTGAATGATATTATTAAACATTAACATAATCATCATATGTAACATGTGAGCCTATGAGAAAAGTAGTTGACCTTGAGTTTGAAAGGGAATTTTACTCAATGCTTTGGAAACTCTCCAAAACCCACTGGAATATCCCTGCTGGTTTGTTTTCCATGAATGTTAGGCATGCATTTCCTGGAATGAGAGAATGTGGAAGGGGATAAATTAGCATCTTTTATGCTTCTAACATTAGGCAGGTGCTTTAAATGCAGTCGATACTTCATATTTACTACTGTCTGTGTACATAACTATCAATCAATATTCCCCATGTAGGGACTAGAAAAGCGAAATAGCTCATGCAAGCAGTAACTAGAAAATGTAGTGATATAAGCAAAGAAATGCAAGAAATGAGAAATGGATAGTAGATAATAAAAAGGACAAATGTACGTGCACATCTATGTTAGCGTATGTGGACATGTGAGTGTAAATATATGTGTGTGTATGTTAGTGTGTGTGTGTGTTCTCATGTGTGTATGTAGACAACCTCAATACTATAGTTTGAATGCAATTTATCTCCAGGGTCCACATTTTGGAAGTTTGATCTTTAGTATAGAAATGAAAGATAGAGGTAGAGCTTAAAAGAAATCTTCCCAACAGTCACCTAGTATGAGCTCTATAAGTTGTTAAGAAAGCCTCACTTGACATGTGCATCTATTACAATGTTTTTTTTTTCCATATCCCCATCTGACATGAAGTCAACACTAGAGGCTGACTTTGCTCTAACTAAACATATATTCCCAAGTAGCCTACCTTGAACATTCAAAACTAGGCTTCTTAGATTCTTAAATTGTTTAGAAAGAATATATCAGATACACTTAAGAGCAACATGTTGCGTTTTTTTTTTCAGGCATGTCAATTAAACTGCCCCAAATAACACTGTAAATAGAGGATTGGTTATTTAAAGTCAATTCTGTCTTAATCTGATGCTACTTTAAAAGGCATAAATCTAAATGGGGCCAATATGCTTGACAGTAGTTTTGTTTTGTTTGCTTTACATTTGTTTTTTTACAGTCAGTCCAGTCAGTACTCCCCTCCCGGTTCGCCCTTCCCACAATTCCTTATCCTGTTTCTCCTATCCCCTGTCTCCAAGAGGATGTTTCCATCCCTCAACACCCCCCCACTACTAGACCTCCCCTTTCTTTGTTGTCTCAAGTCTCTCTGACAGTAATTTTTACTTGCAACATCTGTCTTTCATCTACCCCTAGGTAAGCTAAATCCATGAATACGCTGCAGATTGCTGACATCTCAGTGCATGATTTAGTTAATTATGAAAATAATGATGCAGCTATAACAGTGTGTTCAGAAAATCTGCTTTGCTGCAATTGTACAGTAATGCAGTAATACAGTATATTAAAGTTGATGAAGCCCATTAGGAACAAGAAATGTAGACATGCTTACCCACTGGTGACTTGGGCACTCACAGGAAAAGAGACTTGCTTGGCACAGTGCAGACAACCTAAACACCATAAAATGTGTTGACAACAGTGCATGCATGTTCTTAGCCCTGAGGAAAATGGAACATGATTGGAGACAACATGTAAACTGCCTGCACTTTTTATTATCATTGGTCGTGGTGGTGGGTGCAAGGCCTTTCCTTATTATAGCAAAGGGGTTTAGACAGGCTTTGGCTGACTGACTCTCAAAACTGGCACACTGGATGAACTCTCAGGTGTTGTTGTACAGAAGGATGTGGTCTGGCATGCTGGAAGTTATTCCTGAGTGAAGAGAAAAGAAGAAAAACAGAAAGAAAAAGAGAAGAAGAAATCTGTAGAATCATTATCCATATCAGATATCATTAATAAGTTAATTAATCTGACTTGTATGACCAACCTATACTGTAGCTATTATCTTTATTTTATAGACCAGACACTCAGATTCTAAGAGTTAAATGATATGGTCATCTAGATTCCAAATGATGTAGTTGGTTCAAATATAAGAGTCTGTCACCCAATAGAATAAAACGCAGAGTTGTTAATTTTTAGTATTTTAAACATGAGACTTCAAATATTTATATCACATTTATGGTTCATGAGAATCTTGCAGAATATATATTGGAATCCCTCTTTTCTGAATTAAAAAAGTCCAAGATTCAAAAAATAGTCTAGTCTTTTTCAAAGCCATACTTATGACTATGGTCTTAGGATTTGAAACCAATATTGCTGACTCCCAAACCTATGGACTTTCTCTCCCCATTATATCTCTCCCTTTGAAGATAATCTATTTCACCAGACAAGCTGGCATTTAAGCTTGGCATTCTTGAAGTTAAAGACTCAACCCGCGTGAGTGTCCTCAAAGCATTTCTATTATTAATAAAAAAAATAATTTTTCCCTTTCAACGTTTCTTAAATTCTAGGTCCAGTATGTGAAATAAAGGTTAAAGCGGCAGGTGGTGTATTAGAGAAGAGAAAAAGTATGTCAAAGCATACTTTTGAAAAGACTGTCATTTTAGAAATATGAAGAATTTGAGAATTATAAAGCTCAGACAGCTCAGAGTCTTAGCTAGGGCACAGAAATTTATAATGGCTGTGTTATGCATACATGATATAAAGGCAGGGACAAAAAAAGCAAGGATCGTTCTCTGGCATATTGACTTCTGTACTTGGCAAGTTCAGTTAGAAAGAAATATCACAGAAAGATAATGTGCGTATTAAGTCCTAGACATACTCATTTCATTTAATCTTTACAACCTTAGGAGAGCTATCATGTGCAATCAAGTTACTGGTTCCATCAACCATTGATAAATGGCAAGGCAAGGGTTTGACAGCAAAGTTTTACATTCAAAAATAGAAAGCATATTTAGCCAAAGCAGCCATAAGGGTTACTCATGTCTGTTTGTTTTCTGCATCCTTCTGGTCACTTGGTTTGTATATTAAAATCACAGCAAATTCATCATCAAGGTAAGAGAAGTGAAAATGTAACAGTGAATTAAAAATCAATTTGATAATTAAAATATTTTCTTATCATGGGTCTCTGCGTCTCTTTTGTAAAATGTGTGTGTGTGTGTGTGTGTGTGTGTGTGTGTGTGAATGCGTGTGCGAGTTAGTGGCTAACAAGAAGGCTACACAGACTTTTCCAATGGACATGGGATTACAGGACACTTGAGTAGAGAAAATCAGCAACAGTTTAGTCCTCTGTGGATGAGCTCTGTCCCAACTCTCTTTTCTTATAGCTACTCGTCTCTGGGATAAATATTGCATCTATCTACACCTTGACTTCTTCAACTTTTAAACAGGAATAAAAATATCTAAACTGTGAATTACTGTGACTTTAGTGGGAAAAAATGTGTTGAAAATGCCCTCTGCAGTTCCTGAGAAAACATGATTAACATATTTTACTGTCTTGCTTTCCTTCTCAGGATGGACGATATAATAGAGACCATTGACTTCTTAAGTGTAAGTGTCCTTGCCATAGTGATGGTTTCTGGTTTTCCTTCATAAGCAGGATGACTGAGACTAAATTTAGGAATGAGTATGTAGACTAGCTACGGAAAGGAAAAGAAACAAGAGACTGTCAGCATAGACAGAATCTTATCTAATCACTTTCACTTGAGACCAAGCTGCGCTGCAACTATCACTGTGTTAAACCCAATTATTTACCAAAGAAATATTTATTGCGAACTTGCTAAAAGCCAGCTCTTTTTCTTACTGTCAAAAGCAAAGAGGAATATAGAGCCTCAGTCTTTATGGAGCTAAAGGTAGAGACAGAGATACAAGTGTCAACTTAACAACATTTTAGTATTATTATTGTGTGCATCCAGATAATGAACATCAGGAAGGGAGAAGGTCAGCAGGTGGACATCAAAGAACAGCTTTTGTGAGTCAGTTCTCTGCATCCACTGTAGATTCTGGGAATTGACCTTAGATTCTCAGGACTGAGTGCAAACACTTTTACCCACTGAGACATCTCACTGCTCCAAACATCCTCCAATCTCTTCTATCTATCTTTCTTTCTTTCTTTCTTTCTATTTTAATTTCAATGTAATACAAAAAAAATGTGGTTCACAGGAAAACAATCAGTTGCACCCACCCTTAACTGAGTGCTGCTAGGATACATATATATATATATATATATATCTCCACATATGTGTATGTATAAAAGTATATGCATATGTATATTATGTAAATGTGCATTTTTATGTATAGGATGTGTATGTTTATGTGCATGTTGTATATGTATAGTTATATGTACATGTATATTTGGTGAATGTAGATGTATAAATATTCATATATGTGTATTATGTATGTGTGTGTATGTTTATGGATGTGGACATATATATATGATACATAAGTATGCATATACAATGCATATTATCTATATGTGTATGCATGTACATATATGATGTACATGATATATAGGATGCTATGATATATATGATATTTGGGATATATATGTATACATTTATGTATATCCATATAGGTATATGATGTATATGTATAAGATATATATATATGTTTATATATTTGTATGTGTGGATGTATAAATATCTATAATAACTATGTATATATAAATATTTAATATTTGTATATTACAATAGAAAATGAAATGACTATGGATACAACTCTAGTTCTTTGTTCTGAGAAATGGATGAATAGACATAGCTAAATGTAGCTAGGATCCATCATTACTGCACCTTGAACAAACCAATGATACATGAATAGGACGGGAGTGTCCTGAGCATTTTATGTATATCTGATTCATCCATTGATAGCTCTCTTGGAAGCTGCTGTAAACTCTCCACTGTCATTTATTAATCTGCTCTGCCTAGAAATATTCCTTGATAATCTATTCCTCTTTCTTTTCTGCTTAGCCACTGCTTACTTCTTAAAGCTATTCTTCCAGAGGCATTCTGCAGTAGATACTATGTACCTCTCTATGGATGTCACCAGTGTGTGTTTTCATGGTCCACATTGCCTCCCAATACCAATTACTGCCACATTCTCAGACTTTGAAATCCATTTTTTTCTTTCCCAAACCACACAAAAGCTGAAGATTAATCAAGAAGGAAGTTCACTTGCTAGTGGAAGCAGTAAGAAAGGTAAAGCAAGCATCTTTCTTGTAGAGTTTATAAAGCCCCAGCAGCTCAAAGAGAAGGAAAACTGTGACTAGAGAAAACAGTTGAGTGTTTTAGGCCTGCCTCCTGTGGGAGACACCACAATTCCATATTAGGAATACCATTCTACACACACACACACACACACACACACACAGGGAGAGAGAGAGAGAGAGAGAGAGAGAGAGAGAGAGAGAGAGAGAGAGAGAGATACAGAGAGAGATACAGAGAGAGATACAGAGAGAGGTGGGAAGCATGCCCACACAGTTGCTTCACATTTTATAATTTCAAGATATTTTGAGTTAGTGTGGGAACGCCCCTTGCCCTTTACTTGTCAACATGTAAACTGCATTTTATCTTCAAGAACTTGTTAGACCTTTTTTTTACCTCCCACCCTCACTGTCTCAGCACTCTGGTCTATCTTGGCTCTGACCAAAATGTAGGTGGAATGGCTTTCTGCCTGTGTATTTGACCCTCACTTGGGTAAATGAACTTTAAAGGCAAAGCACAGCTCCCATACCACTTCCTCTTCATTCTGTCGAGAATCATTCAGTGAGAGTTGTAAGCAGAGAGGGTTGATTAAAGTCCTGGCTTTACTACTTATTGGCTATTTCACTTAAATTGAACAAATTAACCAAATGAAGCTTGTCTGTCAAATGAGGAAAACTGACAAGCCTTGAGACTTCTCAGTAAACGTATTCTACTTAATCCTTGCTGTAGATATTCTCAAATTTCTATACCCAGCTTGATGGCTATTTACTTTGATATGCAAATGCATGAGACCTTGGATTGGAGGTGCAATGTGAGTATTTTATATGCTAGAAGGATACCGAAACAAATACTGACAATTAAAATGGGAAGTGTGTTGCTTATTAACCCTACCTCTCCCAATATATCTAAGTCCTCTTTGGTCCAGGAGATGGTAGAACTGTGGCTCCTCAGCTCCTTGATGGTAGTGTAAGACACATAACATGTTTTCTTTGTTGTGATGTGAGTAAAAGCAAAACTTTAAATGTTGGTGTTAATCCAACTGCATCTCTCTCTCTCTCTCTCTCTCTCTCTCTCTCTCTCTCT
>NW_021604669.1:9162920-9254943 GCF_004785775.1 Grammomys surdaster
TCTTCTCTCTCTCTCTCTCTCTCTCTCTCTCTCTCTCTCTCTCTCTCTCCTACTCATCATCAGCTGGTGATGTCACAGACAGCCGCTGTTTTTACAGGTTGTGCTCTGGAAGGACACTGCACAGCAAAAGTAGAAATACTCTGGCATGGGTGTGACACTCAACCTGTAACAATCTTGATGTACATGGTAGGAAGAATACTACTGTATCTCCTTGACCCAGTATATCCAAGATCACAGTCCTTTTTACTTACACATGAAATGAGTTTGCTTGTTTATTTTTCTTCAGGGGCCATTAAGACTACTGAGTCATCAGAGCTGGGGAGATGACTCAGGAGGTACTTGCTATATGACCGTGAGGGCTGGCCAGCCAGAGTGTAAATTTTAGCACCAACGTAAAAGGCCAGGTGTGGCTATGCAAACTCCATCACTGTGGGGAGCCAAAACAGAAGTATTAACAGAACATGATGTTTGACAGCCTAACTCCAGGTCTGCTAAGAAATATAACCTCAAAAAAAAGTATATGATATGGATCTTTAGAGCAGAACACCCAATGTCCTTCTCTAGTCTGCATATGTGCACAGACACACACACACACAGACACACACACAGACACACACACAGACGCACACACACACAGATGCACACACACACAGACACACACATACACAGACACACACACAGACACACACACACACAAACACACACAGACACAGACACACAGACACAGACACACACTCAGACACACACAGACACACACACACAGACACACACACATACACAGACACACACATAGACACACACACACACACAGACACAGACACACACTCAGACACAGATACACACACACACACACACACACACACACACAGACACATGAACTCCTGAGTAACTGATAATAAGACAGATTAGTGGGTGTGTACCATCCAGTTCTATGAGTCGATTAAAACTAGAGAATTTTCTTGACTTGAAAGAAGTCAACTATATTCCAGTTAGGAGGGACATTCAGGGCGAAGGTGGAATCCCACTGCTGAGTAAAAGGAGAGGATAGGTACAAGTCTGGGAACAGCTTCTAAAAACTAAGAATAACCTGTTCACCCACAGCTAGAAAGAAATTGTTTGCCAATGCTTTGAGTTAATTTGAAGTGATTCTTTCTCACCTGACCCATTAGCACCTCTGAGGCTAACTGACAGAGCTTGTATCCTTGTGTGTCCTGTCCTCACAGAGGAAACTGAGGCAGATTAGGATGCCTGATCTATAGAATCACGAGCTATAAAGACGATGAGTTTTAAACTACTCAGTTACTATATTACCCTCCATAACCTAGCACAGATAGGCTTGCACATAATTCAGATTTGTAGTAGAGGCTGTGGCACTGAATGGTTAAAGTCTCAGGCAGTGTCTAACAACATTCACTTTTACAGAGCTTAAAGTAATGGCTGCCACATGGTATGTGCTTATTACTCAAATACAGACAACAAGATTATCACAATGTCTTTAGCCAGGTCTCTAACATGAAGTTAGTAAGACTTTTTAAAATCATGTTAGTATATGATATATGTATATAATGAAAAAAGTACTAAAATTATGGGGTGTTAAAGATGATCACTTTTCTTTATTCTTTTTGAAGAATAAATCTATAGATGTACATATCATAGATATATGTATATACACATATACACATATATATATACACATATACATACATACATACATACAAAATATAAGTGCCATTAAAAATGCAGCCCCATGCTTAATGACAGGTTTGTATGGGAATGATAGAAAGAATTCAACAGAGCACACTTCAGACACACTGCATAGCTTGTTGGCTTATGCCACTTTGGTCATGGACTCGGGCGCTAACTAAAGCATTGCATCTACCCATGGAGATCTCAGACTTTGCCTAGCTGAGAGGGTCAGAGAAAAAGAGGTGAGCAAACACAATTTTGCTTGTCTTACACTTCCTGTGTCTGTTTGCTTGCAGCTGAATGAAGATAATAGTGCTCCCCTTACAGGGTTTTTACAAAGATCAAATGAGATCACTTTCATAAAGATGCTCTACAAATGTAATGAGAGAGCATGTCAGGCGTCGTTATTTCTCCTGCTGTCTCGTTCTATGGAATGAAAGCAGGAAGAACCTCAAACCTGAATCATTATTAGGAGGCAGATTTATGTTTCCAATGGCTCTCCTTGTCAAGCCTAAAAGTAGTTTCAGCCTGAATGAGTAGTGTAGCAATTTCAATTTCTCTTTAAATCAGAGATGTCAAAACCCTGTGATTTAGACTCCCGGGAAATACCACTAGAGCTCTCGGACTGGCCTCGATTCTAATCAAGTATTCGGTGCTTAGCTGAAAGTGAGTCAGGGATGGCTTCAATCATGCCCAAGCTTTTTACAGACAGGCAAGCCTGCTCCTAGATGATCTCTATGGTTTGAAGATCCGAATCCATTACCATTGCCTTCAAACCCTGTGTAGTCTGAACCCTACATGATATTTATTTCCAAATAACACATTTCATTTATTCTTTGAAATCTTCATAGATTTTTATACTGTATGCTGATCACACCCCTCCACCATCATCTGTCTTCTCTGCGACTGACTCGAGTGACACCCGTCAGCTCTTTAAAACTTCATATACTTCTTTTTTTTTTCCTTGAGTTCAACTAGTGCTGTCCAGATGCACATGAGTTTAAAGCCATCTAGTATTGCATGGCAACCTTGCAGCAGTCACATCATCGAAGAAAATGACTGGTCCTTTCACGCAGCCATCAACTCCCAATAGCCTCTCTATAGAAGGTGTGTGTGTGTGGGGGGGGGTCCTGTGGCTCCTCTTTAACCATGTTAGAATTTTTGTTTTTTGTTTTTTGGGGTTTTTTTGTTTTTGTTTTTGTTTTTTTTTTTTGAGACAGGGTTTCTCTGTATAGCCCTGGCTGTCCTGGAACTCACTCTGTAGACCAGGCTGACCTCGAACTCAGAAATTTGCCTGCCTCTGTCTCCCAAGTGCTGGGATTAAAGGTGTGTGCCACCACTGCTGGTTGTGAGGTAGATTTTTTTTAAATAACTTTTTTTTTATTATTATTATTCAACAGTGGCTGGATTTATTTTTTTTTCATTTTTACTTTCTCTTTTAATCTCTTTTTTTTATAATTTATTTTTTCTCAAATCGTGATTCATTGACACAGGGGTTATAAACACAGAAAGGCAGGATGTGGGGAAGGGAATGACACTGGAGTGTGGGTGTTCAGGGGGAATACAGATATCTTTCAGTATTGGCAGGGTGAAAGTCACTATGACTTCTGCCCGTGACTCGCTTGTGAGGTAGATTTTAATGGCTGATCCATCACGTCAGCCCCACATGCTGAAACTGTACCTGGCATAATTATGAGCAGTTAAGTAGAAATGCTGTGAGTTCATGTGTACAATATGCTATACACAGAAGCCATCATACTGTGACTCTAACTCTGTTTCTAATCCTCCAACTGGTACATCATTTCCAAACTGTCTTCCATAATATTTCCTAAACCTTTGATCTGAGAAGATTAATACATATACACAGCAGCAAATGCCAAACTCATAACTCCATCATTATGAAAATGCTTACCATGAAGTCCTTCTTTGACTACTACAGTATGGGCAATCTGGACATTGTGGAGATCTTCAACTTTTGCCTTAAAGCAAAATAATAAAATGTATCACTCTCTAAATCTAGGTTCAGTCTTAGTGATACATTATCACCTGATGTACTCCGTGCACAAAAGTTGTTCTTTGTCATTTTCATTAATGGTGTACTAACTAGTGACATATTCTATATGGAAGAATGTGGAAGCCTTCTTTTTAGTACAAGGAAACCAGAATTCAGATATCACCTCTCTCATGATTTATAAACATCAGAAAATCAAAAATCTATTCAATTGAGTTCAACCTATCATCAAGCATAATTATTCCATGATACTAAAATGTGTCAAAATTACCTGAGATTATAAGTGATATGCTTAGTATGGTGTTAACTAAGTGTCAGGCAGCATGTATTATTTATTACATATTGACATATATGACATTATACAGCACACAAAGTATATAATATTAAACATGAAATAATATACACTGGGCATTATATACTATTATAATTGTGAATTCTATAACATATACTATATGTATTTAATTGAATATTGTCTCTTTTATTTTGCCCAGTGTTTGAAAGTAGTGTAGTAAAATGTCTTTATGAGGATAGGGTATACAGGATAGCTGCATTTAATCAAATTCTTCTCTTTCATTTATTTGCTTTATCTCTCTATTCGAGTCATTGAACTTTCATTAATAAAGATGGCAAATATAGTTCCACTCTCACTGTGTACTGGGAAGTTAAAGTAATATACAAATTAGTACTTAGAATGCTTGATAAGAAGTAGACATTTCATGAGTGTTGTTGTTCTTATCAGCAGCTCTACCACCAATTTCTATGTTTTCACTGAACTAATAACAGAACTGAGATGCAAGAAAAATCTTTTAACTGCGTGTCATATTAAAAAAGACTTTGTTGCCCTAAAGGAGTGTTCGAGACCATATATATGTATTACCTAATATTATAGCTTGGATACAAATGATCCTCCAGAATATCATGTATTGAAGAATTGGTAACCAGGTTGTTGAATCATAAGTATATTGATTACACTCAATGTATTAATTCACTGATGTTTTCACAGTTTGACAAAATTGTAAGGAACTTCCAAAGGTAGGTCCTAGTTAGAGAAAGCATTGGGACATTTTTATGTGGGACTATGTCTTGTCCCTGGTTCCTACCCCTTATCTATCTATCTATCTATCTATCTATCTATCTATCTGTCTGTCTATCTATTTATTTATCTATCTATTGATCTGTCTATTGTCTATCTATCTATCTATCTATCTATCTATCTATCTATCTATCTATCTCTTATTACAACATGCCCTCTCTGTCATAATATTCTCTCTCACAGTTTATGTAAATACATCAAACTAGCTGACCACTGGTGAAATCTTGAAACCATAATCCACACTATTTTCACCCTTTAAATTCTTTCTCTGCATTTTTTTATTATGGTGATACAAAACAGTCAACTGTTTGTTGACAGTGGCATCTAAGGTTCCAACGTGAATTTTCTTCAACACAGGCAATCAACATTCCCACAACTACCTAAGGATGACTTTATGCCATCCCTGGATGATCATTTAATCAATAGTGATCAATACATTGTCCTCTCTTCCAGATTTCCACAATGCTAATCACTCCATTCTGGCTACTATCCATGGGAATGAAGGAAAATAGCAAGTTGAGATGCACAAGCAAAAGCAAAACAGGAAATACTAATGAAGTCAATGACACATGTAAGACACAGAAATAGATCAATATCTGGCGGGCTAGACTGCCAAGGGAAGCTCAAGTTTTTTCCCTAATGATGTATTTGTTTCTTGTTACATGGAAGATCTATGCCCTTCTGATCTCATGCCTTTGGGCCCACATCCACACATAGTCCTTAGGTAGAATGTGACTGCTTTGTTTTCACAAGGGAAGTAAGGAAGACTAGAGACAGATATACTTAAGACCAAGTTACACTTAACCCCCTAGAAATGGACAAAGAAATACCTTGTTCATGGTGTTGCTCTTATGTCAGTTGGGAGCAGAGCAGATGGCAGTGCTTTGCTCATCCTAGATTGATGCCTGGTTTAGTGGCCAAAGCTGTTTTATGCCTAGGACACATAAAATTCAAACCAAACAAAATCAAATCCAGGTAGTTCAGCAGAAGGAGGACAACAGACAAAAACCTGCTTTATAGCATGACATTTAGTGCAGGCGGGGAAAGATACCCACAGGCTTGCCCTGTTGTGCCTCACCTGGAAAAGCCTCATCTGGGACCATGGTAGAGTCCAAGCCTGAGCTACCACTGAGTGCCATGTCTAGGTCTGCAGCTACCTCACAACAGGGTTTGTTGGTGTCCATGTCTATAGCTTATATTAATACTAGAGAACATGGGGATGTCCTGGTTAGGGCAGCCACCAGTGAGCACTTAGATATCCAAGGGCCAATTAAAACTGACCTCCCCCACCCCCACTGGCTGTGCCACTTGGGAGAGTGGCATCTATACCTTGCCCAGGCAGTACAGCAGCTCTAGCTCTGGTAGCACAGGTAAGCCAGACTCAAGGGTGGAAGAGCTGACCCTGCCATTCATCTGATGTTAGGTCTCACAGGCACAGAAGTAACACCCACCACCATCTCTCAATGTCAAGAAAGCTGCTCACAGGGTCATGGGCAAGGGAGAGCTAGTCCTGTCCCTCACTGGTTGTAGCATTTAAGAGAGTGGGCCTTGTATCTCACCTGGGCAGCACAGTGGAACTAGCCCTGATGGAAAAGATACAGGTAAGTGATAAATGGGTATGAGAGCTTGAGAGCTGGCTTAGCACTTCACAGGTTGCAGCACTTGGGAAAGTGGACCTCTCACTATGATTAGGCATCGCAGTGGAACTGGCTCTGGAGACAAAGGTCTGGGTGTGGGCCCCAAGGGTATGAGATCAGGAAAGCTGGCCCTACCTTCTGCAAATGGTGACATTGGTGGCCTAGGCAGAACAGTGCTGAAAGAGCTTGCCCTGATGGTGCAGATAAGGTAAAGCTAGCATGCTGATCAGCAATGGTACCACCCAGGCCCATATCCAGGGCTCTGAGTTGTCCTACCCCAAAATGTATGTCATCTGTGAACTGTTGGGACACATGAAACAGCAAGTCCTGATGATCCAAAGAGGGATATCTGGGAAGTTTCCCAATGAGTATCCAATATTGATGGTGTCACAAAAGCTGGAGATCTCAAACCAGACCAATGATTCATTACAATAAACATTTACAAATGAAGATGTGTGCACAGAGGAATATATTTTGGGACACAGTGACACACTACATTTTCCATGATGAAAACCAATTATATTTAAAATAAAAAACAAAGTATTAAAGACTATTATATAATCCAGTCTGCAAATGTAATTTGCTGTAGAACTGAGAAATTTCTTTAGATGACTGAGGTATAGGGCAGTGATAGTCTGTATGCTTAGCATATGTAAGGCCTTGGATTAACTCTCCACCACCAAAACCAAAACAAGGTGAATTAAACTAATGCACAGAAATAAAGTATTTCAATAAAATATCACAACAAACTAAAGATGTGGGACCATGATAGGATGGCTTTGGTTTTGGGAGAATCGCTGGCTGGAAATAGCCCGGAGAACCAACAGGTGTGCATGCCTGTTAGGGATGGGCATCTATTCTGCCGCACTCCCAAAATCCAGGCTCCTGACACATGGCATAGACCTCCATTTGATCTGCTCCGTTCAGTCACGTAGGGCAACGCTGTTACCAGCCCCTCCACAGGTAGAGGACATGACTACAGGCCTCAGGCCCTAGAGAGATTTCTGTAGTGATGAGATACCTAAATGCCAGAGGGTGTAGCCAATTACGTATTCATTTCCCAGACCCTCCTCCCCCTCCCTCCCTATTTAAGTCAGGTCTGCCCTGACCTAAGTGGGGGGTTGGCATCCAGATGCAACTATCATCCATCATGAAAATAAAGCCTGAAAAATCTATGGACTCCTCATGTCTTTTGGGGTCTGCCATGGAGTTCCACCATGGAGGTCCGCCTCTTCAAACAAGCTAGCCGAGCAGCTGAGCAAAGCGAGTACTTCCCTCCGGGGGAGGTTGGGGCATCCCTCTCCCTCCCTTGCTTCTGTCTGTGTGCAGACTGGTCACGCACCCACACGCCCACAGTCTCGGTCCTTCTGTGGTCTCTCAGAGGTGTCTGAAGGCCCAAGGGCTCGAGACCAGTTGGTCCCTGGTTGCCTCCTGGCCCAGGGATCCCAACTCAAGAGCCCCTGCCCCACCTGCCCCCATCAGAACTTCCGACTGAGAGTTCGCTCCCCACCTGGGGGCGGAGTGGGTGGTTGTCCTACCGGGTTCTCACAATCTAGTTCCACCATGTGGAAGGGGATCAGTCAAGAATCCTGTGCTTCTGCCTCTCTCTGGAGGCACCTCCCTAAGGCACCTGGGAAGAACAGAAGATGTGCCGGGGACCCACAACTCAGCCCAACAGAATTAACCCACTCCCATAGGCACAAGCTAATCATTCCCTGCATAAAGAAATAAAATAAAATATAATAGAAGACCAAGATAAAGGTTACACTCCGTGCATGTTAATTAGTATTTTATCCTGAAGGTTGTAAACAGACTGGTTCTCATACTGATTTTCCTCACTGAGTATTCAGTGGCATGGAGTGAATATCAGGACATATAGCTGGTGGAAAACTGATTACACCTATAGAAAACTGATTACACCTATAGAAGCAAGGAGAGGGGAGGTGCCAGGAGCTAAGTCAGTCAAGGTCAAGACAGAGGTTGTCTGAACAATATCAGGTACCACTGCAGATGGGCAGTTTACTGTCTATGGATGCAAAGAGAAGAATGGAAAAAAGTCAAGGTTGACTTCCAGGCCCTGATTTAGACAACGGACAGATGGCCACTCAGAATGAGTGGGGCTCAGAGGGAAAGGATGGCTAAGATGTTTAACACCCGTATAGAGATATGCCTCTGGAGCCACAGGCATGAATTAAGAACTGAGAAGCCCTCACCTTGATATGTTGATAATTAAGTATAAGTGGTTTATATATGATAATCAGGATACATGGCAAAAAGAATGATCTAGAAAGAGGCCAGAGATTTGTGAGAAAAGGGAATATGGCATGTACAAACAATATTGGAAAAGAGCTGTGTCAGAAGGAGGTGAGATAATATAAACAAAATGGGATCAATCTGGAAACAAAGGTCCCCCAAATGGGGATAAAATTCAGCAGTGCAGAAATCAGACTGGCTATATATTGGGCAAACAGTTCCTATTGGAATAGAGGTTCTACAGAAATGCAGAGGCAGGTCCAGACCTATGTTACATGGTAATTGTTATCACAGAAAAGGATAAGGAACCAGAGAGTCAGGTACAGCTAACATGAGGTAAATACTTCATATATCTTTCATTGAAAGACATATTGATGTACTAAGATTGAGGAGGGAAAAGAAAGGGGAAACTGCCTTGAATGCATTGACACAGAAAACAAGTTCCTGAACAGGGCACCAATAGCTCAGGCAATAAATTCAACAATTAATAAATGGGACCTCACGAAACTGAAAAGCTTCCACGAGGTTTAAGACTCCATCAATAGGACAAGACAGCAGCCTGCAGATGGAAAAAGATCTTCAGCATCCAAACATCCAACAGAGGACTAATATCCAAAATATATAAAGAACTCAAGAAGTTAGAAACAAAAAAACCAAATTAACTCAATTTAAAAATGGAATACACCAGAAGACTTAACAGAAGAAGCTCTAATGGCCCAGAAGCACTTAAGGAAATGTTCAAGTTCACAATCATTACGGAAATGCAAATCAAAATGACTCTGAGATTCCATATTACACTCATCAGAATGACTAAGATCAAAAATTCAAGTGATATCACATGTTGATGAGGATGTGGAGCAAGGGAAACCACCCCTCCATTTCTGGTGGGAGTGCAAACAACCACTCTAGAAATCAATTTGGCAGCTTCTCAGAAAACTGGGAATAGTTCTACCTTAAGACCCAGCTATACCCACGATATAAGCTATATCCTAGACATATAATAAAGCATGCCATACTATACTGAAAGGGCACCTACTCAACTATGTTCATAGCAGCTTTATCCATAATAGCCTAAGGCTGGAAACAACCTAGATGTTCCTCAACTGAAGAATGGATACAGAAAATGTAGTTCACTTACACAATGGAATACTACTCAGCTATTAGGAACAAGAACATTATGAAATTTGCAGGCAACTGGATGGAACTACAAAATATAATCCTGAGTGAGATAACCAAGACCCAAAAAGACATGCATGGTATGTGCCCACTTATAAGAGGACATTAACCCTAAAGTACAAGATAACCATGCTACAATCCACATTCTCAAAGAAAATAAGTAAAATGGAAAATTCAAGCGAGAATGTTTGGATCTTACTCAGAAGGAGAAATAAAAATAGACATTGGAGATGGATAGAGGGAGGGAATTAGGTGGGGAGGGAGTGAGGAGGGAAATGAGGATAGAGATGCAGTGTGAAGAAAGAGTGAGCAGGAGAGAACTGGAAGAGAAAACAGAGATCAGTAAGGGAGCATATCTGGGCCATGCTGGAGACCTGGGACTGTGGCAGCTCCCAAGAGTCTATGGGGGTGACATTATCCGAGACTCCTAGCAGCTGGGGAGACTGAAGTTGCTACTTCTTGTAGCCAAGTGAGACTTCCAGGGCAGAGAGGATGACTCAAACCACCCACAAAACCTAAGACTCAAAATTTGTCCTTACTACAAAACATGCAGGGATAAAAATGGACCAGAGATTCAGAGGATGGCCAAACAATCACTGGCCCAAATTTAGACCTATTCCATGGGAGAGAGCCATCCTCTAACACTATTAATGATATTCTGCTATACTTGCAGGCAGGAGCCTCGCATAACTGAGAGGCTTCACCCAGCAGCTGATGGAAACGGATACAGAGGCTCATAGTCAAACATCATTTGATGCTTGGGAGTCTTGTGGAAGAGTGGGAGATAGGACTGAAGGAGCCATATGGGTCAAGGACATAATAAAATGACCTACATAGTCAAATAACCTCTGCCCATAGGGGCTCACAGAGACTGAACCACTAAACAAAGGGCATGCAGGGACTGGACCCAGGTGACCTACATGTATGTAGTGGGTGAGCAGCTTGGTCTTCATGTGGGTCTCCCAACAATTAGAACAGGAGCTGTCTCTGACTCTGTTGCCTGCCATTGGATCCCTTTTCTCTAGCTGGACCAGCTGGTTGGGCCTCAGTGGAAGAGGAGGTGCTTAGTCCTACTGCAACTCAGTATCCCAGGGCTGGGTGGTACCCTTGGGGAGGGGGGGGGCTTTTCCTCTCTCAGAAGAAGGCAAGGGAGTAATGTGGGGAGGAGTTTGTGAAGGTGGGGCTGGGATTGGAGGAGGGATGGGGCTGCAATCAGGATGTAAAGTGAATAAATAAATAAATGGAAAAAAACAAAAATGAATATTTGAGATAGAAGTATTCCAAGGCAATGCTCAAGACCTGGTTGGGCTGAAAGGAAACAATTACCTATTTAATCTCAGAGCATTTGGGTATGCTGGGGAAGATATCTGGAGTGAGTTAGGTCTGCAGAATTGCCTTGACAATCTGTATTCCTGGTTTTAGCATTTGCTTTCTCCAGAACCTACCTGTATCATCCACTGTCCTAGCATTACTAGCATTTGTTTTTATCTTATTTGCAGAAAACCTGTGCTCTCTTTGAAGCATGCCTAGGGAACATTTCAGAGAAAACCACAGAAGTGTAAAGTCTGTTGTCTGTTAGTTAGGTATCATATTAAAGCCTGGAATAAGGTTTTAAAGTAAAGCATTCGAGTGTGCATCAATTCATTACTAGGTTAAGGCTCAAAGATTTCATTTAGGCAAAAAAGTTTTAATCACTTCAAATCCTTATCTTGGTCAAAAGGTAAGTCTGACACTATAAACCTATTAGTTAAGTGTAAATGCATGGTACTTAATTTTCTCATCTGTAAAATCAAGGTTTTAGGTGTTGATTGAAAAACTAGAGTGCATTAAATGTGTTTGATAGCACCTGGTAATACCTATAGTGTCCTATAAAGACACAAGACTCTTGTGTCTTTATAAAAACAGGCTAAACACTTAGGTGAAATGCTTGAAAAAAATTTTTAAATAAAAAGAGACACTATCTTTATCCTGGAGAAAGCAGAGTTACCACCAGGTTCAGAAACTGGTTTCCTCACTGTTCTAGAAACCAGATCATGAACTGGGGCATTGAAGGTGCAAATTAGCATTCTAGTGGTGAATTATCCAATGGAAAATAGTCATCAAACTGAGTGTCACAAAATAGCAACAGAATATATTAAAAAATAACGTCTATTTGTTCTTATGCTTATTTTATCTATTGTATTATTTTTTAACTTTCATTTATAGAATTCTTATTTGGGTATTTGAGTGTGTGTGTGTGTGTGTGTGTGTGTGATATGCATGTGTGCAGATGTAGGTAAGGATGTGTACACCCATGTGGTGGTTACAAGTGTATGTTAAGTACCTTCTTATTTCATTTCTCACATTACTTTCTGAGACAGTCTCTTTCTGAAACTAGAACAAACATATCATCTAGGGACCCCTAGATATCCCCATCTCCACCTCTTGGTACTGAGATTCTGAGATTCTGGGTGCAAAAGTGCCACCAGGCTCAACATGGGCAGATAGAATCAAGCAGAGTGATGGCACCGTTGAATATTTCAGCTTCAATTCAAGTTCTTGGTCCTATCCTTCCTCACTGAATTATCTTAAACAGTGATTAACCTCAGAGGATAGATTCATTTTAGCAAGAACAGAAATGTATCAGTGCACTTAGGGTACATAAATCCCTGTGACACATTTAGCAGAACATCTGGCACATGTTGAGTACTCAGAATATGCTAGTCCTTCTTTCTAAACTAAAATTTTGCTGGGATAGCTATTTCTCTGAGCTTCATCTGTATGATGGAGCTAAAAAAAGTGATTGGAGATGATTTCTGGGAAAATCTCCTTTTGTCATGTTTGCAAACTCAAACATAGTGCTCAGAATGTAACAAATCTTGAACCATTCCTGCTTTCCTCATCTGCATTAGTCCTAACTTTGTTACTGAATAATCCTTGTCTTTAAATGATACCCCTCAATATGTGAGTTTAGATAATCATGTACCCTCCAAGTTATTAAAAGTGGAGAGATGTAACAATTAAAGGTGCTTTCTATCCGATGGATATATTTGTTGAAATGGTAGGTAGGTGTGTTTTGTCTTATCTGTAATGGCAACATTAATCCCCTGATACAGGGGTGATACTGAAGGACTGAGAAAACATTTACACTGCTAATTTGGAGGCCTGACTATACATGTATGTGAAAATTCAGATAAGGATATAAAAACAATGAATAGACATACCATTGCCCAGTTCTGCTCTCTTCAAAGCATCCATATCACTCAAACTCTTCCCTGCTGCACCGGAGCCCTATAAACTGCAGACTTGTTTGTACTGTGAAGTCTTCAGTATTATAGCCTTTCATATCCCATGGCCATGTGTCCTGAGTTCACCTGCCTAATATCCAAGCTGGATAGTTGTGGTTCAGCAGCTTCCAACTGCACTGATGCTTATTAAAAACCCTGTTCCTAAGAGAACGCCCTAGTCATTTCTTCTGCACTTCCATTTTCTTGCCTTCCAAATCCCCACTTCTTCATGTTTGAAGCAAATTGCAAGAGGATAGTAATAGGACTAGACATGAATTTGAATCCTGGTTCCATCATGGAGTAGCTAAAATTATTCATGTTCATGTCATATAACTTTCCTTACCTACATAATGAGAACAAATACATTTTTATTATATTTAGATGAGAAAATGATAACTGAGATAATACATGGTTGCATGGCCCATAATCCTTTTCTCAAAAGGGAACTTTCTCTCACAAGGATTTTTACTTCAGCTTCTCATATGTCTTCCAATTAAAACAGAATACTTACTTCTCTTATATATCACCCAAGTTGTAATCCTCACTTGCCCTGAGACAGAATACACTGATGACTACAAACAGCAGTGACTGCTTGTATCCACCAACTGCCCAGAAGAGGAAGCTTTCTGAAGGTGACCATGTCTCATCTCTCATTGTTGTATTGATAGACATGGGAGGTTCCAGAATATAGTTGAAAGGCAAATAAATTATACATGGCTACTTATTGTTGGTATATAGAAGTAATAAATAATCCATCTGAAAAATTAAATATTCAAGATATTACTGTCTGGTTAAAATTCTGACTTGGGCTCCAGATAATGTGTAAAGCTTCATTTTTCTACTAGAGAGTATGATGAATGAAAGAACATATGTGTCTGTCCAAACCATTTTCTTGTAGTCACTATTCAAGACAATGGAACCATAATCTTTAATTAGCCTGTATCAATTCCCACTTCCAAATTAATTCATGTTAAGGGTGATTTTTCACTGAACAAAATTACTTGGTTCAACCCTTCTATTTATGATTTTAAAATTCATATTGCAGCAAGTGTGATCAAATGGGTAAATGCTGTATCATATTTCTTTCCTGGTCATTTTTTCCTGAGCAATTAATCCCCTTTTAATCATGAACTGGTGACACTCAGAAGTGTTCAGTTACCATGAAAAGAACTCAAACGTTCAAAAATGTTCATGTGTCCAATGAAGCATTTCTTTGAAACTGACTAACTGACATTGGTTAGATTCTTAAAAAAATCACTTACACAGCACATGACTTAATAACTTTCTCCTTTTTTCCATCTGGTACAAGGATTGTCTTTCAAGTACCCATCTTTCTTTTTTTTTCTTTTTTTTAAATTGGATATATTATTTATTTACATTTCAGATGTGCTCCCCTTTCCCCTCTCTAGAAACCCCTTATCCATCCCCCATCCTCCTTTTGGCTTTTATACCATTTCAATTAAATGCAAGTATTAAGGTCAGTTCTAGGTTGAGGAACTAGCAATACAATAGATGCAAATAGTCAAAGAAAAAGCAAGGCATTAAACCCAATTACATGAACAGTCCTGTGATCACAGTTTCTAGGGGCTTATCAGGATGACCAAAATATCTGAGCCAACTTCCCTGTCTTTGCCCAAAGTCATTTTCATGTCTGAAGCCTACTTCCTTGTTCTAGACTAAAATTTAGATTCCTGCCTGAAATTGCTTCTTTGTTCTAGCCTAATGTCAGATTCCTGAAGCTCACTTCCTTGTCCTTGGCCAATGTCAGATTCTTGACAAGCAGCCCCAGAAGCTCTCCACCTCTCCCCCTTTTTTTATTTCATAAACAAGATTGAGCCTATCTTAGGTCATTCTGACAAGAATTCCTTCCTTATCAGTCGTGGAATGTACATTATCAAAAGCAATGTGTTTCTGTCTTAGATTGCTAAGGCTCTGTGTAGAATCTTACCCTTCCTTGGCTTGCCAGCCTATCAATTTAATAACTCAGTCTGGGGGTCCATTTTCAGTTTCAAGCCATGTACTTTGGGCACCAACATGTTGATGTTGTTAAAGACAAGCTTTAACACAATGGGAAGGAATAAAAATATTCCAAGGACAAAAAGGGCTAACATGATCAAGCTATATATGCCATTATTGAAGCTTGATGAAAATAAAAATACTGACCTCAGGCCATGGGTAACTTTAACAGCAGTATCTGATGCATGCACACTCAGCAGAGCAGCATTCTTTAAATTCATAAGCTCACTATGTAAAGTTAAAACATCCAGAGAGGTGTTAGAATTATGTTAAATACACTGCAAGTGTCTTTAAACTTCTTCCTAATTATAATGACTACTACTGTAATTTTTATAACTAACATGAACTCAATGGTATTTAACACAACACTTCAGGTGGATGCTTATTCTTAAACTCTGAACTTCCTTCCAATAACTTGAATAAAATAAAGAGCATCTCTGTTGTTCCAAATGCCTATCTAAATCCTCTTGTATATTCAACCCATTAGTAACATTTTTTTTGCTAAATGATTAACAAAAGTAGCTGTCTTAATTTCTTGTGCCAAAGCAATTTCAGAAGCAGTGGTGCTAGCAATTAATGTAATTAGAGCTGTTATATCAGCACTTATCAAGCCTACTACTCTCTTGCTTCTGCTTAAAGCCTGACTCACTTCTCCCAGTACTTGTGAGCTTTTTTCAGAAAACCAAGGTTCTCTGATACTCAGGGCAATAAAAATAAAAGCTGGTTGTTAGACCTCCATAACTGATATGGCGGATTTCAACACACTAACACAATTAGAAAGTGTACAATCAATGTAAATTACATTAAATACATTAAATACTGTAGAAGAAACAAAAGTAATTTTTAGTTGACAATTAAAAGAGCCTTAACACATGTACTAACACTTGTTTGAAATCCAGATTCTGCCACAACCTTATCTCTTGCTAAGATAACATCATAGATAACTGCAGCTAACTTCCAAATATGTCTCTGAAAAAGTCAGAACCAGCCTTCCAAATGAAGACTGTTATTTCCAGTATTGGATTGATTTCTAGAAAAGTCCATGATTTAGTCTGAGTAACTGGTCACATTTAAGAAAAACACAAGAGTCATTATAACTTCTCTTTTTGATTCTCTATTCCACAAGGTCTAAAAACTTGATGCAATACAGCTTGTCCCATCAGAGGTATAGGTAAGCAAAGCTGAGTGAGGAACATATGTCCAATACGCTTCCCAGTCACCATTGTCAGGGCACTCAGCAAGCTCACAGATCAGCATCATTCTTTTTCTGGGCATCTGCATGTCTCACCTGTCGCTCTGGCAGCCAACACGCTTTTTCAGTATCTTGCACAAAAGAAAAAAAACACAAACACACCCTTTTCCTCATATTAAATACTCGATAGAGACCATGCCATATGCCAGTAAGTGGATCCTTCCCTTTCACCTATGCATAAGTATGCCTAGTTGTAGAGTGACATAGACACTCAGCAGAAAGTTCCTTGGCATCCATATTTTTCTTAAAAAATTTAAAATAAAAGGAACATTATTTAAATAAATTTGTGATGTATGGGGATATACCTCCCACTTTTTTATTTTATGAAGAAATTGTTTTAAAGTTCCATGGGCCCCTTCCACAGCCCCTTGTCCTTGACAATTATAAGGAATCCCAGTAATATGGATGATGTCAAATTGCTGCCAAAAAGTCTCAAATGTTTGACTGCCATAGCCAGCTCCATTATGTGGATTTTTTGTTTGTTTGTTTTTCTTTTTAGTTTTTTTATTGGATACTTTATTTACCTACATTTTAGATGTTATCCCCTTTCCCCGTCCCCTCTCACAAGAAACCCCTTTTCCTATCCTATTTCTGTGAGGGTGTGCCCCCACATATCCACTCACTGCCACCTCCCTGCCCTCAAATTCCCCCTCACTGGGGCATCCAGTCTTCATGGAACCAAGGCCCTCCTCTCCCACTGATGCCCTATAGGGCCATGTTCCTTTACATATATAGCTGGAGCAATGGATCCTTCCATGTGTGTTCCCAGGCTAGCTGTTTAGACCATGGGAGCTCTGGTTGATTGGTATTATAGTTCTCCCCAGGGGGCTGCAAGCCTCTCCGACTCCTTCAGTCTTGGCTCTAACTCTTCCACTGGGGACTCTGTGATCAATTTGATGATTAGCTGTGAACATTCACCTCTCTATATGTCAGACTCAGGCAGAGCCTCTAAGGAGACAGCTATATCAGGCTCCTGTCAGCATGTACCTGCTGACATCTAAAATAGTGTTTGAATATGGTGATTGCACCCAGGATGGATCACCAGGTGGGGCACTCCCTGGACAGTTCCTCCACCAGTCTCTGCTCCACACTTTGTTTCATATTTGCTCCTATGAGTA
Organism: Grammomys surdaster; assembly: GCF_004785775.1. Classification (NCBI taxonomy): domain Eukaryota; kingdom Metazoa; phylum Chordata; class Mammalia; order Rodentia; family Muridae; genus Grammomys; species Grammomys surdaster. Next base: position 9,180,429 of record NW_021604669.1, read on the forward strand.
GTTTGTTACTCTTTCTAAGAAGGAATGAAGTGCCCACACTTTGGTCTTTTTTCTTCTTGGGCTTCATGTGGTCTGTAAGTTATATCTTTGGTATTGTGAAGTTTTGAGCTAATATCCACTTATCAATGAGTGCATACCATGTGTGTTCTTTTGTGATCAGGTTACTTCACTCAGGATGATGGGTTCTAGTTTCATCCATTTGCCTAAGAATTTCAGGTATTCAATGATTTTAATGGCTGAATAATACTCCATTGTGTAAATGTACCATATTTTCTGTATTCATTCCTCTGTTGAAGGACATCTGGTTTCTTTCCAGTTTCTAGCTATTATAAATAAGGCTGCTATGAACTTAGAGGAGCATGTGTCCTTGTTATATGTTGGGGCATCTTTTGGGTATCTGCCCAGGAGTGGTATAGCTGGGTCCTCAGGTAATATTACGTCCATTTTTCTGAGGAACTGCCAGACTGATTTCCAGAGTGGTTGTATCAGCTTACAATCCCACCAACAATGGAGAAGTGTTCCTCTTTCTCCACATCCTTGCCAGCATCTGGTGTCATCTGAATTTTAATCTTAGCCATTCTGTGAGGTGGAATCGCAGGGTTGTTTTGATTTACATTTTCCTGATGACTAGAGATGTTGAACATTTCTTTAGGTGCTTCTTGGCCATTTTTAAAAAGGGTTATTTGATTGTCTGGAGTTTAATTTCTTGAGTTCTTTATATATTTTGGATATTAGCCATCTATCAGATGTAGGATTGGTAAAGATCTTTTCCCAATCTGTTGGTTGCCATTTGGTCCTATTAACAGTATCCTTTGCTTTACAGAAGCTTTGCAGTTTTATGAGGTTCCATTTGTCAATTCTTAATCTTAGAGCCTAAGCCATTGGTGTACTGTTCAGGAACTTTTACCAAGTCCATGTGTTCAAGGCTCTTCCCCACTTTCTCTTCTATTAGTTTCTGTATATCTGGTTTTATGTAGAGGTCCTTGTTCCACTTGGACTTGAGTTTTGTACTAGGAGATAAGAATGGATCAACTTGCATTTTTCTACATGCTGACTTCCAGTTCAACCAGCACCATTTGTTGAAAATGCTGTCTTTTTTCCACTGGATGGTTTTAGCTCCTTTGTCAAAGACCAAGTGACCATAGGTATGTGGGTTCATTTCTGGGTTTTCAATTTTATTCCATTGATCTTCTTACCTATCTCTGTACAAATACCATGCAGTTTTTTATCACTATTGATCTGTAGTACAGCTTAAGGTCAGGGATTCCCCCAGAAGTTCTTCTATTTTTGAGAATAGTTTTGCTTTCCTGGGTTTTTTGTTATTCCAAATGAATTTGAGAATTTCCTTTTCTTGCTTGGTTAGATTCACACCAAGGTATTTTATATTATTTGTGACTATTGTGAAGGGTGTCATTTCCCTAATTTCTTTCTCAGTCTGTTTAACCTTTGAGTAAAGGAAGGTTACTGATTTGATTGAGTTAATTGTATATCCAGCTACTTTACTGAAGCTGTTTATCAGGTTTAGGAGTTTTCTGGTGGTATTTTGGGGTCACTTAAGTATACTATCATATCATTTGCAAATAGTGATATTTTGACTTCTTGTTTTCCAATTTGTAGCCCTTTGGTCTCTTTTTCTTGTCTAATTGCTTTAGCCAGGACTTCAATTACTATATTGAATTGGTAGGGAGAGTGTAGGCAGCCTTATCTAATCCATGATTTTAGTGAGATTCCTTCAAGTTTTTCTCCATTTAGTTTGATGTTGGCTACTGGTTTGCTCTTTATTGCTTTTACTATGTTTAGGAATGGGCCTTGAACTACCATCATTCTAATGCCACTATTTTTTATACAACCTAATACGTTTTTTTCTAAACAATTTAATGTAGACTATGCCAATTTTTCATTTGGTCATTTTACTGCATGTTTCGCAAAATGTGTATTTTTACATACTCCCCACCACATTCTTTTTTTCTTTTAATACTTTTTGAACTCCCTGAATAAAAAGCTTCCAAAACCTTTCTCAGAAAAGCAGAACTCAAAATGAAAAAGATGATCAATACCCTTTTCTAGGACTATAAAAATTAATTAAAAATGTGTCACCTTCAGAAGCATTTTTATTATAATAGAGAAAACATGAGGTTGGATCAAAGGCTCAACACCTGAGTGAGCAGTCTGCAACTACAGAGGACCTCAGTTTGGGTCCAAATACTTAGCCTCAGTGGCTCACAACCACTGATAACTCTAATTCCAAGGAATTCTGTGTGTCTGGAGTCCACAGATACCTGCACAGATATTTACACACTCACCCAGAGACAAGTACAATGCACACTGTTCAAAAATAAAAATACATCTTTAAAAAATGAAAGAAAAGTTGCTGGGATAGACATCAGTTACAACTAATCAAGATTTACTCTTCCTGATGCTTCCTTTTCTGCTTCTCATCTCCAAGGTCTGATGCATCCAGCTCCATAGCCTAAAAGAACGTCTGAACTCAGAGTTCAGCTCTTATTTTCATAGCACTTAAAACAGGGAATTACTCACAGGCAGTCAAAAATAAACAGAAATACCCTAAAACCATAGTGTAATGTGAGTCATTTCTGTACAGTTTGATTCTCCTCCATAACTTCCCATTTTTAACAAAAAAAAATCTTTTAAGAGTCATGTGTGATTTCAAGATAGCACAATCAGACATCCCCCATTAGGATTCACCCACAACAAGTGAAGTTCTTCAGCAACTCACAAAAACTGACTTTTCTAAGGGATGTTGAAAAACCCAAGAAAATACCATGACCAAAGAACATCATTCTGAGAGGACATACGTACTGTTAAGTGTTACATATCATCACTGTGGTCTTGGCTTTCGATGCAGAGGAGACTATTTTCCTCTGTAGGCCCACTTATCACTTTGTTTGCCACCAAAACTACCAAACAGCATCTTAGAGGAGCCTTGTCTATGTCCCAGGGGCAACTCTGAAGCCATGATAACCCACAGATTATTCCTATTCTATAACTTGGATATACTCTCTGTTAACCATAGCCCCAGAGCATCTAGACTGACCATGGACTTTCATAGGGGCCCAGAAGAAAGAAGATAATTTCCACCAATGTACAGAGAGACACATGTATAGATCCACATAATAATAACTACCCTTTTTATGAACCCTGTATCATGCCTCATCCAACACTAACCCTATTGACAAAGATTAAAGAAGCAGTCCACTGTGCTCAAGGACAAACCTGGGTCTGTACCCATCTTACCTTATAGAAATGACCTCACAAACCACAGACCCAAAACGTCCACTAGAGCCACATCACATGATTGTGATCTCAGAGGCAAAAGCATCCACCCAGGAAAGCTCCTTCTCTGTGGGAACTCACATCTAGAAAGTAGACATGTTATTTGAATGTTATTATGGCCAGTGGTGAACTTGTCAGTAGGAATTTGTAAGCCGAATGAGTGACTAAAAAAAAAAAAAAAATAGATGCTTGTCAGTCATGAAGACTAAACATAGTAAAACTATCTTTCAGAAATAAAGATAAAGATATTTCCAGATAAATGTGGAGAATGAATCACCACTAACTCTGTCTTGTGAGAAATGCTAAGATAAGTTCTTTAAATTAAATAGGATACTAAGTACAAACATGGAAGCATAAAGCTCACTGTGAAGAATAAATACGCCATAACAGATAGAAACAATTGCAGAAAACCACAATCAACCAAAACACAGCATTGTGGAGGTCAGTCCCAACTGACATATCTACAACACAACTCCTGCACTTAAGGCTAAAGAATCATTACAGAAGAGAGGATGGAAATATTATAAGAGTGAGAGAAATAGGAATATTATAAGAGTGAGAGAAATGAAGTTTGCTATGAGATTGTATTTCTTGTAAATACCAAAGAAGCTATACCCATGAAGCATCACCATTATGGCTGCCTAAGTATGACATGAACAAAGATGACAGCAGTAGTCATGCTAACGATGGTGGAGTAAAGTTTGGATGTTCCAAACTTAGACAAAAAAAAAAAAAAAAAGCCTACGGGCAACTAAGAAATCCAGAGTGACATAAATAGTCTTGCCCAAGGAATGAGAACACTGTTAACTGTTCTGTCTTGAAAACATACACTATACAAGTAACACTATACAAATTGAAAGAGTTGTATTTATGTGTTTTGGAATATATACGTAGATATTAGCAACAAAGAGAAATGCAATAAATCTGAGAGAGAGCAAGTTGGGAAGTGCAGGGGAGGAATTGGAGGAGAAAAGGGGAAGTGATGTAAGTATGATCTCAAAACATAAAACAATATGATAAAAAAAGAGTATATATACTCTCAAAAGTAAAACATTCCAGTATTATAATGATGACAATAAATGATTTATTTACTTATTATTTACTTCTGACACTGCGGAAGTAAAAGTGATCATAAGAGCCACTATAACTATGTAGTATATACCAGCAGGTTGAATAATTTAGACAACAGCAGTAAATTCCTATAAACATACCATCTCCCAGGAGTGAATCCTAATGAGAAGGCAACATGGCTTCACACAGGAATTCTGTCATAAAGAACCAATACCAATCCCTCTCAGCATCTTTCAGAGTATTGAGGAGGAGTGAATTCTTCCAAACTCATTATTATAATTTTGGTACTGAAGTCACAAAAAGCCACTACTGAATGAGAAAATTACAGCCTACAAAGATATTATTTCTTAAGCCTTCCAACAATTACAAACATTTAAAGTCAAAGATTTAAAGCTTTAAGCATTGATTTTGTTATATTTCATCATTTTAGGTGTTTTGATGTTATCATTTTGCATTGTAGAATATTTTCTAATTTTTTCATGAATTCTTATTTGATGTAATGATTTTTTTATTGTTTTATTTATTGACATTCCAAATTTTGTACCCCTTCCTGTTCTCTACTTCAAGAGTTTTTTTACCCTGTACCCTTTTCCCTCTGTCTCTGAGAAGTTATTCTCTGGTCTACCCAGGGGAATGAATGGAAATATAGTCTATTGATTTTTAAATGTTTGTGTATTATTAATATATTTACAACAAAGTTGGATCAGTAAATTAATATACTTATTATATTTATATATTAATATTATACATATATCTATATATGAATATTTATATATAATTACATGTGTAATTATATATTTAATTCCTGATCCAACTTTACTGCATTATTAAAAAAGATGGTCAGAAGTTATTGAAAGAATACTGGGTGGATTTGTTTAATTATTAAATGAGTGATCTTAGATAAGTCATTTTCTGTATCTAAACGGCACATTCTTTTGAGTGTGCCATCCTTTGGCCTTATGACCATTATCCAGTCAATAACACTGTGGTTTCTGTTGTACAAATCATTGATAGCAGGATTGTCTTCCTTTCAAGCACCTCTGAAGTCCCCAACCCTGCATTCTCCATCTCCATACCATTTATTGCACTGATGGTAAACAGAGAAGTCATTCACAAAAACTCTTTTTCCCCAACGTGGAACCTTCTGCAAACTATCTACCTGTGTCTCAGAAAGCAGAGACTTAGAAATGTTCAGCCATTATACAGAGAGATAGGAAATCTTGATGGTTAGGAACAAAATTTCAAGAAATATAATGGGAATCATGAAGTGACAGCAACTAGTCTAATTATATTTAAATAATTATACACACAATGGCCTCATTGGAAACTATGACAATGAGACTGTATCTTGGGCCCAAAGGAGGAAGCATGACATAAGGTATTGCATTGTGCAGTTGATGACATTAGTAAGAACAACCTTGTGAGTTTATAAAAGGTTCTTTTATTTCCTATTACCTTGGAGAGAGGAGGAAATGTCCCTAATGACCTTTCTTTGTTGAAAGGCAGTCCTACAATGCACCTCTCAAGTGTAGAGAACAAGGAATTCTTATACCCCTAAGCCTTTTGTGAGCCTTGTGATTATTACAAGTCAGTTCTTTGAAAGTCTCCAGGATGGAACATACGCCATTTGATGAGCTTGTGCAGGTATCATATTTCAAGTCAAACAACTCTGACTTACAAAGCGAAGTAAAACCAGAGGCAGATCCTCAAGAAAGATAAATTCCACAAGGTGGACACCATCACGACCTCGAAGTGCTCACTTAACCCTTCCCTGTCTTGACTGACTTTGAGCTAAGGTGATCAACATTTAAAAATAGGTAACTTTTCAGGGCATACTGAACTGAAGTGAACCTAGGGATTTGCACAATATATTAGGCAATAACCACTGTGCTACAGACTCAGCCCTAAATACTTGGTCTCACAGCATTCCCCAGTAACCTGAATAAATACATGTATCAAGTAATCTCTACAGGATTTTAGGTTTGAATCCAGCTATACTTAGGGAAAAATGAAATGACTAAGTAGAAAATCCAGAAATCTGTTATGGAGACAACAATGAGAGACTGTATATATACCGACATCTCTTTGTCCAGGCTGTTATTCTTCAAGATTTATTCAGGTTTAGGCTTCCATCATGATATTTGGGGGATCATAGAAACAAGTGGATAGTCTTGATGTGACTGACAGTCTTTGTAAATGCTAGGCTTTTACACACTTCTGAGCACCACTATCTATAAATCCCACAATTTGAATATGACAGTTACATGTTTTAAAAGTTAAATGCAATAAACCTATTATCAATATTTTTATTCTATCTAAAACTGATGTGAATATAAACCAGGCACTATGAGGCTTCTGGGCTTGCTAACTGTGAGCTTCTATTAAACATTTATTCAACTGCTTTCAGTCTTTTCTTTCCTCCACATAGTCAATCAATTTGAGCCCCAATGAAGAGTTATGGAACATTCTTCAAAAACACTCTCTCCTCTAATATCTCCTATAAGAGATGAAGTAGGTAAGTGCAAGACTGTAGAGAGATAGAGCTAACAAAAGTACTACCTAGAGAGCAGGAAGTGCTTTTCTAGCTAACTTGTAATCCAGAAGCCAGACATTACTGGGATTATTACTAGAGAAAGACACAAACTGAAATTGAGCATTGCTCAATGACAAAGCCAATGTATTCCAGGAAAGTGGAAATATAGAATAGAACAACAAGGGCTGAAGAAAAATAGAAAGCAAAGAGATGATTCACTGAGCCTGAAAGAAGTCAAACTTATATTAACAGGCACCAATTACTACCTTTAGGCTTCAGCTGATTCTTACATAATTCTAAGTTCACAACTGGTCCTCTTATGGATTTTGGTAAGGTCTGAAATACATATTTACTTACATGAGCAAAATGGGAAGATAATACTGAGGTTTAGTTCTGGAATATGAGTGACAAAGCTTTATTTAGTCTCTAGGACAACTGGACTTGGGAAAGAGGGCCTGGAGAATTGACATAGTGTTTAAGACTTGAAAAGGACCTGAGTTTAGTTCCCAGCACACACATTAGGTATCTTACAACTCATGCTCCAGGGGTATCTTAGACTTCTCATATTCACAGGTACTGCACTCACATGCACATATTCGTGTGTGTGTGTGTGTGTGTGTGTGTGTGCATGTGTGCGTGTGTGTATGTGTGTGTGTGTGTGCATGTAATATTAAATAGAAGAAAATACCCTTAAGGTGTTATGGACAACTTTACAAAATAAATAAAATGTGACCTTATGGTAGACTAAGATACCTGATAAGAATTACAAATTAAAATGTCCCCTAACATTAAAACATAAAATATATTTCTCCTCCTACTTCTCAGGCATTGCTCTGGCATATACCCTATCAAATATATGAAAACACTTTAAATAAAAAAGAAATAGAGAAAATAGGAAGATTCTTATTTGGGGGAATAAAATAAACATCATAGAAAGGCCAGGCTGGAGTGTGTACTTTGTTTCTTTTTGGTCCAACCACAGTTCTCATTAATGGGTCTTTGAATATTTATTTGATATCTCAAAACACTAATTTAACTTGAAAAATGAATATAGCAACAATTCCATGATTTATTGAATTACAGTAAACTATAATGAGCTGACAAATTCTTAGCAGGGTGCCTGAAATCATCCACTGAATGGATAGAATTTCTCCTGGTTTTCCATCAGAAAAAATTGAACCATAATCATCATAAATGCCACAAAAGAAGCCTAGCACATAATCACAATTGTCATGATAGAAACCTAAGTTCTGTGATTTTATGAGTACTACTGCATGTTTAGGTACTTTTGGTACATTTATCAACATGACCTGGTGGAATCAACACTAGGGGAGATGATACAAAACTTTCAATGGACATTGTTTTTCATTTGATTTGTCATTTCAAAGCATTTTAACCCCTTACCTAGAAGAAACTCAAATGAATAATTAGGCTTGGTACATATCTCACCCCTCCTCTGTATACTTTGGCTAAAGTATAGTTACTTCATTGGTGGACATGAAAGTGAAAGGAAGGTGGAAAAAACACTAACATTTTCTGTGAGCTCAACTGAAACACTTCTCTTTTGTAGATGATGTGATTGCTAATATTATGTCAAATTAAGTGGGCCAAGATATGGAGAGCCATGGTGAGCAGTGACAGTATTCGCCATTATAGGATGGCGCTGGCATCCGGTGCTCTCACAAGCTTAAAGATAAACTGCCTTTGTGCGAGTGGAAAAGGCGCGCCAAGTCACTGCCCATCCCTGGGCGTATATGCGCTCCTGAGCAAGCAGCCAACCAGAAATGTACACGCCGCTCCAGGGTGTATTTAAGCGGTGCCTTTTCGGGGCCCGGGGTCTTCCTCTACACATCGCAATAAAAGTTTTGCTGCAGAAGGACCCTGGTGTCTGCGTGCATTCTTGCTGGCGAGATAATTGCGCGGGACACCAAGATATGGTTAAATAGACGGTGAAATATTATTTGAGAATGTGTGATGATTTTTCTGTAAGAGACTAACATTTTGGCAAGAAGACTAAGCAAACAGTATCTGCCCTGGCTCATGCAGGTGTCTACCACCAAATTCTCTGAGGGCCTGATAGACCAAAGGAACAAATGAAAGATAAATTCACTTTCTCTTCTCAAGCTGAGGCACCCATCCTCTGTCATTGGTGTGGACACTCCTGGTTTCCAGGTTTTCCACTTCCAGAACTTACACCAGTGACTCCTCTGGATCAAACCATAAGAACTGAAATAAAGAGTTACACTTTCCTAGCCTCTGGACTCATACTGAGCTACACTATCAATTTTCCTGATTCTATACCTTTCATGAAGCAAATTATTGATTTTTATGACTTCTATAATCTTGTGTTCCAAATCTTAGGATCCATCTTTCTTTCTTATTATTTATTTATCTACCAAACTATCTATCTAATAATATATATATATTATAAAATATATAATATATGATATATAGCACTTAATACATAATATATGATATATACTGTGTGATAATATATGATAGTGATATATGATATATAGTATATGAGATATGAGATATGAGATGAGATATGAGATATGATGATATATGATATAATAATCTACATTTAATCTCCTATCAGTTCTATTTCTATAGTGGAAGCCAATTTATATAGATAGAGTAATTGATGCTAACAGAACATGACTAAGTAATCAAAACAGAGATCCATCTCTCACAGTCATAAATTTGGGTTCAAATTCTATACTCAACAGTGGCATGATCCATCTCTCACAGTCATAAATTTGGGTTCAAATTCTATACTCAAGAGTGGAATGACCTTGGGTCCATAATTTACACTAATCTTCAAAATACTGATTATGAGGTAATAAGGAATTGAAGAGATTAAATAATATACTTAGCATAAAGTTCTAAAATAGCAAAAATGTGTCAGAAGGTTCATAGAACCAGTTATTAACATTTCTATTGCTACTATAATCATGGTTATTTTAGTTTTAGTGCCAAAGATGTCTTTATTCTGAAGGAGTTGTTCTCAAAACATGTTTCCTGAGAACCTCAGATTGTTGAAATTTGAAATTTATTTTCCATTTGTCATTTGTTCTAATACTCTATCCATTAAAAATGAACCCAGGGAAGAGTACATGTCTTAGTACAATATTCTCAACATTCTTTTTTCTATTTTTAACTTTTTTTGATATTTTATTTATTTACATTTCAGATGGGGCCATTCTATCTCACTCCATTCTTCCAAAAAATGGGATAGATGGGCCAGGGTCTCTCTCTCTCTCTCTCTCTCTCTCTCTCTCTCTCTCTCTCTCTCTCCCTCTGTGTGTGTGTGTGTGTGTGTGTGTGTGTCTGTGTGTGTGTGTGTGTGCTCATTCACACACACTTGTTTTTCTCTGTGTGTCTTTCTTATTTGTCAACTGTCCTTTTTCAAGAACATAGAGACATGCACATTGAAATATTCCCATTAGGCTTATGAAAAAAATTCAAGAACAAATATAGAGAAAGCATGAACACTTGAGTTCATTTTCCAGAATGCATGTAAAAGAGCCAGGCCATAGCAGCATGCACTTAGAATCCCAGTGCCTTGGAGATGGATGGAGACATAGCAGACCCTTGCTGCTGTGTAGCCAGCAAGCTAGTTTACCCTGTGATTTCCAGACCAATAAAAGACACTGTAATAATGTAAAAAAGATGAATTTTGCCTTAGAAATAATATCCATGGTAGCCCTCTTACCTCCACATACCTACCTATATACACACGAATTTTCATATACACATATGCCCACACACACATACACCAAAAATTCTTACTGTTTAAGCCATTGAATTCCAATGTGATTTGTTACACAGCCATAGCTGACTACTAAAAGTATAATTCCATCTCCCACATGATACTCTAGCTCCATCTGTCATTGAGACTGTACTCTACACATAGCTATAAGCAGAATGTTCAATAAAAGAAAACAACTCCTAAGCTTATCTGGCCATCATTAGATTATGTATGAAAGAACAGCCTTTCTAGACTCATGATGTTCTTCTGATAGAGCTCCTTCTTCCCTTGAGCACTCTTGATTGCTATGTTTTCTTCCTGGGAGCTTTTCTTCTGGCTTCTGTCCTTTTCTCTCGGTCACACAGAAAACAGGTCTGATGGTAAAGACATGTGAATATTCCATCTACGCAGTGTCAATTATAAACTGGAAATATCTCTAACTCAGTTGTCTCTAACTCAGAGATAAGAGAGAAGTTTGCCTTCTGTGCTTGATTTTGTTGTTGCTCTCTTAAAGTTTTTATTTGTTTGTTTGTTTTTCCTTTGAAAATTGCTTCTGTTGATTTAATAGTTTTTTTTCATTTTAAAATTTATATATTTATTCACTTTAAATCCCAGTATTAGCCCCCTTTCCCCTCAGTAACCCGATATGTAAGTCTTTCCCCCATTCCACCTTCCCCTTCTCTTTTGTGAAGGGGGAGACCCCTTCTAGGTGTCACCCCCACAGAGTAACACACACACACACACACACACACACACCCTGCAAATCAATTTGCTATGAGACTAGGCATATCCTCTTCCTCTAAGGCCAGAAAGGCATTCCATTTAAGGGTGTGGGATCCACAGGCAGGCAAGCAACAGGTTCAGGGACAGCTGTTGGGGTCCCATGAAAACCAATCTGTTCATCTACTGCAAATGTTTAGGGGACCCAGGTCCAGCCCTTGCAAGCCCTTTGGTTGGTAATTAAGTCACTGGGAATCCCCCATGAGTTGGCTACAGGCTTTCTATATAATGCCCTTATTCATTTAGGTGTGTACCTTGTATCCCTACTCTCTTCAATACGTTTAACATGAAGGAACATTGGATTTTGTTAAAAAATCTTTTCAGCATCTAATGAGATGTTCATGGGTTTTTCCTTTCAGTTTGTTTTTATGATTGATTATGATGATGGAGTTTCATAAATTGAACCACTCCTGAATCCCTGGGATGAAATATACTTAGTCATGGTGGATGATGCTTTGATGTGTTCTTGATTCATTTTACAAGCATTTTGTTTAGTATTTTTGCATCAATGTTCATAGAAAAAGTGGTCTGAAATTCTCTTTCTTTGTTGAGTTTTTGTGTGGTCTCTATGTCAGGGTTACTATGGCCTGATAGTTTGGTAGTGTTCCTTTTGTTTCTATTTTGTGAAGTTTGAGGTGTATTGACATAAGCTCTTCCTTGAAAGTCTGGTAGAATTCTACATTAAAACCATGTGTCCCAGATTTTTTTTTGTTTGGTTATTTGGTTGGTTGATTGATTGTTTTCTTTTTTATTTTGGTGGGGGAGATTTTAATGACTACTCCTATTTCCTTAGGGTTTGTAGGACTATTCAGATAGTTTATCTGATCTTGATTAGTTTTGGTAACTGGGGCCTATCTAGAAAATCATCCATTTCATTTATATTTTCCAATTTTGTGAAGTACAGCTTTTAAAGTAAAACCTAACAATTCTTTGAATTTCCTCAGTGTCCACTGTTAAGTCTCTCATTTCATTTCTGAGTTTGTTTATATGTAATCTCTTTTTTTGTCTTTTTGTTACTTTGTCTAAGGATTTCTCTGTCTTGTTCATTTCCTCAAAGAACCAGATCCTGGTTTCATTGATTTTTTATAGTTTTCTTTGTTTTTATTTGATTGATTTCAGCCTCAAGTTTAATTATTTCCTGACAGGTACTCCTCTGGGGTATGTTTGCTTCCTTTTTTCCCCTAGAGCCTTCAGATGTACTTTTAATTCATTAGCATGGGAAATCTCCAATTTTTTATTTTTTTTCTTTATTTTTTTTCCTGAACCAGTGATCATTGGGTAGGGAGCTGCTCAGTTTTCAGGATTATCTATCTAGCCTTTATCTCGCTTCTGTTATTGTTAAAGTCCAGCTTTAATACATGATGATCTGATAAGATGCCTGAGATTATTTCAATCTTCTTGTATCTGATGACGCTTCCTTTGTGATTTTAGATAAGGTTACATGAGATACTAAGAAGAAAGCATATTATTTTGTGTTTTGGTGTAATATTCTATAGATATTATTACTGTACTATACTTATACTATGTTATATTTATACTATAACTATACAATATTATTATTGTTTTGTTATTTCTCTGTTTAGAGTCTGTCTTGGTGACCTGTCCATTGTGGAGAATGGAATGTTGAGATCTCTCACTATTAATGTGTGGAGTTCATTGTGTGATTTAAGCTTTAATAATGTTTCTTTTACAATTGTGAGTGCCCTTGAATTTGAGGCATAAATGTTGAAATATCCTCTTGGTAGAATTGTCCTTTGATAAGTATGAAGTGTCCTTACCTATCTCTTTTGATTACTTTCAGTTGAAAGACTATTTTATTAAATATTAGAATGGATGCTCCAGCTTGTTTCTTGGGTTCATCTGCTTATAAAACTTTTTACCAGCCATTTATACTGAGATAATGCCTATCTTTGTTTTTTCGGTGTGTTGCTTATATACAGCAGAACGATGGATTCTGTTTATGCATCTACTTTTTAGCTTGTTCATATTTCTTGAAGAATTGGGTCCATTGATATTAAGAGATATTAATGATCAATGATTGTTACTTCCTATTATTTTAGTGTTGGTGGTGGTTGTGTATGTGTATGTGATTTTCTTTCTATTCATTTTAATGATGTACAAATATCCATTTCTTCTGTTTTCTTTATTGTAGTTAAACTCATTGCATTCTGTTTTTCTTGTATTATGCTCTGTAGTGCTGGATTGGTAGAAAGGTATTGTTTAATTTGGTTTTGTCACGGAATATCTTGGTTTCTCCATCTATGATGATTGAAAGTTTTGCTGACATCTGTGGTCTCTTAGGATCTGAAAAACCTCTGCCTAGGCCCTTCTAGCTTTTAAAGTCTCAGTTGAGAAATTGGGTGTAATTCTAATAAGTTTGCCTGCTTGTTAATTGGTTTTTTTCCCTTGCAGCTTTTAGAATTCTTCTTTGTTTATTATGTGGTAGGAAGATTTTCTTTTCTGGTCCAATCTGTTTGCTGCTCTATAAGTTTCTTGGACAATCACGGGCATCTCTTTCTCAAGGTTATTGAATTTTTCTTTTATGATTTATGTTGGGCTCATCTGTAGGCTTATATTTTTCAAAATCTACTTAATAAAGATACTCTTAAATGTTTTAACCTTCTATCTAGCCCACTACCCACCAGAGGCATTGGAAAGGAAAGGGACCTGTTTAGAAATATTTCTTTGGGACAAATCCAATCTGTGTTGTCAGGATAGCAGCAATTCAGTTCACATGAATCAATGGCAGTAGCTCAATCCAGTTGCAAACACCATCCAGAAAAAACCATTAGGCTCTGCCAATCAGCTTGAATACTTAGCTACCAGAACACTTTCAGAAGTTCTTTGGTGAATTTCTCTTTATGAAGTCAGGACTAATGATGATTAGCAAAGAAGGCGATGCCACAGTGCCTTCAGTGAAGACTAGTGTCCACAAAGCACAGTAAGGACCAGCAAAGAATGGCAAGGTGAACCAATACCTCACAGCATCATCCACTGTTTGGTTATATTTATACCCTTTCCAGGCATCATGTGTTCTCTCAAGCATGTGTTCATCCTAGCAAAACATCACATGGCTTTTATTCCAGGCAGCTTCCAGAAAAACATGTTTGTTCTCATAAAAACACCCTTACATTTGTCTACTACAGCATAATCATCTTCTCATAAGACAATTTCCAGAAAAACATCACATGACAAAACTTTGTCTCTAAAGAAATTAGAAATTTCCACTTCAGATTTTGTTACTGATGTTTTCTGAGTCTTTGAGCTGGGAATCTTCTCCTTTTTCAATTCTTATTATTATTAGGTTTGCTTTTTTCATAGTGTTTAAAATTTCCTGGATTTTTTGTGTTATGAACAGTTTAGATTTCCATTTTCTTTGACTTATACACTGTTTTCTTCTATCATATCTTCTACCCCTGAGATTCTTTCTTCCATCTCCTGCATTCTGTTGGTGATGCTTATGTCTGTAGTTCCTGTTCTCTTTCCTAGGTTTTCCATCTCCAAAATTACCTCAGTTAGTTTTCTTTATTGCTTCTATTTCATTTTCAGGTATCGGACAGTTTAATTCATATCCTTCACCTGTTTGATTATATCTTCCTGTATTTCTTTGTATGATTTGTTTCCTCTTTTAATGCCCCTATCTGCTTGAATGTATTTTCCTGTATTTCTTTAAGGGATTTGTTGATGTCTTCTTTAAAGTCCTCTGTCATCATTATAAGATTGGGTTATGATCACTTTTCTGTGCTTTAGTTTCATTAGAATATCCAGGGTTTATTGTAGCAGGAGGAATGGATTCTGGTGCTATATTCCCGAGTCTTGTTGATTCTGTTCTTACACTGTCATTTAAGCATCTGGTTTTCCCTGTTATTGGCTGTATAATCCTGATGGGATCAGGACTTCTTGGTAAAATTGGAGGAGCCATATTTCAGACCATGAAGGTCTGAGTACATGACTCTGCTTGGCTGTTCCTCAGACAGACTCCACTAGCAAGTGACTGGTGGAGCAATATTCCAAGCTAGTAGTACTTGGAATTGCCTCATATTTCCATGGGGTGGTAGCAGGCTCCTGTACTCCTGCAAGGTTCCTCAAGACCAAAGAGCAAGCCCAGCAATAGACAATGGAGCTCAGGAGACTGTGCAAATCACATTTGCAGGCTTTGTCTCCAAGCAAACTAAATGGGAAGGAATTGGTAGAGCAGGGTTTCAAGCTGGTTAGTCTTGGGGTTTCCAAAGAGAAGCAGGATGCTCATGGTGTCCTGCAAGGGTTTCTTCAGACCAAAGAGCAAGCCCAGAGTTAGACAGTGAGGCCCAGTGGACCATGTGCAACTCACCTCTGCAACCTGTGTCTCAGACAGATGGGTTGGGATGGCGAGGGATTTGTCAGACAGGGTTCCAAGCTGGTTAGTTTCGTGGTCCCCAAAGGTTTTCACAGGGAAGCAAAATGTTCATAAGGTTTAGCAAGGGCTCTCCAGACTGGAGACTGAGCCCAGAATTAGAGGGGTTCATAGGACCACAATCAAACTCACTTCCATAGGCTTTGTCCCAAATAGATTGGCTGGGATGTCTCTGTGCTTAGTTTTGATTTATTCTTCCTGGTGTGTTTTGTACCATGGGAAGAAAATTAAGATATCCAAGAGCATATCTCTCCCTCTATTAGACCTACAGAGTGGGACAATCTATAGAACTACTGAACTGGTAAAACCAGAAACAGGCAACTTACTCCACCAGACATTCCTATTCGAGGATGAAGACTTGACTATTGAGGACAACAAGCTTGTAGTAGGAAGGGCTGACTTTGCAGGCTTGTGAGAACTAAGCTGCCCTGTAACATTCTGGCTGGTTTTCAATTAGCTGCTTTGCAGATGTGGGCAAAGAGAAGCATACTGAAGTGTTGTATCTTCTGCAGGATCCATGAGAGGACATGTGATGTTTGGAGAGAGCACAAATAGGATTCAATGGACAGTGATGGTGTTCTTGCATAACTAGCTTTGCAACACTTCTTTGGTCTCATGTTTTGTCTTTGCTAATAATATTCACTTCTTTGAGAGAGGCACAGCAGAGAACTTGGCCTCCCAGCTGGTCTTGGTCACTCCCACTGACTCATTAGATTCGGATGTTTCTGCTGGGTCATGGCACTGTTGTCCCTTCATCCTAGATATTCTGACACAACTGAACTTGACTACAGGTATCCTGACAATGGACATTAGAATCCCCTCAACATATGATTTCTAAGCAGGTCCATACCCCTTTGTCCTATTTACCATCTTTCCTCCCCTACCTTTGGCCAATGGGCTAGAAGTACAGGTCAAAGTGTTTAAAAACTCTCGTTATAAATAGGTTTTTAAAAATCTAAGCCTACAATCAAGCACAGAGAGAAATGAATATGGCATGCTCTCTTGTTTGCTTATCCTGAGCTCGCCTTCTCCACTTTTCTTTTTCCAGTATAATATTGATCTTATTGATTTTTTGGAAATTTCACATGTTGAACCTGGATCACACTTGCTTCCCTGTCCTCCAGGTCTACCTCCCTACATCATGTCTCCCTCAAAAAAAAGGAAAAGAAAAAAATACATCAGGTCCAATTTGTGTTTCCTATATACTCATATAGTCAAACTCTCAGTCGCCAATCCTTTAAAGAAAACACCTTCCTCATCCCCCCACTCCAACTCCAGAAGCCATCAACTGTGAAGAGCTATATTTCTGCATCCCTATCACAACTTTTAGGAGCTCTCATCCATGCCTTACTGTTTAGGTTGTTTCTTTCAGGAACAGTAGTTGTCACAGAAACCTTCGATGTCTCTCATTCTCAACTGTGATTCTGCAGTCATTGATACCACTTCAAAAGAAATTTCCTTGCCCATAAAACAGTTCAAAATAACCTGCCCTAGGAAAGACACAATCTATGGTAAGCTGGCTTTCTGTATCCATTAACTTAAAAACAAGACAGTGTCTCACAGACCACACCAATGTCTACAATATTTATTGAAATTCTTGTCCCAGGTAATTCTATTTAGTGTCCAGTTGACTGGGCTATTACAGAGAAGAAAGGCACATATTTATAAAAATTGGCATGCTAATTTATTTGACACTTGGGTATCTGTGTAATGAGTTGTCTATAACAGGCCTTGGAACCAATACTTAGAAAATATATCTGTAAAGGCCAAGATAAAGAACAAATTGAGGTCTTAAGCTTGCAAACTGAATAATATTTATGAAATGATATTAATTTCATCACAAAATGATTTATAATTGTTGCATGTGATCATGCTTTTAAGTTAAGTGGCCTTTAACTACGTAGAGAGAAAATCAGAAGCAAACAAAACAGTTTTCATGGGGAAACATCAATGAATCTGGACAGAGACCTTCCTTTACCATAGATGAGCTTTTTGATTCCACATATTTTTCAGTGTTCTTTTGCTTTATTCTATTTAGACAGAATGGCAGCTTAATTTCATCAATATTGTATTTAACTGATAAATCACAATTATATTCACTCCTGGTGTACATTGAGAATTTTGATGTATGCATCTAATGTACAATGATTAAATGAAGCCAGGCAACATAATCATCACATTGTCTTTTCTCATGAAACAGTTGCATTAAAAAGTATTCTATTTGTTGTTTTAATAGGTGCAATGTACAGCTGATGACTGGAGTCATTCTTCTGTGCACCAGAGCTCAAAATACATTCCTTCTACTTTTTCATTAACAATTCCATATTCCCCTCTCTCATCCATCTATTGCCAGCCTCTGCAAATTTTCCTTCTACTCTCTCCTTCTTTGAGTCCACATATTTTAGAATCTCTCTATAATCATACAATATTTGTCTTTCTGTGCCTGGTTCATTTTTACTTATCATAATGGCTTCCAAGCTCATCATAGATATCATAATTTCCATTTTCTCTGCATAAATGGTATTTCAGTGTGTACATATACCATGGTTTCAATCCTATTTTGATTATTCATTGGTTTTGGTCCCTCAGCATAGCATTCAGTAAGTTGCATGACTTAGAAACCCCAAAAGGCACAAATAGTGTGAAAAGTAGTGAGTACCCCAAAATGAATAGTATACTCTTTTCTAAGCATTGATATCACAAAAGGTCAGAAGTTGTAGAGGCATAGACAAAGGTAAAAGTAAAAATATCAAGTGAAATTAGTGTTTTCCATGTTCTTCAGCTAGATGTGATGGTTGGTGCCTGTGATCTCAACACCCAGGAAGCTGAGAAATGATGAAGCATAACTCGCTGAGTCCTAGCCTGTGCTAGTTAAGACTATGTCTCAAAAACTAAAGCAAAACTCGTACAGTTAAAGTCATATTATGAATCCACTTATTATTGTTAGAAATATATCTTTTTTTCTCCTGTATAAATGCACTACCCTTAGTCCAATAATTGCAATTACTCTGTTTTTTGTGGAGTAGAGTTGCTTAAGATCTTTTTTTTTTTTACTAGTGGCCTGACTTTACTGTCAATTTAACACTTTTCTGGATTGTCATGTACTATTGGGATTTTAACTATGCTGTTAAATTATTGAATTCTTTGCAGTCCTGTGTTATCATCTCTCTTAAGTCTCTTATCTTCCCAGACTGCTGTCTCTGAATTTCAACTAGCTACCACTTACGCTTTTCTGTTCCTATTTTATAGAGATCATGATGTCTTGGATTTTATTAAAACATTATTTCATTTTCTAACATCCTCCTTTGATTTGTATGAAAATATCATTCATTGGTATAAAGAGCTCCAGAGCACTCCAGGTGATTTTTTTTCACTTGTTCTGTGCTTTATTCCTTGCTCATTTCCTACTTTGTTCATTTTTAAATAATGATACATCTACATAGTTTTCCTATGTTGTATATGTTTTCATTCATATGCCAGCTAGCTGACAGGCATTTTTCACATAGATAACAGGTAATACATCATTTTTATACAAGAAATTCAGATGTGCAGCTCCACTTGCTGCTAAACAGAGGTTGGGGTTTTTCTGTTCCTGTTATCTGCTTTGTTTGTCTCTGACCCATAGGAAATCTGTAGAGAAGAAAATACCATATAACTAGCTAACTAGCCAGCAAATCTCTACATCTTTCATCCCACCCTCTTCTCCTTTTTATTTTTAATACAAAAATGCCACTGAGTTTGTCTTCAATGGCCCAGTACTTCTGGGCCTAACCTTAAACATAGCTTTTATGCTGAATGAGACTAAGTTGGAGAAAATTTATTCTTCCCTTTCAAGCAGGAGAGAATGTCTTTCTTAGGCATGGGTGCTCTCATGCCCCTTTGTCCTGTCCAGCAGGGCATTAAACAGGGGTCTTGGGAGATCACCTGAAAGAGAGCAGGGATTGGGGGGAATAGGCAAAGATGCAAAGAACCATGATTTGTCTATAGTCAGATCAAATAGTAATTTTTACTTTTTTCACACAGGGGTTATATACACAAAAAAGCAGGATGTGGGGAAGGGGATGATGCAGGAGCATAGGTGTTTAGGGAGAGTACAGATATCTTCCAGAACAGAGTGTCAGCTGGGTGAAAGTTCAGGGGACAGGTTGCTATGACTCCACCTATGATTCACTTGTCCTTATCTACGTTGGTACTATTCACCAAAGCTACCTATCTACAAGGTCTGTGACTACTCAGGCTAGTAATTTTCCACCAAAGCTGCCTGTTTACAAGAGCTTATCACCATCTGTTTTAGTATTTTTCCACAGAGACCCAAGACTTTGTGTTAGCAGGCATGTATGTTAGGCCTATGCCTGACTTTAGGCCTTCACTGTATAAGCAGAGCTGCCCCCAACACCCCTTTCTCCCTTTTACTGCTGAGAACCTGTCTGATTTGAATCCGAAGGTTCTGTATGGACTGCCATAGTTTGTGTGAGTTCACGCATGCTTCATCAACAGGATATACTTCGTGCTTTTCTGATCTAGCATAATGCAATGCATTCCATCCAAATATGTGCCTTAAGATGGGGCCCATGTCTTGCTATAATAAAAGTTCAACAGTGACTTCAGAATCCTATTGAACTCCTTTCATGACTTGCGTGACATTCACACCATGTTTTTAAAAATATTCTGCCATGACGAGTTTCTTATCTTGTTGTGCTAATAGCAGAGGTATGAACCTATCTTCTTTGTAATTTCTTCAGCGTTTCTTCCAAACTCAAGAAGACCGATGCCAATATCTAGATTGTCAACACATACTACATGGTGTAGTGCTCTTTCTCCATTGAAATCTTTAATATTGGGATCTGTTCAATTATCAGGGAGGACAGAAACAATCTTTGTCTCTAGGTTTTATATGATCTTCATTAGTGGGGACATTTGACCATCAAGGATGTCTATCTTACATTTGTTACATTAAAAAGAAATACACACACACACCCACACATATTCGTGTAACAAATTAATGGAAAAAGAGAGAAAAGAACATTTGGAGAAAGTAAAGTAAAGGGATTGATGTAATGATACTATAATCTCAAAAATAAAGGAAAATATACATAAAATAAAATTAAAAAGACTAAATAGTTCAGTGGTACAATGATTATTGATCACAAATTTATTACTTCAAACCATAAAATAATAAAATGAAATAAATAATAAAGTGTACATGTGTGACATGTTCAATATACAGTTAAGGGACATAACTCTGACAAAAAGATGAGGACCATTGCTTTTACATAAAATACCAGTAAAGGAATCTAGTAGATCCATTTTCTGTTGGATTGAATTTTGTTTCCAATCCACCTTTTTTTTTTTTTTTGAGACAGAGTTTCAGTCTGTACCCTGGCTTTTCCAGGACATCTTTCTATAGACAAGACTGGCCTCAACCCCACAGAAATCTGTGTGCTTCCTAAGTGCTGGAATTAACGGTATGTACCACCACTATGGACTTTACTCATAAATCCTATACTAAGTGAATTTCTTTTCATTTTTTAAATTTTAAATCATTTTTGTTTCTAATGGTTACACAGATGCTTGTTGGTTGTTTTTATCCTATGTTTACTCTTGATACTGTTAAAGGTGTTTGGGTCTGGGAAGGTAGTTAGGTAGGACATCACATAATATCCAGGGGGATCAGGCATCTACACCTAGAAATACAAAAAAAAATGATTCTTGTAATTTTAACAGCTTTAATATTTGACGCTGTTGGCAATTTTTAATATTTTTTAAAATGCACTTTCAGGAATATTTTTAGGATATGTTGGAAAGAAACTTCATCAAGGATGATTAGCCAAAATTAGTTTTAAAATTAAAGTGAGAAGGCTTATTAAAGAAATGCTTATATGTGAAATTCAGTGGGATTTCTAACAGTTTAAACCAAGAAGCAGAGTTAAGCAAAAGTAATGGATTCCTGGTAATGGGAAGAAGGATGTGAGCTTTAAGAGAAAAGCTGGAGAATATATGAGAACTTTCAAGCTGTGCAGTAGCCAGATCATTTCTGATATTCCCACGAATTTTCCTTACAGGCTGTCATCTTGAATGTTCCAAAGATAACACAGATAAAACAAATTTGCTCTGTGCATCATGATGTACTCAAGTCTCTCTCTCTCTCTCTCTCTCTCTCTCTCTCTCTCTCTCTCTCTTTCTCTCTGTGTGTGTGTGTGTGTGTATATGTGAGTCTGTGTGTATATGTGTGTCTGTGTGTGTATGTGTGTATGTTTGCGTAAACACTGAGTTTTTGTGTATGCTGCTCAGGGACCTGAAAATGCTGGACAAGCACACAACCATAGAGCTGCATCTCCAGACTACCTTTTGAAAATATCATCATCGATAACAGGAATAACAAGTATTATTTTCGTCTGTATGCTTGCTAGGTATCCCTGCTTGCCCCACCCATTATTTCTTAATCAAACCTCCTCTAAGAAACTAGTTTCGTTCAGCTTCAGGTCTGAGCATATCTTTGATACATTTCACTCCTTCTGGAATGAGTCAGTGAGTTCCTCAACAGGTTAAATGGAGCCATATTGAGCAGTTAATGATGCGGCAGAGAATATGGTGTGTGGGTGGAGCTCAGTGATGTCCACTCTTTGTCATCCTCCTCCTCATGTTTGCTTAATTAAAACCTCAGATCCTTCCAGCTCTAATACTGTGACTACCTGCAGGCTGTTTATTCATGTTCATATTCATATTCATTTGCTGATTCCTTTCTAACCCACTCCTTGCCACTCTTTTGGATACACATGTTTCTCTGAAATCAGAATGTACTTTATAAAACTTGCTCTATAATCTTCAAAAGCAGGGAAAATCACAGCATTCCCTCCAGTGATCTTCTCCAACAAATTGGGGATATTTGTATTGTGTTGTATTGTAGTTGTATTGCTTTGTATTGTCTTGGTAGAGACGCATAACAGAGATGGATGTGGGAAAGTAAGCTCAAATTCAACATGCATGACATTATACAGTAAGGTGATGCTAGCAATGTAAACTATAGAATTTTAATGCTTTATCAACATACATTCTACTTCCTTTCTTCTGGAACAACACACTGATATTAATTCAGAGGTCAACGCTCCTTTCTGCTCAACCCCTAACTTTACCCAACTCCATTCCCAGAAATTTTATCTTTATTCTCTAATGGCAAATTACAAACAGCAGGGGCAGAATCAGCCATAGAGGTTTCTGACAGCCAAACTTGGAAATCAGGCCTATTATTGTCTCATTCAGGAACTTAAAATTCAAGCAGAAGATTATAACTACCTGGAGACTTGGATATGAGGTTTAGCTACACATATAGAATGAAAAAGTGGCTTTTCTGAGCAGACAGCAATCTGCTATGATGTCTCTCTTAACTCTCATAGATGAACAAAATATTTTGTCTCTCTAGAGACAAAATACAGTACATCTCCAGCTTCAAGAAGTCAAGATTATTTGATAAATTTAACATAACCTACTAAGTGTGTCATATAACATAACTTATTAAGTAGGTTATTGCAGAGAGCCCCAACTGGTGAGAACAAATGATCGTGTGTTGCTCAACCCAATTGATTCATTTACAGTGCAACTTTTATACACAAGGCTCTGCGAAAATCACAGAGGAGAAGTGGGAAAATTTCAAAAGCGAGAGAACCAGAATACTCCTAGTTAATGTCTTCTAGGCATAGCAGAAAAGCTGTGCCCGTGAAAACCTAAAAGTAGGCTTGCTTTGTTAGACCTGCATAATGATAACACCAGTTTACATTCTAATGCAGATGTGGAAAATTTTACAAGAATACATCATATATAAGCAATTACTGAGAGAGAGTCAGAATAAGTCGTCTCCAGGGATGAGTCTTCTGACATATTGTCCAATCCCATGTGGTCAGGTCTAAACATATATGTAGGAACAACCCTAAATGGGTTTTTTGTGACTATTTTATATACATACATACATACATACATACATACATACATACATACACATACACATACACATACACATACACATATATACATACATTTATATAAGAGGAAGAGATTTTGAATTAGACTGGGAGTGGGTAGGGGCACAGAAGGAGTTGAATGAAGAAAGAGAGTGTTAGAGGTGATGTAAATACAGTATTCAAGTGTAAAATTTTTATGAAATTAAAAATTCAATCAAATAAAAATTTTAAAGAGAATTTTAGATCAAAACAAATAAACATTAAATTTTAGGTTCAAAGTTTTAAGAGTTACACTAAAGATGAAAAAAACCTTCAGAAGCATAGATGTTGATTTACTTATTTTATTATTATTCCTTGTTTGTATTTATAGAAAAAAGCACTAGGGTTCTGTTAAATCTAATTACTTATCAAAGGGGTGTGTGTGTGTGTGTGTGTATGTGTATGTGTATGTGTATATATATACATATATATGTGTGTGTGTCTGTGTGTGTCTGTGTGTATGTATATATGTGTGTGTGCATATATGTGTGTATGTATGTATGTGTGATTTTATATATATGGTGATGTACTCAAGTCTAAGAGAAGAACAAATTATAGATGAAATTTTAAAAGGACTCCTAAAGAGGAACGTGATCACATTTTATATTTAGCTTTGAAATGGGTTTATGACCACCTCTATGACATTATCTGGTCCCACTTCCCTCATTGCCAATTCTATTCTATCCCTTGACATGTTGTGTGCCACAGTTGCCCAACAACTACCACAGTGTTTGAAAAAGCAATTTCCTCTGAATAGAGTGTACATGGAGGAGGCTTGCTCATGACTTTTGTGTGTATCAGAGAGGGTTTTCTGACATCTCATTATTCTGTTTTTATATCATAGTAAGATTGTATTCATGTTTGTCTCTAGCTGATCTTTCTGTCCTTCTCCCTATCTTCCTCCTATCTCATGTGTATAGCTGCTTGAATTAAGAATTTTAATTGTATTCCCCTGAAAACACCTGCTTGCACAAACGTGTCTGTACATAGCTTCTGGAAACCTGCCCCGACTTGGTTCTAATTGATAAACAAAGAAGCAAACAGCCAACAACTGGGGAGGACAGACAGAGGCAAGGTTTTAGAATTCCCAGGCATGGGACTGAAAGTAGAAGAGAGAAGAAGGAGGTCTGTCATATGGGAGAATGTGGAGGAGAGGAGAATGTGATGCCTGAGAATAGTGCTGGACAGAGAGGCATGGCCACCATGTGAAGGAGCCTTGAAAGCATGGCCCAGAAGGCCACCCAGCTGGGTCTAGAGCAGCCAAAATAGAGCATAGAATTGCTAACTAATAACTCAGGATTATCAGTGGGAGGTAGATGCATGAAGGATAGGCAGTGGTCCAGCTATTGTGCTGTTTAAGGCATATTAAAATATAAAGGCTGTATGTATGTGTCTTTCACTAGGGAACTTAAACCATTGAGTCGAGTAGCGAACCACACTGCCAGGATTAATTTATATTTAATGTTACACTTCTGCCTTCCTTTTACTCTCTGCCATTAGAATCTGAGTTCCATGAACACATGAGTATTTTCTGTCCCATTCACTGCTATAGCCACAAAGCATGCACTGAAACATTAATAAATGAAGAGATGGGGAGAGTGAAGACATTAGAAATTGAGACATCTTCAAGACAGAGAAAACTTCCTACTAACATATAGGTTCAAGTACTTACCACCTGATGCTTTCCTGAAGTCTGAATATAGCATGGTCTCTGGTTTTAAAAGGCACAATGCCTGCTGTGGGAATATCGCATGCACCATGATTCCAGCCCTTGATCTTTCAGAAGGACTAAATGATGTTGCAGATGTTGCCCAAAGGAAAGAGGCCAGCATAGCTGCTGAGAAATTCTAGACTGAAACACAAGGCTTGCTTTCTCTTGAAATATTATGATTAAAGATGAGAACAAAATCTGATGGGATTTGGAAAGAGTAAACACATTTTTATACTGCTAGGTCCAGAATCTTATTTTTAGTTCCTTCTTAAAGCTGGAAGGAAAGCACATCTAGGGATAATAAAATGTCACCTTCTGGTGTCATGCCACTTCATAGTTACAGCATGGTATTTGTTTTGCATTTTCAAAGTATTCATCCAAGATCTGTACGGTGAATATCATCATTTCTGTTCTTGAATTTGAACTGTATATTTATGGAATTCAGCCCCAAATTGTCCACAACAGGCTTCTGGAATTGAATTATGTGACCACTGGGTGATACACACATGGCACAGATCTAACTAGGACAGAAGCTTTGGAAACAGAACTCACACTGACCCACAATCCACAGAGGAGGCATATAGCAACTTGCAACCTGTAACTGGGTCACAGGCCTGACAGTACAAATGAATGAAGTGCTTTGTATACATTATGATTAAGACTTATACTTTATGTATTATAATACTCAAGACATCTAAGATATAATGCTAATTTACAAAATATGAAAACTGGAATCATTAATATATCGCAAAATATAGTTAACAGATCTTGACCCTGAAACACTGTAACAGCAGTTACTAAACAATTTCTCTATACACTACAATGTAAGCATAAACACTATTAGAATGAGAGAAAGCTATCTCTCATTGGATAATCCAAAACTATAGAGAAAAGCCAAATGAGAAATGGGAACTAAAAATTGCATGAGCTTAAATAAACTAGTCACTGGATAGGCTTGATCACAAAATGGAAATGATAAAAGAAAAAAATAAGTGAACTTGATAGTAACTGACTAGAAATTATTTAGCTAGAACCACACAGAGAAGAAGCAAAGAAAGATAAGCAGCTCCTTAGACCTGTAATATAATTTAAGAAAAAAAAAAACAGTCATATCATAAAAGTGTTAGAAAAAAAAGGCAAAGATGGCAAAGAATAGTATGAGTATTTTTAAAGAAGATATTAACTATCTTATAAAATTTGACTAAATACTTAAGTTTAAATTAAAAATTATAACATCTAACTGTTCTCACTATTATTACTAATATGATTATGCACACTTGTTTGGCACAGACTATGCCACAGTATCTCATAGATTAGAAATGACACTTATAATCCTGTGTCAAAGATCAAAGGTTAAAGTACAGGAACAAAAATGGAGAAGAGACTGAGGGAAAGGAGGTCCAGTGACAGATCCAAATTGGGATCCATCTCAAGGTGAGACTCCAAGGCCTGACACTGTTACGGATGCTATGATGTGCTTACAGACAGGAGCCTAGCATGGCTGTCCTCTGAGAAGCCCTACCAGCAGCTGACTGAGACAGATGCAGATAGTTACAGCCAACCAATGGAAAGAAGCCGGGGACCCCTGTGGATGAATTAGGGAAAGGGTGGAAGAAGTTCTGAAGGAGAGAGACCCCAGAGGAAGACCAGTAGTCTCAACTAACCTGGACCCTGGAGATCTCTCAGACACTGAGCCACACTAGCTGATACGAGCCCCCCAACCCATATACAGCAGAGGACTGCCTGATCTAGCCTCAGTGAGAGAAGACACACCTAACCTTCAAGAGACTTGAGGCCCTAGGGAGTACTGAGGCCTGGTGTGGTTGAGGGGGACATGGGGACACCATCTTGGAGACAGGAGAAGAGGAATGAGATGAGAAACTGTTGGAGGGTATGCCAGAAGGGGGATGATGAATACAAAGAAAAATGAAAAAAGAAAACAGAAAAGCGGTGGATACAGAAAATATGTTAAAATGATTAATTTCTTCTCTCCATATAATTTTACCAGATGTTATTTTCCTATACCAAGATTATCAAAAGTTTTTATTTAGTTTTTGGAATAGCAGCTAACATAAGGAGGCTTAAAATATTTGAGGAGGCAAAATAAAAAAAATATAACTTCAATACAGGATGTAAACTTGGCACTAACCTGTTCAACTGTTGAATTTCTCACAGAAGAGACTCTGCTGATACTTGTATCTCCTGTGTTTCTGGTACATAACACTGCTTAATAGTTATAAATGTGTAATTTGAAAAAACTATATTGGTTATATAAATGGGAACATAATGGGAGGACCATCTTTTTGTCACATAGTGATGGTTACTATTGATTGAGAACTTAACAGCATCTGGAATCACCTAAGATCAAATCTCCAAGACATGTCTGAGAGAGATTATTTATCCTCTGGGCATGTCTGTGAGGGATTACACTTATTGGGTTAATTAAGTGAGAAAACCAAGTTACACTCTGTCCTATGTTAGGGACCTGAACTACACACAAAGGAGAAAGCTAACTGAGTACCAGCATCCATTTCCTACTGTGTCGTGACTATGGATGCATTGTCACCAGCTTCCCCAGAGTCCTGCCTTGAGAACTTTCCCACCAGGATGGATTGTACTGTGAGCCAAAAAAAAAAAAAAAACCATATTTCTTGTTGTTTCTGTCACCATATTTTATCATAGCAATAGAAGTAACCAAGAAAAAGATAAACTAGTTTCTTGATCTTAGGGAAGACACATAATCTGGAGTACAGCACACCATTTTTGAATGAAAAAGAGTACTAGCTTCCAGCCACAGTATCTAATAAAGATTAATGAGCATGGTGGTAGTGGTGGTGGTTGTAATGTGTGTGTGTGTGTGTGTGTGTGTGTGTGTGTGTGTGTGTGTGTGTATGTATGTGGTGTGTGTAAGTGTATGTTTGAGCATGCTCGTGCTTGCACACACAAGGGAATACCATCCTCAGCTCCTGTCTGTTGCTCTGTTTTCTTCCAGTTCTACCATGGTATAAAGCTTCTGCTGCATATTCCTGCCACCATTAACTGAGCATCTTTCTCTGTCATGTCTTCCCTGTATAGTGAACTCATCTCTCTGTAGCTATGAAACAGGTGCCCTTCTCTCTCTTATGTGCTATGGCCATGGAAATACAAAAGCACCTAGTACAAGCTTAGATGAATGACAGCTTCATGTGAAGCCTCTAGCTACCACCACCACATCATTTGGGGCATTTTAAAACACTAAATGAGAAAAAGAACATCAACCAGAGATCAGGAAGCAAAGGAGAGAAAACTAGAAAGAAGAAAATTGTTTACTTCCTTGTTTATACTTTATTTTTGTTGCTTTAGAAGGATAGAGTAAGTTTGGGGAGCTGAATTAGTGAGTTCTTATTTTAACTGTTAAGGAACTAAAAGGCTGTGTCTGCTCTTCTGTGCTTTAGTATACATTTAATGTCAGTGCTTTTTCAAAGCTTGGACTGATCAAGGATACCTTGAGTAGTTTAATTTTTGGAAAATAAAAGAGAGATTCCCAGGTGGTGTCTTCAGGGTTGCTGGTGTGATCTACCCCATGTTGTGTCAGAGTCTCATTCTATTGCTCCAGGCTGTGGGAGCTCATTGTTGCTAAATGCAGATCATATCTTTGCCAAGTCCGATCATTTGGACACTGGTACTTGAAGTTTCTCCTCATAGAAATGGCAGCTGAGGACTGAAGAAAGGGTGTTAAAATCCACATTACATTTCTCCTATGGTTTAATTTTTCATTCCTTCTAGCTTAGAAATAAGGGAGAAATAAAAAGAAGAAAAACACACTCAGAATTCCATTAATAAATTTCTCCTAAAACTATTTTCTCCCAAGACTTGGTTAATTTACCGCCCAGAAAACAATAAGGCCATCATTTTAAATCACAAAGCAGATGCAGCATTCAACTGTCTCTTCTTTGATCACAAGAAAGAAATTAGACAGAAACAACCAAGAGCCAAACAAATAAAATGAAAAGTATCTCGTTTTGATGCTTTATTGATGAAAAATACTTCCAAGTTCTCCCAGCACTCCCAGAAATGAAATTACCTTCTGCTTTCCTGTGTAAGCACAGGGGCACTGGGATTTCAGTGTCTTAGAAGAACTGTGAAAACTGCAACATAAGCAATAAAGTTTACTGAGCATCTTACTCTGACTGCTCATTCAAAGTGCTGTGAGCATCAGATAAAGCTGGCACTGCGGGCATCTTAATGTCAGTCAGTGAGGTAGTGACTTGTTCCTTTATGACGTTTCTTGACACTGAATTTCTGGATGTTACTTATGAAAAAATACGTAGGAAATTGATGCCCAGAATTCAAAAATATATCCAACCAAATCATCACTGGCCAAAACCAATTTCTTGACTTTACAGCCTGTATGTGCTCTAAGATAAATGAAATGAAAGTTTTAGTGTTCTCAAAATCTGAAGAACAATTTGGAGAAAAAGAAAAACATGATTCATTTCATTACACTATATAAGCCTGTGATTATCCTTATTTACAAATGAGGGAGGTGAGTCTTGGAAATGTTAATACAGGAATCTTCTCTGTGTCAAATATGTACAGAATTAATATAATTAATGGTAAAATAATCAGGGTTACCTCATTCCTAGCCCATCACCACACTTTTCCCCTCAATAACCTTTCAGTCTGAGTGAGCAGTTTATTGCTCCCATTTTGCAGGTTATACCTACCAGGTGTTGGAGTCTGAAACCTTGACATTTGGGATTTATTTAAACTGTCCATATTATCTCTCTGTGAGTAGGAAAACAGAAACATCTGGTAATCTTGTGATATATCTTGGACATGAGACATAGCAAAATATGTGTTCTGACTTTTAGTTATTAACTATGCTGAGTAGGTGTGTTTTGGGCTTTAGCTTGAACTTTATAGTTTTGCATCACAGTTGTATCATATTAAAAGTTGTAAAGTAATCCTGATTTCAAAACCACTCTGGGACTGAGAGCATAGGTATAGCCATAGTTCAACTGCTTAATAGCCCATGCTCTGTAGTCACAACCATTAGCTCAAGAATGTGACTTCCCACATTCAGACTGTATTTTCCTACCTCAGTTAATCTAATCTAGAAAAGTCTTCTCAGGCACAACAAGAGATCTGTCCTTTCTGGTGCTTTTAGACCCTGTCTAGTTTTAACCATCGTAAGTCAACTCCTTGACAACTTAACAGTAAAACATCACGTTAAGCCATCATCTTCCTCTTCTTATCCCTTAGCACTTCATATCCCTTAGTGATAAGCTCAGTGGACTCATGGCCATCTCCAAAGGCAAATGCATGAAGTCCAACTTCAAAGTCTTCTTTATCTTTGTCAGTTCCTAAACTGTTGAAAATCATGTATGCAGAATTTCTTCCAGGACCCAAGGAAATCTTTTAACAGTCATCCTCTGCACAATTAAAAAGTAATCCTGTGAAGTGTGGAGGTATGTGTCTATGTGTGGTGGTATGTGTCTACAGTCTCAGAAACAGGGGTGTGAAAGGAAGTGAATCAAGCTCATGGTTATCCTCAATTACATAGCAAGTTTGAAGCCTTGTCTAAATCACACACTCACTATCAGTCAATCAATTGATAAATCAAATGAATTATAAATGTCTAAAATACAGTAGTATAAACATCCAAATTCTAAAAAAAAAAAAAAAAATAAGAGGAACATATTAAGGAAACCTCATAGCAAGTAGAACAAAACTCAGCGAACAAACAGCAAGTTCCAAGCTTCATGTCCAGCATCTGGGGTTTCTAACGTCATCATCTGGGATCCACAAGCCTAGGTAACTCTGTCCCTCCAGTTTTATTGCCTATAGCACACATAACCTCTTTCTGGGGCCTGCTCCACTCCAGGAGTTCATCTTTCCATAGTAAACAGACCATAGTCCTGATATCACTAACCTCCTAAATCCTCCCTTTACACTTGGGATTTACTTTTACAGCTTTTCCCTACAGCCTCCTGGGACGTTCTTACAGAAAACCAGGCTCTGTTATGCCTTGCTTGGCCACAGTAGCCTTCTTGAACCTTGACACAGCCTCCTTTCATTCTAGCATCTGTTGTGCCTCTGAGAACAATGTCATGGATAATGCCACCAAGTTCTGATGCCAAATTAAGATGTAGCCCCAAGCCCCAAACAACAGTTGCATTGTCCTTTGTCTTTCCTCCAAGCTGATCTCCAAGAGAACACCTTCCAAAATGGTTACCTTCCAACATGTAATATATTCTGTGGCTTTCCAAGTTAAGGCTCTCTTTCTCCCACACGTATTATTATTATTTTTACAAGACAGAGCCTTCCAGGCATTGGCTCTTGTCCTTGAGTACCCTTCTAATTTTCACAAAACACAAGGTTTCCATTTAATCATTCTACCCTCTTAAATAATCACAGTTACCTTTCAACTTGACTTGTCAGTAACATTAAGCTTTACTCTTGTCCTTTCAGACATGAACATTTAGATTATATTTCTGTTCCATTCTTTACTCTCTCTTCTTGCTGCATACCTGGATGAACATTGTACCAATGCCATGACCTGAATATCATTCTGCCTTTAAATATCCTCTGCCAAACTAATTAATTTTGAATTCTCACTCATTAAGTTCCAAAACCTGGGAAGAATAGAGAACAAATACAGAATAGAACACATAGGTCCTCTATTTCAGTTTCTTATAGAGTCCTTCTTCCCTTCTGAAACCCAATAAGCTTGGCCTCTACAACTACTAATTATTATTAGCATCCTGATCCTTCAAACTCCTATCAGAATGGACCACTAATCTCTGCTTTCAAAATTCTAGGGCCTTTGTAACCCAGTTATGCAAACTCTTTCATGTTACTTCCGTCAAACTAGTTCCAAAGGCCCATAAAGCACATAGTCAGGTATGTTATAGCTATAGCCCCACCTCTTCAGGAGCACTTTCCCTTGTATTGTAGTTTCATTATTTTATTTTTCATTGTGATCAAACCACAAGATAAGCAACTAAAAGAAGGAAGATGCCATTTTGGCTCACAATCTGGGATACACCCATCATAGCAATGTCATGTTACCAGAATCACAAGGCAGCTAATCACACGGAATATTCATCCAGGAAGCAATGAGCAATGAATGTTTGTGCTCAATAACTTTTCGCCGTTATGTAATTTGGGACTCCATCCTAGAAATTAGGGCTGACCACATTTAGGGTGAGTCTTGCTGCTTCAATTAATGTCATTTAGAAAATTTCTCAAACGCATGCTCAGAGGTTTGCCTTATCTGTGATACTAAAGTCTGCCAGCTTGATAATTATTAGTACCTATTATGGTTTACCTCCTTCTACAGTGGCTAATCAAGATGTGGGATGTCACCTAAAAATGTTCAGAAAAGTGTTTCCCCTTAGAGACAAGAAAGCATAAAAGGAACCCCTACGTCCCCAGCAGCCTGGATACTATCATGCCCACCATCTTCCATGACTCTATGAAATACACAGCAAACTAGAATGGATGCTCTGTGTCTTATCATATCCTAGCTCCTTTGTGTGAGAGGGTATAAGGAGATAATGAAGGGATTGAAGGCACCTATAGTCTAAACTGAGTTTGTAATTCAGTCACTGAACCTCCTCTTCTGTTCCTTTAACCAAGTCTTTCCCTTACATCTGGCCCTGAATAACTGGATCCCTGTCTTATTTCTGATGCTAGAGACCCTCTCTTGCTCTTCTCTAGTGGAATTTGTTACCCTTGGTTGGTGCCATGATTCCTATAAAGCCTTCCCATTCCTAATGTCCCTCCAAGAAGAAGCTGTCAAAGCTGGAACATAAGGCTTTATAAAGGGATTAAAGGCCCAGAGAATGAGGGAATTTACAGGACTAAGTGGTGTTCCTAGACCTCATGCTCCCTGACACATCCTTTGAAATAACCTAGTATGAGTAAATAGAAATGCCTCCTTCCTGTCATTAGTGAAGCCTGAAATAAGATTCCACAAAATCGTCCATGATAGCTTCAGACAGGAATATAACAGAACAGCCCAGTCCTCTCTGTAGGGGAAGAATTCTTGAAGTTTTGGACACTAAAAAAAATGAAAGATATCACAGTATAATAAAAGGGTGATGACATATATTTATATGTTTTTCTCATTGATAAATTTAATATACTGAGTGCCTTATAGGTTTATTATAGGTTATGTTTTTATAATCATGAAGAAAGCTACAAGAAATAAAACACATGAAAACCCTGCTGTCTTGCTATCATATGATGTAAGAACTGCCAGTGATATAACAGTCTTGGGTTTACAAATAAGACATGTTGAGGAAGCAGAGATTATTTTTAAATCAACCCGTCGGGTAAAGACCTGATGGCCTAAAAGAAGTGACACTCTATGGTAATTTAAATAAGAGTTGTCTGCCATAGACATATGGTTCCCAGTTAGTGGCACAGTTTGTGAAAGTTATGGAATTTTTAGGAGGTAGAGACTTGCTAGAGAAAGTATGTCACTTGGGGAAGAATTTAAGGTTGTGTGCCAGCTAAATGGCTGCCAAAAAGATTAATGAAATAAATAGATACCCCCACAAAGCCAGGCCCAACTATTAATAAGATGAATAACAATTGACATCCAGGGAAGAGAAATCTCCCTGAAAATTCCCTTCTTTTTCCTTTCCAGGTAAAAATGAATCACCCATGATATCTGCTGTTAGAAGTTCTAATCCATATGCTGGCCTCTGAATTTATACTACTCAGACCTTCGATGGGCCATTGACAAAGGACATCAAACAACTAGAGACTAACATCACGAATATGAAGAAATCCTTCATTTCACTGTCTGAAAGAGGCCCCCCAAAATTGCAAAGGACTTTATTTGACTTGATTTACTCCTTTACAACAGAAAAGACTGTGTACAGCTCTTGACTGTGTACAGCCCTTAAAGAAGATTGTTGCTTTTACATAGACAAGACAAGGATGGTTAAAGAGAGCATGAAAAAGGTCAGAGAAGACCCTGAGAAAAGACAGAGAGAGCAAGAGAAAGATGAGATCTGGTACAAGAATTGGTTTTCAACCTCTCCATGGTTGTCAATCCTACTTCCTCCCATCTTGGGACCAAAAATTGGGTTATTTTTGCTTATTTCTTCTGGTCCAGGGGACCTTGTAATGGCTCCGTTCCCCCTGTTGTTGTCCAGTGAGGCATGAGGGCCATACCCATCCCGATGCATCAAGCATCAAAGAAATGTAGACGAAAACTGAGTCCTATGACTTCAGGTTACATATATCTTCAGTACCAATTACACACTACACATATTCATTAGCAAGTGCGTAAGAATCATACCTCTAAAAGCTTCCTTCCAGTAAGTTTTCTCCATATTTTATCTATGGAGAAAGAAAGAAACAGAGATTAGTCACAGTTCAGAGAAATGTCATCATCTCAAGAAAGAGATGGTTTAGGCAAGTTCCTTGAGCAAAGACTAAAACGTCAGGGGTTCTCAAGGATAGGACTGATCTGAGGATCCTTTTGATCCCACTAAAAGGAATATGTATCATGTAAGAGGACTGTGATCTTCATATGAAACAAAAGAGCAGTGTACTCTACATCCTTCAAAGAAGAAGTAAGAGATGGCTTGTTGTAAACTCTTTCATATTGTAGGCATGGGTCTTGTATAGATCATTTCTCCTCTTAGAATTGCATCTTCCATTTCTTTAAAGCAAGCATTCTACAAAAAGATTTTCCAGGTTTATTCATGTTCTGAAATTCTTGAGTCTCCAGCTTTGTCATTTAGGTCAGATAGAAGAAGAACAAGACTACCAAGAGATCAGATATTGGGGGGGGGCAGCCTTCAGTGTTCTGCAACTTCTCAGAACTATATCAGCAAAAGCCAAGCCTTGAAAACAAATTAAAATCTGTTTATCCCCCAATACAAACCACTGCCTTGGGGACATCAGAAAATTAAAACCCATGTGTGTTCCCACTGGATTTATTTTTAATTTCTTAATGCGAATATCTGAGAAGAGAAGCTTAAGGCAAGTACTTGTAAAATTAAGAAATGTAACAACAACCTGTAAATCAAAGGCCCTCTCCCAGTAGCACATAGAAAGGATAATGTGTTGAAATACTCTGACAGTTGATGTGAGACAGGTAGGAATTAGGTCAAATGGCATGTGGATGTACATGCACAAACACACACACAGACCCCCCCCACACACACACAAGCACATGCACATGAACCTGTATGAGCCCATACAGCCATAAATACTTTATCATTCAGATCCATAGTTGGAGAAACTAATTATACTTCTATATGCTTCTATTACTTAAATACTACACTAATGAACAGACACTAACACTTCAAAGCTGTACACATTGTATCTATGCCTATACATCTTTTACAGCTGGTATTATACATTGCATAATACATGTTTGTGTGTTATATGAATAGAAACATACCTGTCCCTACACGTTTCTTCAGTTACTGTACCTTTAAATAAGAGATTGGGGTCTATCTACTGGGATAACTATAATAAAAACCATGCTCGTTTAAAGAATGAGGGCTGGTTCTGGTAAACATTAGGAAACTGTATCTGAGTCCAGGGAAATGTCAGCAGCATCTATGTCACATTAGGAGGCACAAGATAATGATGATGTGGCACATAAAAGCCAACTGCAGAATGAAAGTGGCATGCTTCTCAGTGTTTAAGACATTGGGTCTAGGAGGCCACTAGGGTTAGTTTCAAGATTACCATAAATACCAAACAGAGGCAAATAGGAACCTTTCCCTCCCATGGGTCTGGGGGAAGACACAGCACCATAGCCCTAGCAGGGACAAAGCACCAAAGGCCTAGGTTGAAGTAGGGCAGCAGGGCAGTAGAGGAAAGAATACAAGAAGTGCTGAAACCCTCTGAAAGTGAAACACTCATATAAGTATGTGAATTAGATTTTTTATGGAAAAATGATAGATATAAATCCTGTTGGACTGAAAACTTGGAAGACAAGAGAAGTATAGATTGGCTGACAATATTGAGAGGTAGGTAGGCAATATTATCTTTAAGAGAACAGGGACAACAGGGTCCAGAAGCCACTCTCTGGCACTTCTTAGTTCTTGTGTGGGGGAATAAGGCATTGAATCAGAATCCCATAGATATTGATAGCAGCAGAGACCATTAGAAAAAGCCCTACCCTTGATACACAATAAATTGGAACTTTTGTGTCCTGGTACTATGGACATTCACTCAGCATTTACTTTTTCTCCACATATTTTGTTACATGTCAGCCTTTGTGGGAAGAGCCTTCCATTTTATTTCTCTCTACACTGACTTTCTTCATATGCTAATTTTTACCTCAATCTATATTCTCCTGCAAAATTATGAAATAGCCACGTTTTTCAGAGTGTGAACTGGAACATATATTTGGATTAAAGAAATAGCAAAGAATCAAACTAAATAGAAAAACTAATTAAAGGACGTATTTAAGAAGCAATTAGAGGCAGGGATATAAACCTTAGGCTCGAACAAAGAAGTGGGCTTCAGTCATGAAAATGACTTTGGGCTAGGACAGAGAAATAGGCTCAGATATTTGGGTCATCCTGATAAGCCCTTAGAAATAGTGATCACTGGGAGTGATCACGGGACTCTGTTTACTGTCTTGCTTGTTCTTTGACTATCAGTGTTTATTGTCTTGGTTGTTCCTTGACTATTTGCATCTACTGTATTGTAAGCTCCTCAACCTAGAACTTACCTTAATATTTTCATGAAATTAAAATGGTATGAAAGCAAAAAGGAGGAGGAGAATTGGGACAGGGGTTTATGGGGTGGGAGGGGAAAGGGAGTAACATCTGAAATGTAAATAAACAAAATATCCAATAAAAAAGAAAAAGAAATGAAACTTTCTGGACTAAGAAGATGATGAAGCCAGTAAGAAGAATGGCAAAATCAGAAGAGAAATAACAGAGTTAGAAGAGCAACACCAATGTCAGAAAATTTATCAATACCTGGCACTGTTATGGAAGACAGTGTGATTGACAAAGGCCATGATATGCTTATTAAGTCACACAGGCTCCTGTACTTATGTCCTCACAATATCATATCTATTCAATTCATTCTAAAACGTAGGTCAACTGTGGACCTCTGCTCCTGTGGAATCAAGAGTCTGGGAGAATGGAATTTTCAATTTATTGTGTTTTCCCTTACTTGGTTTCAGAGAACAAACTGAGATAAGGCATTGAATGTATGTGATACTTGACAGCATAGGCCATTTGTGTTCCATAAAATCACGAGATATTACTTGCCTTGTATAAGTTGAAAACTCATAAAGTAGAGCTGGGAAGGAATCAGAAACAAAGAAAGAGTAGCATTCTTTGCTCTCCCTACAGCAGTGAGTCTATGATTACATCTGCTACATAGGGCAGAGGGCTTATGTTGTCATTTCAGACACTGCTTCATCTTGACCATGGCAGAATTATCTGTGACAGCACAAAAATCAGGACATCTCTCCGGGCAGCAGAGAAGGAGGGACTTCTAATTGCTCTGGGTCTCAAAAGTCACAACAACCATCTTGCCTTGAGAAAAGGAGATCATTAATCCTCAAGACAGAAAATAAAATGAGCTTTCAAAATAATGAACAAAAAGCACTACCAAACAATGATCTCATTGTGATATCGTGTGCTCATAGCGTGAAAGGACTCAATATTTTCTTCATAGAGATTTGAGCAATCCATATTTATTTAAAGGAAGTGTCAATCAAATCAGGGATCCAGGGGAGAAAGGGAAAAATATGTAAGAACAATATCTTAGGGGCAAAGAGAACAGTCTAAAAATAACACTGCCTGTGTTCATTTCATTTCTGTATCCCTAATATCAGGTGCTATGTCTTTAATAAGCATTGGTGGAATGGATTTATTAATAAAGTCATATTGTCAAATATGTTTCCCTACCTAGAATGCCGTTCCTTTCCATGTGTGTGTGTGTGTTTTTAATCTTACTTGTATTTTATGTCTTGTCATAAGTCACACATGGAGTATCATTCCCTGGTAGGAATCATGTCTGGCAACCCAGAACAAAACATCTGCTATTCCTCTTAGCTCAACCTCAGACTTACTACAGCCCCTGCCATTGAGTCATGTTTGTCGATCTCTTACTTGTTTCTGAGCATTCTGTAGGTAACAACCATTTTTTATTCTCTTTTTCAGTTATCCAGTGTTCTTTACACACAGTAGGATCACAGTGCAAAGAAGTAGACAAGCTGTTCCAAGAGACATTAAACAGAAAATATATACCTTGACTAGTTACCAATGGAACACAGTTTTAAGGGGACAGAAAGATTTAATGATAAATAAAATTTATGAAATAAATATAGTCTGTTGAGGTTTTGTCTTTTACTGGTTATGGCAATTGTAAGTGCAGACATCGAAGACCTGCAGTCTGCATGTAATCCCTGTGACTCATCCCCAAGTTAGTGGTGATTAGTAAATAGCCAACAGGGCAGTAATACATGGGCAGAAGAGATAGTTGTGGTTGAGTTTTCACAGGCTTAGAGAGAGAGGACCACAAGGAGGGAAGGAGCAGGAAGAAGCCACAATGAAATAGAAGAGTAACATGTAGCATGGAGAGGGAGAGTCACCATGGAGTAGCTGAGCCATAAAAACATGGCCAAGGGCTGGCCAGTTGGGGATAAGAGCAGCCCAGATGGAAAATAGTAAATAGTAAGTGATAACTTGGGACTATCAACAGGAAAGCAGATTCTAACAGCATGGAGAGTAGGCAGCTGCCCAGCTCTTGTGATGCCTAAGGTATACTGAAAATATAAAGATTATGTGTGTCTTTCATCCGGAAACATAAATAGTCTAAGGAGAGGAAGACCTGCACTGGGATTTTTTAGTGATTATTACTATACTGTCCAGTTGTGTGCTTTCTGTGTTGCTGTATATTTTATTGACACCAGTGAGGAATCACACATTCCTTCTAAATCCTATATCATCAGTTGGCCATGATTCCTTCAGTAAAACGTTTTGCCCTGAAGTTACAAATTAAGGATTAAAAATGAGAAAGGTGTTTTCTATATTGTAGATAATTTCAATAGCTTTTATATAATTGCTTTCATTGTGTGTGTGTGTGTGTGTGTGTGTGTTCTCTTGAAAACCAATCATGCCCCTCTCAGAGCTGGATTCAATAGAACTCCCTTCAACAAAAAGAACTCTTTATGCAGCCAACTAGATCCTAGGTCCTCTTATAAGTTCCTCTGTTTCTTCCAAAATAAACATATTTTTAAAATGTGTCATTTGGTTTACTCAGGAAATTACATATTTCTTCTACAAATCACGTGAAAGGATCAAGTGTCAAATGTCAGTACTTTCTCAGAAGAGTTAGTCATTTGTGTAGCCAATCTTGTCTTTCATTTAGAGAAAATCACTTCTAACTACATGGTCTACTCAGCTGCCTTTATGGATCTAGTCATAGACTATGCATACTTGGTGACCCCAGGACATTAAATTTCACATGCCT
Source organism: Grammomys surdaster (assembly GCF_004785775.1). NCBI lineage: Eukaryota > Metazoa > Chordata > Mammalia > Rodentia > Muridae > Grammomys > Grammomys surdaster. The sequence continues at coordinate 9,220,416 of NW_021604669.1, forward strand.
GCACTCTGCCTCAGCAACTTTTCATGTTCCATAACCAAGTTTCCCACATGGAGCCTCTGCGTGGCAGAGATATCACAGTCCTCCCCGACCTGGGGCTGAATATTAATGCTGGACTAATTACGCATCAGAGTTGGGTCATCCTAGGAAATTATGTTATCACCAGTTCCCTGTAAAATTAAAATCATGAAGGTCCATTTAATACTATTAGCTCCAAACTCCTTAGCCTGGTCTTAAAAGCCCTCTACAGATCTTTTAGTTGTTAGCCCAGGCTATCTACTAAGATACCCTTTTAGGGTATACTACTGATTATAGATTTTCTGCTTACAAAGCTGACTTCGACCTTCAAGTTCTGTTCCCAGACCCATTTTCCTTACTTCTCCAGTTTTTGTCTACATGGGGTTTTTAGTATAACATCCTGACAGGCAATTAGCGTGATAAAATGTCCCTAAAGTCTGGGTGCTTATTGTCAGTAGTACCTTGACTCAATACTTGGTATTTTACAGAATAACTCAACACTACCTTCATGCCTCACTCTGATTATAAAATTCCAGAATTAGGTAGAGTATCTAGAGACACCATTTTCTTATGAGTTCAAGAAGTAGCCAAACTAAGGATACTAGGCCAGAATCATATCTAAAGCTGAATATGGGACAGCAAAATGTCAATGAAACAGTAAATCTTAAGGCAAAAAGACAAGGTAGGTGTCTTCAGGTATACTGCACTGTCTAGATGAATTTTAACTATAGTACAATAGTCTATATCCAAGTCAACTTGAGACATAAGAGGAAAGTATTACTTCTTAGACTTCAAAATCTTGAACTATTTCTGGCTTCTTCTTTGGTATCCCTTCAACAATGTTTACCTCTATTGCTTTCAACTACTATATGTTGTGTCCTTCTTTCTCCTTTTCCCTTGGAGAGATTGCTCAAAACTTCTATCCAGTATACAAAAGAGAGAGTGCTTCATTCAAATACATGAAAGAAAAATAGCAAAAAATAAAAGCATTCAGCATGTCTTTTGTCTTACAATCTTCTGCTATATTGGCACTTTGTGGCCCAGTGATAGACGTGATGCTGGCACAGGGCTCCCAGTCAGGCTACTTTCTAGGTCAGATGACTCAGGCTCTGTCTTTATCTGAATTAGTACTAGAGGAAAGGAGAGAAAAATAACAGAAGAAAGCTTAGGTAACACAACAGCCAGCTTCCAAAGGCTAAGAGAGTTCAAAGTGACTCCAGTCAAAATATATGCTGGAAACCTGACTACTGTGGGATGTGCGATTCCTGTCACATATAAATCAAATGTCTTATCACTTTTTGAACCTTTGTATTAATTCATCATCATGAACTTTGAGAAGATATGGGTGATAATGAGTCAGAGAAATATATCTTTTCCCACTCAATCGTAAGGAGCATACATTCAATAACATGTTATGTGTTGAACCTTCTACATCCTACTTACGTGAATTTTTAAGAAGAGACTTATTTGGTACAAAGTTGGGGATTGGGGGCTAAAGAGATGACTTAGTAGCTAAAAGTAGTTGTTTATCTTTCAGAATAACTAGAGCTAGTTCATAGTATCCATGCAGTAGCTTAGAACCATCAGTAACTCCAGCTCCAGGGATCTCAGCATGTTTCTCTGACCTTCCTTGGGCACCAGGCACACTTGTGGTGCACATACATATAAAACAGGCAAAACACTCATACATGTGAAATAAAATCAGTAAAGTGAACAAAGCACTGTAAGCTGGGGGCCATGTGAAATAATCAAGTGTACTCTAGAAAATGTAGGTAGAAGACATCATTATGTATAGATTTTAGAAGACCTAAAAGGGAAAGAAATCTTCACATCAGTTCAGAAAGGACAATTTGCCCCTAAGTTCACCCTGTGCCAACTGCTGTCCTGTAACTTCCTTAAGAAATAGTAAACACAGTCAGCCCTCAGTCTAGATAGAATCCCTTCATGAGCATAGCCAAAGCCTTTTCCTGATTTATTCCAGGGATCCAAATTCAGGCTTCTTCCTGTGGCACCCTCCCTAGTACCCTACAGAGTCTTCTCTGTACCCTAATGTAAATGATTCTTTAAGGCCCCGACAACATGTCTCACCTGTTACAATTTCTCCTAGGATTCTTATCTCTGCTTACTTTCTCCCTCTCCCAAACTATATTGTATGCTGTTTATTCCCCTATGAAAGCACTCACCATCAAATGCGTGTGTGTGGGAGCTGTTTATATGTGTACCTGTTTTCCTCAATAGACTGTCATTTCCCACAGGCCTGGAATTGCTTTCTCATCGTGGTATTCTCACAGTTTCAAATACTGTCCTTTGAACTGAGCCGATACACAACAAATGTTTTCCAGATTGCTGAATCTGATTATGCTAGACTCTTGCAAGACATTTTTCAAAAGTTCTCTATTAAGTGTTATGCTACTTCCAACCTAGAAATAAAAATCTCACAGTTTATAGAAAGATTTAAGGAGACTATTAATAACTCCTTCTCCTTCCTGCCCATGTTCTAAACTAGTTAAACCATCAAACAAAATATAAGACAGAGATGTCAAGAATCTTCATAATTGATAAAAATTGAAATGGGGAAATAGAAAAGACATATGCCAAGAAAAATCTTCCTAACTCTGAACATAGGCCTGAGGTCTTTCTAGAATAGAAATTTTTTTAAAAGCCAGAACATAGTGCTTCTTATAAATAGGCAGGTTCCTAAGAAGGTAGAACTATATATGCTCTTCCATGCCCCACATTTATGCCTCCTCTCATTAAGGCCAAAAGAGGAGTAAAAATTATCTTAAGTATGGCTTCAATCAAAGTCCATCCAGTGAAAAACAACCATAAGGATTGGGAATGCATTTTCAACACATCCTTCTCTTCTTTCATCAGGAAATCAATCATCAATTTGCATCTTATACTTTGTTTGAAATTAGAACTTTGGATACAGCTATGAATTACGAAGGCACAATTACAGCCTCCACAAGCCTCAAATTCCACAGTGGTGAGTTGAACCAAAATACATGATTCAGAGTGTGACACACCTGGGGCGTTCCATGAAAGCCATCCATACTGAGAAGTCTTGAAATACCCCTGAAGTAGTGGCAATGGATCCAGAAGGTATATACATGTTTACCCTTTCTTCCACTGTCTCCCATTGCAAACTAACTCAGTCATTTGTGTATAACAAACATCTAGAACAAGGACTCTTTAAGTTCTTGACCAATAGCAACAGACAACATAAAACTTTCTAGAAACTCAGGTCTTCAACTTTGCTTCAGAACTAGGCTCGAGATCACAGAAGTGTTGTACCAAGTCTTCCAGGACCTAGTTGGGATGAACTCTAACTATCGACAAGCCATAGCTTAAGTGTAAAAGTGCACACTGAGGTGTAGGGAAAAGGTCTCAATTCTACAACCTCAGCCCATAAAGTCTCCCTGGCTCAAAAGGAGGTATGAAGTCAAGATGCTTGTGTCCCTTTAACAGCAAGATCAGCCTCTCCACAGCTTCTGTTGGCTTTCAATTATAAATCCATAAAATGGAAGGACTGAAATTTATCCAACCTTTCCAAATTAGCTGCCTAGCTTATTTGTATGTTTCTCACGTTATATGCCACTGTTCTAAAAATTGTGTGGTCCAGCAGCCAACATCTGAAAACAGACTGTGGGCTCTTGGAAACTGGTATTATATGCACAGAGGAGGTATAACACCAAGCATAAAAATTTGTATATGTAATACTTTTAATTTTTTTTCTCTAACTCAGTCCAGTCTAAAGAGAAAACCCAGCTAGATCTGGACACAGACAAAAATGCATACCGATTAAAAGACAGGTGCCTTGTAATCCAATATCTCTAAACAAAGCACTGAAATTTTATGAATGTTTGGGAAGTGATTTATTGTATAATCAAAGTTCTATAGGGAATATATTACTGAAATGGGATTCATGTTTTGGCTGAGCCCTTTTCCTCAGCAGGTACTCTGCAGCAGCGTCTGCTTAGATGTCTGTCAAATGTTATCCCCTTGTTTGTTGTCAAAGGCAGACCACCACCACTAACAGAAGTCTCAGGGGTCATTCTTGAATACTTAAGAAGAAAACTATTGGTCCTGTGACAACCTGGGCATGTAAATCTATAAAGTCGACTGCTACTCCCTGGATAGGTTCATCTTCTGAAGGCTTCTGCAGCCAGCCACTTCAAGGCTTTAGACTCACTAGGCTCAATCCAGCGAGGTGGAAGAATATTTCATTGGCATTAATGTGGGTCTATCTAAGCACTATCACTTCTGCTTCAGTATTCTTCCTTCAGTCAGAGAAATCATTATTTTTAAGGGTCTAGAAAGAAGGAAAAGAGTTGTATGTTCTGTGTAGTGAAAAATTTACTCTAAGTAATTTCAACCTCTCAAAGATCCTAATACCTGTGGCCCTGAAGCTAAAAAATTAAAAATCTTGTCCTTTCTTCTGTCTTTTTTGTTTTATTTAATTTACTTCCTGAGGCAATAAGCATGCGAGTAAAGTAAGAAGGTACAAACTAATAGATATAATGATTACGATTAGCTAATAATCGTTAAGAATCATGTATCACTTAGTTTAAGATCAAAATACAACATTTATACTCAAATATTTTCACCATATTTTTGTTTAGGGGAGCCTTAAAAATGTATGCCAGGACAATATGCAACAAAATGGCATTCTACCAACAGTCAATAATTATTTTCGGTATTTACAATAAGAGTTACATTCATATAGTGGGATCGTATAAGGGAAGTTTTTCAGTGTACCTCTAAGGCTTACAAATGATTTAACTCATTTTCCATAAATAAAAAAAAAAACTCCAACTGCTGGTCCTTAGGCAGTAAGGGAAATAAATGTGACAGAAGACATTACAATGGAAAAACCAGATTTAAAATAATGACACTATAGTATTAGATGTTGGTGCAACAGAGAATGTTCACGTAGAGCAAGACTGTTTTTCTGAGGCGTGAAAGATTGCACTAGGTATTTTATCTTTTTTAAATTTTTAAATTCCCATGTAACATAATGGGATTTGGATGGTCTTTGGATGCATTATGTCATAGCATTTTTTTCTTTCTCATTCTCGCAACCTAGTACTCTCCCCTACTTGACTTGATCACTTCTAGCTGGTCATATTCCTGACCTGAATATTCTGCTTTCACTTCATGTGGTATTTTAGTTTCTACTTCACCCTTCTTCCTCCTTGGAGATTTCTCCCCCTCTTCTCATGGCAATATTCCACTTTCATTTTATATATATATGCATACACACACATATATGTATATGTATGCATATACATGTAGTTTATGAAAGTATATAATGTATGTACATATAAATGTATGTATATACATGTACATTTAAGTTTATAAATGATAAAATGTCACTCTGTATACTGATATCACTTAATATAGCAATCTCCAGTTTCCTTCATTATCTTGAGATTTTCATGACTCATTTTTCTTTACATATAAATAAAATTTCATTGTGTATATGTGTCATATTTTATTCATTCAGTTATCTGTTGATGGATAGCCAATGAATTCCATATCTTCCCAATTATGAATAGTTCAGCAGTAACATTATTTGCAAGTATATCATGGTATGTTGAATTTCAGTCTGTCAGGTATACAAACACTCAAGAGTGTTGCGGCTAGGTCACATGATCTACGTTTAGTTTTTTTAAAGAACCACTACATGGCATTCATAGTAGATGTACCCATTTACAGCTTCATCCCATCTTTTTTCTTATTTTTACTGGTTCTTTGAGCATTTTGTACAATGTCTTTTGATCATATTAACCCCTCATTCAGCTTCTTCCAGATACACACTTATTCCCTAACCACCTAAGTTCATATCTTCATTAAAAAAAAATTCAAGTAAGGTTTGTGTGGCCCATACTTTCTTGAATTTATGGCCTTCTGCTGAAACCTTGTCACAGCTACCAGGACAATGCTGTTATAGAAAACTGACTCTCCCTTTCCCAGAAGCTGTCAATCACCAATAGCTTCTTAGCTAGAGGTAGAACATTTTCTGACTCCTCTATCTATTCTGGGCTTTTACCACGTTCACACTTATGTAGGTCATGTCATGCTGCCTTGACCACTATCAGTTTACATGTGCAACAGCCCTGCTATATCCGTAAGACTGATTTGTCCTAGTCATCTACCATGTCTCTGTTTTTTTACAATTTTTCTGCCTCCTCTTCCAAAATGATCTCTGAGTCTTGGGAGAGGGTGGTCTGATATGGATATCTTCTGAATTTGTTGGCCTTGCTTTTTATGACAGCCATTGTAACTGTGGTGAGATAGAATCTAAAAGAAGTTTTCATTTCCAGTTCTCTGATTGCTAAGGGTGTTGAACACTTTCTAAATATTTGATGGCCATTCTTTCTTTTGCGAGCTATCAGTTTGAGTTAATGGCTTATTTATTGTTGGGATGACTTGGTACTTTGTGTTTAAACTTTGTTGTTAATAATGTATTCTAGATATTAGTACTCTATCTATAAGTATAATTGGCAAAGACTTTTTTCCATTCTATATTCTGTTTCTTTACTTTAGTAATTGATTTCTGTGTATTCAGGAGAAATTTCATTTCATTTACTCCCATTTAGGTATTTTTCTTTTGTGCTGCTAGAACACTTCTCAGAAAGAACCATATATTGAAGTATTTTATGTATACATTTTCTTCTGACAAGTTTCTTATTCATTTGTGCAGGGTAAGATATATAGATCTACTTTTGTTCTATATGTAGATAGCCAGTTATCATAGAATCCCTTGATTCTTTTGAGTAGTAATACTAATTAAAGGTCTATAATTTAGTAGATTGCTGAAAATGGAACTGAACAGAAGGAAAGCAAATATGACAGTAGGTAAGCTCATGGGAGGTGGTTGAGTTTGCAGTCATGAGAAATGAAGGCATGTGGCAGGTGTAAGAGAATACAAAAGACTCTACAGAGAAAGTTTGCAGAAATCAGTAGATCATTGAATGAAGAAATATGTAAAGATGATTTCAACCAAGAAATTAAGTCTGGTAAAGGGAGGGTGGTAGTATCATAAAATGAAATGGAAAACACAGAATAAGAAAATAATATCACCCTCATTTCCCAACAACTCCAGTATTCTTTCTCTTTACTGAATAAAACCTGGACAGGTATCATGTTCAATAGAAATTCAAGATGTCTTAAACTGAACTAGACCTCTGTAACCTAATCCAGAGATAAAAGACTCCTTAACTGTTTCCAAAAATAACCTGTCATTATAAGCACAGTTATCCCGAAAATATATTTGTGCTTAGAAAGACTTGTTTTTTCTCATTTTTTAATTGTAATATAATATTCAACTTATATAAATATTGTGAAGCACAACATGATTTATGCCATGCATAGAACTCTCTGAATGCTGGTTGTTTCTTTTCTTGCCTCTTACTATTGTAGGAACTATAAAGGTTCTTATAAGGCTTAACTCCTGCAGTGTCATTAAAGTGAGACACATTTAATTTTTTGTCACATCACAACGTCTAAGTGGAGATATCCAACTGAAAACTTAGATGCAAAGGAAAAATTCTCAAAAATCTTAGATCCCTTTCTTTAAAAAAAAAAAAAGAAATGTCATATTCCAAACCATTTCAAACATACATGTTGAAGTTCATGATTCATTTAACACTGAAACTTCCTTTGCCTCTCTCAATCTGCTTCCTGTGAAAATATAAAATCTGATTGCCAAGGTACCCAGGTGCTGTGGAGATTGGATATACAAACAGAGTTAAAGTGATAGACAAGTAGTGATATAAGGCCAGGGAAAACACAAAATGACAATGGCCAGTGTCAGGAATGTCAGCTGAAAATAATTATTAATTGGAAGATAGATACCAAATTTCACATAGGGATTTCAAAAATATTTCAGCAGTTTTTTTCATTTTTGTTTGAAAAACAGTATACGGATATTCAGAGCCTTCATTATCAAAAGTATCTAAGCAGCAGAGGATAGGGGAACAACATGAGCCTTGCTGGATTTTAATGTTACCAGATGAATTGACACTCAGACCAGTAGTGAGCTAGTTTCATATGTGCATCATTATTTTTGGATCAAAATACAAACATGGCCATAAGTGAATAATGAGTTTGGTTTGCAGAGGCTATTCTAAGAACAGAGGCTCCACCGCGTTCAGAATAGACAGTGGTAGGATACACCATAGAGAAGATTTTAGTGTTTCTTTTATTGTACATCTGACACATCTCTTAATTCTTGTAGTAATCATAAGCTTCAGTGGCTGAGCCATCTCTATCCCCATCTGATATATTTCAAGCCAATGGAGTAGATGCTACTATTCCACAGCAAATCAGTCGTGGATTCATATGTAGAACTCAGTGCCATCCTCATCATGTACGCTCATTAAAATTCAGCCAATGTATTAAAGCCAACTGGAAGTTCAAGGTAAGGCATAAAGATTGTCACAGCTGCATTGTGGATTAAAATGGCTTTGACAATAAACAGACAAGTGAGATTATAACATACTTCTGAAATGTACTTGACTCTTATGGTTGCAGGCTTTCCTTGTGGAAGGCAGAACTGCTCTGTTGGAGTAACTACTTAGTAGAAAAAGACAGGGTTAGATCATCAAGTAAGGAGACTCCCCCATGCAGATCCAAGATAAAATCAGCCACACATGCCAAGGTTTTTTTTTTTTGTTTGTTTGTTTTGTTTTCCAGCTTTTCATATTAGCTACTTTTCTCATTCCTGTGACCAAATACATGACAATTATCAACTTACGAAAGGAAGGGTTTATTTGGACTTATGATATGAAGGAAGACAGTCCATCATGAAAGGGAGGGCATGGCAGCAGATTATGACACAGCTAGACATAATCTATCTACAGTCAGGATGTAGAGATCTGACAAAGTGTGACCAGTCTCTATAACCTCAAGTGAACTCTTGAGGATCTACTTTCTCCTTCAAGGCTATACCTCCTGAAGGTTTCAAGAGCTTTCAGAAGAGTACCACCAATGGTGGACCATGTGTTCCAACAAATGAGCTTGTGAAGGATATTTCGCATTCAAAGTACAACACTTACCAAGCAAAAACTCCAGTCTGGCTCTACAGAGGTCAAGATGGGGAGAAATTAAAGGAACAGAGGAGAGTCACAAGATTTTATTCAGTGAAATTCCATTCTAGAAAGGAGGGCATCCATTCAGTCTCTGCTCCATTTTTGTCCCTGTATTTCTTTTAGACAGGAGCAATTTTGGATTGAAATTTTTGAAAGTGGGTTGGTGTCCTCATCCCTCCACTGAGGAACCTGTCTAACTACTAGAGGTAATCTCCTCAGGTTCCATATCCCCACTGTTGGGCACTTCAAATAAAGTTACCAACATTGAGTTCTGGGAGCCTCCCACATCCCAAGACTCAGGACTTTCTAGAGGTTCTCCTCACTCCCAACCTCCTTCAGGTGCACATTTCAATTAATTCCCCTAGCCCTCTGGGCTTCTCTCCTTTCTCTCCTTATACCTGATCCTGATCCTCCTTTCCCTTCCCCTTCCCCTTTCAAACTCAGATTCTTCCCTCTCTCTGCTTCCTATGATTATCTTGTTCCTCCTTAGAAGTGAGATTGAAGCATCCTCATTTAGACCTTCCTTCTTGTTCAACTACATAGAGTCTGTGGGGTGAATCATGATTATTCTGTAGGTTTTGGCTAATATCCAATTATCAGTGAGAACATACTACGCTTGTCCTTTTGGGTCTGGGTTACCTCACTCAGGACAATATTTTCTAGTTCCATCCATTTGCCTGCAAAATTTAGAATGTCCCTGTTTTTAATAGCTGAATAGTCACTAGTCCAACTTGAGATCCATCCCACGGGTGAGAATCAAACTCTGACATAATTACTAATGCTCTATTTTGCTTGCAGACAGGAGCCTAACATGGCTGTCCTCTGAGAGATCCTATAAGCAGCTTACTGAGACAGATGCAGATACTCACAGACAAGCATTGGTCAGGGACCCCAGTGGAAGAGTTAGGGGAAGGATTATGGAGCTGAAGGGGACGGGAACCCCATAGGAAGACCAACAGTGTCAACTAACATGGACCCCTGGGAGATTCAGAGACTGAGCCACCAACCAAAGAACATATACAAGCTGGTCTGAGGCTCCTGGCACATATGTAGCAGAGGGCTCCCTGGTCTGGCCTCAGGGATGATGCACCAAATCCTGTAGAGATTTGATGCCCCAGGGAGGGAGGACAACCTAGGGGGTGTACCCTCTCGGAGGTGAAGTGGAAGGGGAATGGGGGTAAAAATTCAGCAATGGGGGACCAAGAGAGGGCAATATTTGGAATATAAATTAATAAAGTAATTAATTTATAATAATTTTATTTTTTAAAAAAGAAAGGACATAATTAGAAAACTTTTGCCATAACATTTTTAAAGTAAATTGGTTGTTTTAAAATAATCTCATACATGAATACCATATTTATATAACTTCCATACCTCCCTCTACTTACTCCAAACTGACTCACAACTCTCCCACCTTTCACTCAAATCCATGACCTCTTCTCCTTTAATTGTAGTTGTTACAGACACACACACACACACACACACATACACACACGTATGCACACACACATGCACACATACACAAACATGCACATGTACACAGGATCACACACAAACCTGAGTGTGTTTAATGTTGCTCCTATGTAATGTTCTTAGAGTAACTACTTGGGGTTAAGTAACCCATCGTAAAGTAAGAAAAGTGATTTTTGCTTTCTCAGCATCCTGTAGTTCTTCTAAGAGTAATACCTTGTGATCGTTCTCCCACCCACTTTGGCATGTCAGCTGGTGTCATTGTTAGGCCAGCTTTAGCTAACCTTCCTGTTGAGACTTCACAGGTATAATGTACCTGTCATGTGTAGAAGATATTGTCTCACAGAAGATATTCTGCTTCTCTGGTGATTAGAATCTTTCCATCCTGTTTTCTATCATGTTTCCTGAGCCTTAAAACTAGGTGTTGTGTTATAGATGTATCTGTTGGGGCTAGGCACTCCATGGCAATTTTCTCTACATTTTGATCAGTTGTGGATCTCTGTAATAGTCACTATTTGCTGCAAACGAATATTTTTAAATGAAAGGTGAGAGCTATGCTTATCTCTGTGTATGAAGATAGTACATAGAATGTGGTTATATTAAACTGCATTAGCAAAATTAAACTAATATGGTTTAGGAAAACTCTAGTAATAGATCCTCCTTTAAAGTCTATGACCTCTCCCATCACTCAGAAACTCACCACAGTTGTGAAGATCACACAGAACCTTCACAAAATTGAACCTGGCAGTATTTAACCATGAATGGGGAAAATGGCCAGTAGGTCCCACCCATTCCTGATGAACTAATAACAACTGATGGTTGCCAGAGAAAGGTTTTTATTTTTCTCAAATGTGTATCCTCTAGTAAGTTGCTCATGACCCAATAACCTTCCACTCACACTAGTGCAAGCAATCCTAATTTAATTCAGCCGCTCACAGACACCAAAATAAAATACATATCAGTGGATGGAAGGGAATGCTTCTTTACAAAAAATTAAGTTTCAGAAGATAATAGAGGAGATTTGGGAGGGTAGTTGGTATCCAAACAATATAATTATATATATCATATATATGTGTGTGTGTGTGTGTGTGTGAAACTTTAAAGCAGTAGTTCTAAACCTCCTTAACGCTGTGATTTTTTAATAGAGTTTCTCATATTCTCATGACCCCACCATAAAATATAACTGTAATTTTGCTATTGGTTGAGAACCACTACTTTAAAAAATTTAAAAATGAAAGACAAAAAACTACAGTTATAAAATCACCAAAAAATGAGAAAATTCACACATGTCACATTGTAATATTGCTGCTATGCTGCTTCTTCTCCTGCTGCTGCTGCTGCTGCTGGGAGTGGTGGTGATGATGATGATGATGATGGTGGTGGTGGTGATAATGGAACTCCATTCCCAGATATGATTCAATCATCTGCCTACTGACTCTAGAACACACTTTGATCACTCAGCAAACTAATCCCTGTCAAACAGGTCACACTGCAAATTCTTTCATGTATATTCATCTGGTGAAATCAACATAGCCTGATAGCCACTCCTTTCCACAGGATATACTTCTGCCCGAGACACTTTCCTTAACCAAGGAAGTAAGAGCACCGTGACCTATCTATCCCTGGCATGCACAGACAATGTTCTACATATGCCTCAGTTTGTGAAGTTAGAGGTTACAGTGTCCCCAGCTTCAGCCTGAACTCCACACTTTACAGACTTCATCTCTAAAGATTAGAGAATACATAAAGCCATTTCCCTCCCACCCAAATCCTGAAGCACATGGCACTCTTTATGGTTTATGACATCAGAGACCTTGCCTCAACCCAGAAACGAGATCACTTTCCTGTACTCCATCCGTGAACCAAGTCTTTCTTTCCACAATAAAGTTAAAGCTGCACTGAACCCAGCCAAGATCCTACAAGGAAAAAGAACATCAAGCATGGGCAAAAATGCTTGCTCAACTTTTTTAAGACACAAGTATTTCTTAATTCCAGATAAGCATAAAAACAAACTTGCTCCTTCACAAATTAACAAACACATATTAATGGCCACTAATGACAATGACTTAGATGAAAGTCCAGGTAAAGCATTCAAAATACTGTGTTCAAATATCTCAAAGAGGACACAAATAAATGTATGGATGAATTAAAAGAGCATATGAATAATCTCCTGTAAGAATTCCAAGAAAACACAAACAAACTGAATGGAACAAGGAAGTCAATTTATGGGATAAAAATAAAATTAAGCAAAGAGAAATACTGAAATAAAGCCAAACTGAAATAATACCAAAGATGAAATTTTCAGTACGCTAAAGGAGAAGTTTGGCAGAAAGCCTTACCTACAGAACAGGCCATATGGAGGATAGAATGCCAGGGCTTAAGCATAAAGTAGAGGAATTAGATCATCCAACTAAAGTCTATTTAAGTTTCTGAAAATATATAAGGGAATAAAAGTAATCTGAAGGACACTCTGAAAAGGCCCAATTAACAAAGATAAGCAAAGGTATCCTATGATCCAGGAGAGAAGCAGGAGCTGCTATTCTGTTATCTGACAAAATAGACTTTGAGCACTTTAACAGAGAAGATAATGAGGTCACTTCATACTGATTAAGAGAAGAATCCAAATAGACAATATCACCAGTGTAAACATGTATGCATCAAACTTATGAAACATTTATCTTATGTTTCATAAAATAAATACTACTAGGTTTAAAATCAGAGATTAACACCAGTATATTGATAATAGACAGGACATCCAGGCAAAACAAACATAAAAAAACAAAGACTAGAAAAACATCTGAGATAAATGATACCATAAGCAAATATAACTAACAGACATCTACAAAACTTTCAACCCAAATATTATAGGAAAAAAATCTATCCAAAATTCCATGGGACATACTCTAAAACTGACCACACTCCAAAGCATAGAAATAACCTCATCAAATCTAATGGAACTAAAATACCTCCTTGTATTCTGTCTTACTACAGTGGTATAAATCTAGGAATCAACAGTGAGAGAAATCATAGGAAATACACAAATTCATGGAAATAAAATGCCATTGCTATTAAACAGTAAGTGGGTTATACCACTCCTTCCAATGCTCCAGGAACAATGCTGAAAGAATGTGAGAGCTACAAGGTCAGAAGAAGGGTTGCATAACTATTTCTATAGTATTCTGCAAAGCTGTTGCAAACATCCTCTCATAACAGCTGTCAGTGCCTTCACTAGCTCTGCACAAGACTTGGCCTATCAACAGGCAATCAGCTAAGGACCATGATGCCATACCCCTCCCTACCAACCTATTGCCAACTGATGTGGGAGGGATAATCATTGTCTTGGTTATGTATCAATGAGCCTACTGGACTAGAATAAATAGTTCCAACCCTTTGGCCACATGAAGGGTCCTGGTTAAAATTAGAGGGTCACAAAACAAGAAGATGTGAATGTGGGAAATGGACCAGTGAAAAGCAAGGAGGACAACAGGAAGAAGGGAGACAAGAGAAGGCAGGAAAGGAATGTGCTATATGCCTTGGTGAAGTGCATGCTGCTTAGTCTATATAAATACATAAAACTGATGTTCTTTGTACTTAAGAGAAACAAATAAATTGGATTAAACCTTGTTTCAAGAAGTTTCAAATATATAAAAATGTATTTGATGTACACAGAAAACTAATATATTTCAGCAGATGCCTGTGTGTGTTCTTTTACATCTACCCCAATAAAATGCAGTATGTTTTAAAACAATGAACAAATTGGACATTGATTAAAATAAAGTGGAAGAAAACTCTTGAGAGATTAGAGATATATCCATTGTTGTGAGATAAGGGATTTCAGATCCTTCTTTATCTTTAATGTAGCAAAGAGAATTCAGAATGATAACTTTAGTGCTATCTACCTGGAGCAAGTCATAACAGTTTAAAACATGAGTTTTCCCATTAAGATTCTGCAGCAAAGGGGACCATGACTGTGATCTTTTCATGAGTGAAAGTCTATTTGCAAACCAGATTCTGTGTAAGGTCCTTGAGAAATGCTGGAATTTTGTGTTACCCAACAAGACCAGCATTTTAATTCAATATGAATTCCTGTCTCAGCAGTATCTGAAATTCTAGAGGAACTCACTCTTGTTTAGTTTAAGGTCAATTTTCTTCACCCAAAAATAAAAGATTAAAAGTCTATTCTGTTCTATGGTCCTTACATATTAAAATCCCACATTGCTTGTATATTGGCATTCACTCATGGGTAGACAAAGCTTTGATAGGGACCAACCACATAGCTGCAAAACAGAATCCAGCCCCACAGTAGAGCACTAAACAGTGCAAACTAGTACAGATACATCATAGACACTGTAATTTCGAGCTGTTGGCTCAATGGCATGCTCCTACCTAACATGCCCTCCATCTCACCACCTTTTATTTTGTGCCAGAATACTACTTTCACCCCCAAACAATAAGATTTTTACAGTCAGTGATATCTTGCTCTTTTATAATCAGGGAACAAGAAGTGGACCTAAGACTGAAGAGATGACGGTCATATGTCAGATTCATTACTGATACAAGGTTCTTATTGACACAGTTTTTATGTACAGCTGATAGACTTTCTGATCTATGATTAACTTAATCCTGTCACCCTTACCCTCCTTGAGCATTTCAAATTCTCAACTAAATTCTGCACAGTAGAGAATACATTGGATGCTGCCTTTTTATAAGCAAGAATATCTCCAGTAGAAAAGTTAGAATAGAGAGAGTAATTCAGCAATCAATTAAATAGCTTTTTCCTCACTAAAGAAGGAGATGGACTTTTAAGATGTTGCTGTAATGAGCACCTTCTGCATGTAAACATGAAGCCAAAGCAGAGAAGAGTTTCACCCTTAAATAGCTAGTAGTTTCCTGGATCAATTTAGACTGGTCCTTAGGAAAATGTCAATAATAAAGATAAAGCTAAGCTAATTATTCAATGTCTTTTTTTAATGTAGAGTGAAGAGACATAAGGAAATGAAAAAATTCCTTCTTTATTCACTGGATTATTCAGTTATTAATTCAAGTTTGTAAGCAAAATATATTGAGTCAACATTGTAGAAAGCATTCTGAAATGTCTCTGTTGAAAAGAGGGCACAAATGACCAATGTCATATGACACAACTTGTCCCCTCACCAGTTATTAACAACAGTCATGGCCTAAGAGAAGCTGAAATTACAAATTTTAAGGAAGTATAGTAAAGAAAATACTTAAGAAATGAGAGAAACCCAGACCCCTCCCCCAGATCTCACAGGGACTGAACCACCAACCTAAGAATACACATGGAGGGACTCATAGCTCCCGCTGGATGTGTGCCAGAGGATGGCATTGTCTGGCATCAGTGAGAAGGGAGGCCCTTGGTCCTGTGAAGGCTCAATAACCCAGCATAGGGGAATGCTAGGGTGGTAAGGGGAGAGTAGGGATCAAGGAGTACCCTGATAGAGTAGGGGGAGGAGGGATGGGATGAGGGTTTGTGAAGGGGAGATCGGGAAGGGAGATAACATTTGAAAAATGTAAATAAATAAAATAACCAATTAAAAAAACGTTTTAAAGGGGGAAAAATAAATGGGAGAAACCTATATTTGGAAGACTTTTTCCACAAATTACCTCACTCAAGTTACTGTAACTCTGGTCATGTCCCTGCTTTCCTTAGAGCCACCACTCCTTCTTCTGTAAAAAGGATTAGTGATGACATCCCAGAGGCTCTCACAAAATTGCATTGAGTTCCATGACAGGACTGCGGGTAATTTATTAAAGGTTGACATAAATGTCATAAATGTGACTCTCGTTATTTAAAATGATGAGGGGACTTAAGTATACTAAAGCAAGAGAAGATGAGATGTAATCGAGCCTTGGAATCTCTGAGTGTCTGTTTCTTATGAAGAGAGAGAAAGGGGAGAATTAAATGTCTGTGTTATTGTAGAATTTCACAACTGAATAATTCTGTAAGACTCTAATTGTCTTCTGTGCGATGATATAGAATAAAAAGGATCCAGACAGACAGATCAAGCCTTCTCTCCTGAAAGATAGTGAGAAAGTGATGACATCTACTCCCATCCTCCATCCCTACACACTTCCCTAATAGGCATACCCTAAAACACAGTGCAATATGGAAAGCAGACCAGGGAGGCAGAGCAGGAGCTGGAGTTGAACATGGATCTTTCTGGATATATCAAAAATACAGATGCTTTCAAAACCCACACAAAGATCAAATGTTACAAGGAACAAGCTCTGGATTGCAGCTCCTGGGGTTTGCACTGGGCTCTTATGTGCTATATACCCTTAGACAAGACAGTCTTCTTGAATTTCACTGTACTGGCTGGTTTTGTGTGTCAACTTGACATAAGCTACTGTGGGACTGCGTAAGGGTATCCTGGGTCGTGGTGGAGCAGGTGCTTAGAACCCCGAGACTCTACAGATCCTGGATAGGATTCTGCATGAGAACCGGCAGGAGTTCGGTGCCCCCCAGAACCCAGGATCCAGAAAAAATAGTCAAGGTCTCCATAGAATTACATAGGCCTCAGGCCCTAGGGATTTACATACTAATGAAGGCCAGAGGGCAGAGCAAATTAAACATGCCTCCCCCAGATCCTCCCCCAATCCTCCCCCTTTCTCCCTCTCTATATAGCTCAGGATTGCCCTCAGTTTTGGGGGGTACACCTAGATCCATCTATCATCCGCCATGACAATAAACCTTTTTGGAACCAAGGACTTCCTCGTGTTTCTGGGTCCTGTCACCGCCAAGGCCCCCAGGCCGCTGGAACTATAGAGTTCCCTTCCCCCGAATGTGGGACCCGCCACAGCGGTGGCGACCGCTCCGCTGTGGCGGCCTTTTTAAATTTTCCTCACAAGCTACAACTATTAGAGAGGACGGAGGCTCACTAGAGGAAATGACTCTATGAGATGCAGCTCTAAGGCCTTTTCTCAATTACTGATCAGTGGAGGGGGGGGGGGGTATCTAGCCCATAGTGGGCGGTGCTATCCCTGGGCTGGTGGTCCTGGATTCTTTAAGAAGGCAGATTGAACAAGCTATATGAAGCAAGCCAATAATCAATACTCCTCCATGTCCTCTGCATCAGCTCCTGCCTCAAGGTTCCAACCCTGCTTGAGTTCCTGCTCTGACTTCCTCCAATAATGGACTGTGATCTGAAAGTATAAACCAAATGAACCTTTCTTCCCCAACTTGGGTTTTTGTCATGTGTCTTTTCACAGCAAATAAAACCCTGAGACGACAACTTTCTTTAGATGCAAAATGACAATCATAGTAGGCCCACCATTTCCCTCCCCATCAACTTCTCCTCCATTTCCTTTCAGAAAAGCTTCCCAGGAATATCAAGCAAACATGGCATATCAAGTTGCACTAAGATTATGCTCCTTGCCTCTCATATTAAGACAACCCAGTAGGAGGGCAGGGGTCACAAGCGCAGGTAGAAGAGAGAGCAGGGGTGTTACTGACACTTCTGCAAAGTTTCATTCTAACTCACAGAACCAAAGCACTCTGTTCTTTCCTTCTACCCCATGTATTACCAGCAGGGGCTTCATGGAAGCATTCAATAGCACAGACAAGTAACTCAGGCAACATTGAATTGGATCTAATAAAAGAAATTCAAAAAATAACATTAAAGTGCTAGGTACAAAAAAAACCTATTTTTTGAAAATAAGTACACTATACTAACTTCTGAGAATTCATTGGTATAGTCCAGATATTTAGGGATTAGTATCCTCTTCTTTTAGATTGATCAAACATTTATCACAATATCTAGAGGTCCAGATTCCAGTAAACTCATGCTGAGGCAATAAAGGTTTTAGCTAAAGAGCATGCTGTCATATCTTGACTGGTGAAGATCAAACCTTCTCAGGGTAAAGGAATGAAACATGCCCTAACAAGAAGTTTCATCTGCCAGAAACAAGAAAGTGAGATGGCATTTTTCCCAAGACTCACAAAGATCAGGGCAAAGCAGAAAAAAAAATCAGTTATTGTTTCCAGGGCTCCACAAATGCCAGTGTTAAAAAGGTTTTAACTAACAAAGAATAACTTGTGCTTGATAGAAACTATTTATGGTTTGCTTTTAAAGACAACAATAACAATATAGTGTAGCATGCTCATGCACATAAAATGCAGACGAATATAAAAAATTATATACCTCATTTGCAGAGGTAAAATAGACATAGACATGAAACTCCAAATGTGTCTTGATGAGTAAAGTTTAAAAATACTCATTCTTTCCCCCAAAATATCTCATTTATAAAGGAATAATCAAGTATTTGAAAACATAGCAGAGAAATGAATGATATTAGTAAGTACATGTAGGAAAAGAAGTCCTCAGGACTATGAGAGCAATGAAGTCAACTGTGGGATGTGAATTAAAGGAAATACTGAATGGGGATTAAATTCAATGCTTGGAAAAACAATGGCATGAGAAATTGTCACGAATAGTGTTACACGATTTGAGCAAGCTATTGAAGAATGTAGGTTAAATAATCACAAATGTATGTGTTGTCTTGAGTAGGAAAAACAGAAGCCGAGGGAGATAGATGCACTTGGAGAGGTGAGCAGAGCTTATTGGAAGTCTAAGGTTTAGGCCATTTTATATTCTTTTCATTTTATATTCTTTTTCATATTACCAAAATTATTTCAAGCAAGTTTCACAATAAACATGACTTGGAAGTGAGAAAAAGATCAATAAACAATTTTTGCAATGGATGGTCTGCAAATACTTTTTTTTTATAGGCAAAGACAATATTGCAAAATTGCAGAAGATATATCGATTGCACCAGTAGTTTGCAAGGAGTTAACTGAGTTATCCACATTACTTAAAGGCATCTCCATTGCTCATGTGATGGGAGATGGGATTTTGAAGTCGCAAAGAGTAAAAACAGAAGATCCCAAATCACTTCTGCTACTTATTGACTATGTAGTGTTAATCTTACTGAGCTTTAATTTCCTCACTTGTGGAATCAGGATCAATAGTTTATAGCTTTGCTGTGAGGACCCATTGAGCAGATAAATTTCAAAAGCCTCAGATGGGATCTATTCATGTTAAGCCCCACAAGAGAGTTTATTGACATCTCTTCACGTGTATTCTTGAAATGAAAGACAGCCAAGTTCAAAGCTGTGGAGGTTTGTGCAGGAAGCCACGTCTGACTTTAAAAGTAAACACGGTTTTACATGAAGGTCCTGAAAGGCCAAATGCTTAAGGAAGAGAAGAGATGAAAGAATGACCTTGTTATTTTTCCCCTCTAATAAATGCAATGACCTAAGGCCCATTAAACCTCCAACTTTTCATGAATTTAATATTCATTTCTCTTGGCTTTCTTTGTATTCTAATTTAGAAGCACTCAGAATTATCTCAGTATCTGTAGTCAATGTACAGGTCAATTAATAACCAGTAATATTAAAACATGCATTTCACTGGTTTAAAAAAATGCATATTTTAAGCTTGAATGTAAAACATGTTGAATGTTATTCTAATTATTCACCTGGTGAATACTGAAAAAGACAAATGTGAATATTTTGTTTTTATGATTGTTACATACTTTTAGAAAATTAATTGTTAAGGATGACAATAGTAGAATCTTCACTCAGCACACAGGAAAATCTGGGTTTAAATTCTAGCACCACACATACAAATGCACACACATACACACACCATTTAATTATTTAAAAATGAATATATATATATATATTTCAATACTTTTACTAAATTTTATAATTAATTTATTTCAATTATATTATACATTCTCATTTTAATAAACAATGCTGAATATTTCATGAAACAAATAATGCTTTCAATTTGTAGAAATACAATTACAGGTTATTTTGCATTTTTTATGAGTACTCTCAGGATGGTATCACTGCAGACACTCACTGAGTAATCCCTTTGATAATTTGACCAACACTCCCTTTAAATACATTGCCATAATAATACTTGTAGCTGGTGTGCCTTCTTCCTTATCTCAGTAACAGTCTTTAACAATAAGACTGTCTTCCTGTGATGTGTTAGGGGATTTGAGCTTCTAGAATGAACACAGTAGAATTGCTATTAAGGAGTGCAAGGTCACATGCCAAGTAAAGGTCACACAGATTGTGTGGCAAACTTCATAAGAGGCATTACAGGCATTTCTCCCAATTTAAAAATCATTTTATTTCTTCCACTTTCCATCAAGCTACCATCTTGGTAGCCAGCTCATTTTTATGTATTGTCATGACTTCCCTATATCACTGGAATTCCTCAGTCCACTAAAGTCTGACATATAGTTGATCCTTCATTTATACTTCCCTAAGAAAACCCACCTACATCTTACTGGCAGAGAAGTCTAGGAGTGTTACCATACTTTCCAAATCTACAATCTATTTGTTCTGCTGTGATGTTACCATTAATACACTGAATCATTGGCATTTGTTTCTCAGACTAAACTCCACCCACCGAGTTACAACATGTCCACCTAACTGTAAGCTCAACACCTCGTAAATGTTGCTCAGGCCAGTGTAACTCAGGCTGAACAAATACATCACCTCTACCCAATATGTGTGCCTTCTGATCCTATTTCAATGACGAAAGACCTCCATCTATCAATATTCAGGAGTTACTATCGGTGCTTTGTCTCCTGCATGTGTCCATTCCTCAAGGCTTCTTTCTGTTCCTGCTCTTAAAAATATCCATGTCCCATATCCTGCTGCTACGGCCTCCTTTTGGTGTTGTCTTCCAAGCAATCTAACATTTCTCTAAAATACTACTCTGCAAGAGGTGAAGGCCACTTTTCAACAATTCAGACCTATTTTTGCCTTGATGGAAATCATGTTAATGATTCTCATTTCCTAGATATTAATGAACAAGATGTCTTAGGAAATGATAACAGATTTGAGAATTCAGGAAGACAGTCACACAAATTCAGAGAATAGACTAAGTTACAGTAAAAGCAGATCATTAGAATGTCTGACTCCTAGTGCTGAAGCAAATGAGATTCAGTAAATTCAAGTTTTCATGCAGAACTTATAGGGTTGGAGAAAATTGCATTGGTTTCACATCTACCCACAGACTCCTGCTATGAGTGGGGAAAAAGAGGACTTATTACCAGTGCCATCTTTATCTCTGTTCAGGAAATTTTAGCCTAGCATTGAAAATTAAATGACAGTTCCTGGAAACTAGACGGCATAACAGAACCGTTAAAGGCAGCTAATGCAAAGAAGATTGCTGCTGTAATAGATGCCACTTGCATGTCATGCCCGTCACGTAGGTGTGGGTGACCTGAATCTGCCTTCTGTGATATGAAAATTATGAGATCTCACTTGTTGTAGGACTTCATGTATATGAACGTGCAGAATGAAGGAATCTATAGAGACAGAGTGCTGCTCGTGGCTTACGTGACATGAAGGTAGGGAGGTGAAAGCTAAGAGGCCGGCATTTCTTTTGTGGTGATGGAATACAATAAATGAATCGTGGTGATGCCTGCTCATACCTGTGAATACACTGCAAACAATGGACTGCATACTTAGAGAAGAGAAAATTTATGGGATGTGAAAAACTTGTGTTTTACAAGGATGAAATAATATTAGATATTTAAGGAGGTTTTAATAGTTAGCTATAAGACCTTTCAAAGTGTCATGGTTTTGATTTTTCCATGTTTTGAGCATTTCGTGTCATAAATCCCTAGCCCTGTTTAATTTCAGATGCCTGATGAACTTCATCCCTTTCATAATGCTAAATTAATTAAAAGTCTAGTGGCGATCTTTAAAGTCTATGACATTAACTATCGCTTCAAATAAAACACAGCTTTCTTTCAAATTCATATTTGGATCAAAAGTAATTAATAAATAATAATATGATTTTTCAGCTTTTAGTTCAGTGAATCATTACTGAAGAAATATTTTTAAATGTATGTTGGGAAGAACCCCATTGTTTAGGATAAATGCTCCAGACATCCCTGAACTATAGGAAGACTCTGTGTTCTAGGGATAGTGTTACCACACATTATAAAACAAGCTACTGTAAAACAGTAACATGTTAACAACATTGAGGGTAATGAGAGAGACAAACTGTGAGTAATGACACATGATTATAGAATCAGGAGAGGCTGCATATGGACCGGTGATGAGAACTACACATGACACCAGCAAGTGGGGAAGCCAGGGTAAAGGCAGAGAAGAAAGGGAGTTCAAATCAGAATCCCTAACGGCCAACCCTCTACTTTGACTGACTTCATCACTGCAAATGACTATTCTTTTCTTTATCTTCTGAGCACCACTGTCTAAAGTACAAGGCAAGCAACATTAACTTAAGATATTACAGTAACTGAATTATAAACAGAGGAAGAACCAAAGCAGGTATAGTGTAAGCCTATAATCCCAGCACTGACTAGTAAATACATCAAAACAGAAAGAATTCAAGCTTAAGTCCAATCCAGGTCACATAAGAATTTGAGGCCAGCAGGGGCTAAATGATATTCTGACTCAAAATACTATAAAAAATAAGTGGGTGAAATTACCTTTAATTATTTTAATTCAAACTCAAGTTACCCGAAACGATTAACATTTAACAATGACTTAATTACTATTAATGAGATATTTTGAATTCATTCCTTGCTAAATATTTGAAATCTGAGATGTGTTTTATTCTTTTGGGGAGATCTCACTTTACAGTAAACACTGGTGGCTAAATTATTGCCTGAAGAAAAGATGGTCCTCTTCTCCCTTCTCCAGGAAAAACTAAATGAAAAGCAGAAGTGTTTGTGAATGCCAACAGTTCCCTAACTTGGGCGTTCTGCAATTCTCACTTAAAGAGTTTTTTATATTTCTAAAAGTCAACAATTGTAAAGGCTATGGCCTCTGAACTCTTCTCTACCAAACAAAAGTACATAACATTCCAAAGGTAGTGTCATTAACAACTGCTGTGAGATTATTTGTTCTTGATGTTTTTTATTTAATCTTTTGGCATCCTTGAGTTGGAAACATAAATTCAGGGACCAACAAGTTTACTTCCACAGAAATCTTCTCACAATGTCACAGGCTTACCACTCTTACCTCTCATGATATGCTTCACTCCACTTCTGCACTGAAAAGCAGCAAAGCTTCTAAAAGCAGACACCACACTTACAAAAGGAAACAAACAAAAATCCTTGAATCTCAACCCAGGTGTCTCCGTCTAACCTGACTTTGCTGTAAAGCAGTCTTCTACATATGCCATTGCCCAGACATCAGCAGAGGGCTAAGTAGGAACTGCCATCTGAGTTACCCCTGGCCACACACAGAAGAGATGAACAGGCTTGGCAGGAATCCCTTCCAATTATGAAGTACTCATGAATTACTAGAGAGGGTAATTGGTCAGTCTTTCTTATATTGATTTCCATCTACTATTATGACTTCTGGTATGCCCACAATGCAATATGAGATTTTGTTCTGCCTTATGAGAGATTTAGAGCCTCTTTTACTCTTGCCCAGAAATATATGCCAAGTAATATGCAATAAAATGATAGATGAGACATCTTTTACTCTTAATTACTACAAGAGCAGGCAGGCATCAAGCAGGTCAAAGACAATACAGCAACAGGTGAAAGTTTTCCTCTAGGATATTATCTCATATATTTAGAGTTCCCCGGCATGGGTCTTGGGTTTAAATTTTTTAAATGACTGCAGAGACCATTTAGGAGATATTAAAATGATACTAATGATAGAACAACACTGGGGTCACATGTCCATATTCCAAGAAAGTTTGTTGACCATTTATTGTATGTCTCACACTGAGTTTGGTCTTGGACATGCACAAAATAACTCTTGCACTATTTGTTATTCAATGGCATATTGACAGAGGTGTGAATAGGAAGGATTTCCAATGAAAAATAGTCATTTACTCCTGCACTCAGCATTTTTATCTTTGTACTCAAAGATTATGAAGGGTACAACAGAAGTATCTGTTCTAAAGAACTAAGGAATATATTACATGGAAGGCAAGCAAAGACTATATAACCATACAATGGACAGAAGACAATTTAAATAAGTACAATGGAGTCCCATCACTGTGGAGCAGGCAGCACATTGTCCAGGAACAATGTTCAGATCTACAGTTGTAGGTTTGAGTCTTATCTTAACATTAGGGAAAGTTCACAAGTTTGGTGGACCAAAGATCTTCCTTTACAATGAGCCAATGATAATACTATATTAATTCCAGGACTTCTGTGAGATATTAATATTATAAAATATATTACACAATAATAAATGCTCTAAAAGATGTACCCTGATGGCATGACTAAATATGGCTAATTCCATTGACATGTTCATGTGTTAGAAGCCCTCAGGGAAAAGAAAATGGCATGGCCTAGTTTATGTGTTCTTCTTTTCTCTGTTCCTTTAAATGCTGTGAAAGACAGTATTTCATAGGTATGAGTTGTTTTTCTGGAACACAGGAGTCTAGACCTTTTTGCTATAATCTCTCTAGAAAGTCAGATGATAAAATTTAGAGGTTTAAACAATAGGGATTATATTAAGTTTAAGGATAAAATTTAAATTATTCCAAATAAGAAAAATGAAATATGGAAGGTTAAATATCACACGTCAGAAGCTCTACAGTTTGTTCAGTCACTAAAAATTATAGTTTAAGTCTCTGTATTTGTTGTTCTTTCCAAACCTTTCACTGTTTCTCAGTTTTCAGTAAATGTAATTACAAAATGTTAAGCAAGCTGCTCTCAAGTCCTACTTGACACACTGTATCTCCTTGGACAAAGTCATACAAATGTATGGAGGAAGTACAGAAAATTGAGACTGAGAGAATATGTTCCCATATCATATTAGAAGTATTTAAATAATTAAGAATTTAGAACCCCTCCAATAATTATTCAAAGAATGTAATCTGGTAGCTGGTTGGCCCTTTGTTGCTAAAATCTTCTTGAAGGGAAGAAAGAGGCAATAGCCTGTAACTGATACGACTCCCATTAAAGTATGTTTTTATTCAAACATATCCCTACAGGTACATGAAGGGAAATGAACATGAAAAAGAATTCAAGAGTTAAAGTGCATGATTATCACTGATGGATAAGAAAAGAGATGGTGGGGGAAGGCAATCTAGTTTCTAAGAAGGACCTGAGACTCAACTAATTGCAACTAAATCGAGGGAAAAACTACACTAAAGGTAATTTTTTGCCCATGTGAATTTGACCTAGATAAAAGAAGTACTTAAAAACAGAGCCTTCTGTTAAAAATTTCAAAAAAAATGCAAGATTCTGCTGTGCCAAATATTATTTGGGGGTTTCTTACTCTACCCTTGATCATATAGTTCCCAAATAAAATACACAAAGCCTTTATATTTATAATAAGCCTTAAAGCACTAGAGCTATGCAGGGCAGATATCAGCCCTCTATGCTATTTGGTCTACTTTTCTATCATTAACCCTGAGATATCACTTGCCATGTTTCATGTAGACTGTTCCTACTCCAACTGGCTGGCTTTCATGGTCATGTGCTCACAATCTACCTACCTGGTGGTACCTTCTTTCTACTTGCTCCTCTCTCTCCATCATGGTCTCTGCCCCAGAGCTGGATACTCAACTTCTGGAACTGAAGCCCCACCCACCTCTCTTCTGCCCAGCTATAGGCTGTAGGTATCTTTATTAACCAATCATAGATAACTGAGGGAAGGGAGGTCGGGTTGTGTGAGGATCTGCTGCTACATGGTCTTGGAACAACCAAGATCTTAGGGTAGAGAATTAACCCACTACAAGATTCAGTGCAGATTCAAATGATTTGATATCTGGGAAATACCCTAAGAAGATGTTTGTTTACAGGCAATTCCACACAATTCCAACAGAGATGAGGATATCCTGAAATAGAGAAGTCCCCAGAGCTACTTAAGACAGTTTAGCTCCTGTGCTCTTTAGAGATCTTCTTCCTACTCTATACCCATGCATGTTACAAATGGATGGTCCACTGTGGTTCTTAGAGTTTTCCTGACCCAGCGTTGGCTTCCCTCTTGATAAATCTGATCTCTTTGGTCAGCTAATACCTACCCTTTTTAGCATAAGAAAAAAAACAACATGGACCAATGTGGAACATGGCACTAAAGGGATATCAAGCAAGAAGTCGCCAGTAACCAACCAGCATTTACTGACTACCTATGTGATAGCCACTTACTTGAGACTGTAGTATCATTACTGCCACAAGTCTGCCTTTACCAGGGATTATTTCATCAACCTATCTGCCTTGTCTTACTGTCTCTGCCCTTCTCTACTTGCCATATGTCTTCAACAAGTTAAAAGTAGGTTAGTAGGGCATAGATCACATCCTACCATACCTGTTCCTAAAATTCATAGTTGTCTATTACTAAACACAGAAAAAATAATTCTACTCTTAACCAACTGCACAAGTTCCAGCTATATTGGAAACCCTTCTCTTTGTTGAAACTGTTAGGTTCTTCCCCAGGTTGGGGCAGCTGCTACAGTGGGAGATGATGTCCCTGAGTTGTCCAGTACAGTTCCTTCTTTAACATGCCCTTCAAGTCAGAAGGCTTCTCTGGTCACCCATTCTTGTCCCAACACCCACCTGTGCATATTCCTCTTTCTTTCCATTTGTTTTGGCTGTAGCACTTAAGACTCATTTGAAATGGTCCTGTTTATCTATGTATCATGTGCTGCCTCATCTGTTTTCCCTCTTCCAGAAGCAACAAAATTCTAAAAGAGCAGCAGATTTTCTGAATCCCAGTACCTAGAATGTTCCCTAAAGACCACATGGAAAGTTAGCACCTTCCACTGTGGAGCCCAGTCCACACTGCATCTTCGCTGTAACCAGCTTCTCCTCAGCATCATTATATCCCCTACAAAGTAGCTCTACATGCTATCCCAGGAAGCCACCATGACTGCTAATGCTTCTAGATAACAGACTATTACACAAGTCTGGCTAGAACTGTGCCTCAGATATCCTGCTTGGTGAATTAAAGTAAGGAAAGGAAATGAGTGCGTGGGATCCTTCTCTTCTGCACTCTGTGTTACCATTGAAGCCCCATAAAACAAGCTTGAAAAATCTTTGAGGCTATTTGATTATTTGTTTGTTTGAAATACTAATAAGGTCAAATAGAATGATCCAATGGAGAAGGAAATAAATATATAAGACACAGGATCCTGGAACACAGATGCCTACTCTGAGTTTTTTAAAACCTCATTCCTTTTATACCATTTTAATTTCTTGCAAGTATTAAGGTTAGTTCTAGGCTGAGGAACTAGCAATACAATAGATGCAAATAGTCAAGGAACAAGCAAGACAATAAACACTGATAGTCAAAGAACAAGCAAGGCAGTAAACAGAGTCCCATGATCACTATTTCTAAGGGCTTATAAGGATGACCAAAATATCTGAGTCTACTTCCCTGTCCTAGGCCAAAGTCATTTTCATGCCTGAAGCCTACTTCTTTGTTCGAGCATAAGATATATATTCCTGCCTGAAATTATTTGTTTGTTCTAGCCTAGGATTTAGATTCCTGCCTGAAATTACTTCTTTGTTCTAGGCTAATGTCAGATTCCTACCTGTAGCCCATTTCCTTGTCATTGGCCAATGTTAGATTCCATCCAAGCAGCCCCCAAAGCTCTCCACATATCCCCCTTTTTTATTTCATAAACAAGACTGAGCTTGTCTTAGGTAATTCTGAAAAGAGTGCCTTCTGTATCCATCATGGAATATGCATTATCAAAAGTAATGTACTTCTGTCTTAGGTTGGTAAGACTCTGTGCAGAATCTTACCCATCCTTGGCTTGCCAGCCTGTTAAATTAATAACCCTGTTTGGGAGTCCATTTTCAATTTCAAGCCATGTCTGCTACCATGTTCTATGCCTTTCTAAGGTCTCTTGGGATTAAATACTTTATTTTCACTGTCTTGCTTAAAGATGTGCAATAAATAGACTATTTTTAAAATTTAAAATAAAAAAAAACTCTTTTATTGTGTTATCACATCAGAAACTCCAGGCACTGATTGATGTCTCAGAAAGTCCATAAGTACGGGCCCTGTCTCCATAGAATTTTTCTGAGCAAGGAATGGTTAACAGAAGAAAAGAAAAGAAAATAGCAAGCACTTCAAATACATTCCTGCCATATACCAGTTGGTACTCTGGAGCCCATTGTCTTTGAACCTTGGGACTATTGATCTACCTAATTTTTCTCTCCAGGTTTTGATTAAACAACTGACATTTACAGAACATTTAACAGTATATGTTTTAATATGTGTGTTCAGTCATCATAATTGCTTATGATAGACACATTCATCACTGCTATTATTCTCATTAGTTGCTGTTTTCCTGGTATTAGTGTTAACATTAGCTTTATAAATGGTAGAAAAATCACCATTAACTAGAGTGATCTGGTTGTTCAAGAACACAGCTATGTAGGCTTGAATCTTGATATGCCTCAAGTTCAAACTTACTTATACCTGGGTGAAACTTTTTATGGTCACTCTATTAATT
This sequence comes from Grammomys surdaster, assembly GCF_004785775.1. Lineage (NCBI taxonomy): Eukaryota > Metazoa > Chordata > Mammalia > Rodentia > Muridae > Grammomys > Grammomys surdaster. The sequence continues at coordinate 9,249,448 of NW_021604669.1, forward strand.
TTTAAGGTCATTCTGTTATTAGACACGATACAAATGAATCTTATGGAGACTATGAAGAACATCCAAGATCACATACTTGATAAATCCGAAAGCTCAGATATAGATTCAGGGCTATATAATTCTAAATGTCATTGACTTTCAACCATCACAGCAAGAACAATCCCTTTGGGAGCATGAATAAGTCAACAAATAGCAGGGCATTTTGTAAAGTGTAACACAGCATGCACCATTTGGGTAATATCTCAAATGTGTTATTATCACATTGCCCTTTATGAAGTCCCAATCAATGAGTAAGTCACATAGGCTCAAAAGCTACAGTGAATCTAACTTGAAGGACAGACATTTTTCTTACTTAATATGCAAAAAAAATAAATATTTCAAGAAAGACAGCACATGAAACTCAAGGGCCTGAATGATGTGGTTTCTGTCTCTAAAAGAGCACACAAAAGGAAGGATCTGTATTTTCCAATGAGGAGTACAGTGCTTCTATTCATGAGCTATGATGGAACATGGCATGAGGCACCAGGAGGAAAAGATATGTAGCCTTGGTCCTAATGAATAGTAGTCCCCTGCCAAAGTCAACAAATCACCCTGGGAGAGAATTTCATCTCAAGGGCATTAATAATCTCCCAGACTGCATGATGCTTGTTAGAGCAAGGGTCAGAGGACAAGAGAGCTGATTGCCATCTCCACTCTTACAGACATTGTGTAGAGATTTTAATTGAGGATGAGATAGGAAAGAGGAAATGATGAAGACTGAGCCCTGACTGGTGGCCAGGTGCTCTCACCTGACAAGTATTTGTGAAGCTTCTTTGTTTCTAGATAGAGACTTAGGCAAAAGATATGCAAGACTGCTGCCTTCAGAGAGAGAGAGAGAGAGAGAGAGAGAGAGAGAGAGAGAGAGAGAGAGCGCATGCACATACACATAGGGAAGGGAGTCAGTTATGGTAGGTAGAAATTTACAACTAAAATTAGATGAAATCATCTATTCTGTTAGGAAAAGATTAAGTATTATTGAAGGGAGGGAAAAAAACAGGTAAGAAGAATGCAAATTCCTAAGGAGGGAATGAAGTATGAAGTTCAATGTCACACTATATTATTAAGATGGTAACATTTGAGCAGAGACTAGTAAAAGATGGGAAGATGAACTGTATATGGATAAGAGGATGACAGGAAGGGGGAACACCCAGCAGAAAGAACCTACAGAGGCAGTGCAGAGGCAGCGCATCTGAGTTATGTGAGAGACAGTGAGGATGCCAAGAAAGATAAATAAGAAAGAACAAGGGCAAGGGCAAGAGCCAATGGATGGGTCCAGAAAGAAAATGGGGACATCCCACACAGGAAGCTTTAGCTTTTATCCTGCATGAGAAAGAGTGTGCCTTAAGATTGAGCAATGGTAATTTGGGGTTGAACAATAGGGTATCTAACCCAATATTTTGAAGGATCATTTGTGGATGCACAGTCTCATAAGACTGCTGCAACCACTAAGGTTGAAAGGTACTGTAGCTTAGAACAAGATGGGAAAGTTGAGTCTCAAAGAAGAGGTGGGATGGAATCATATTTTAAGAAAGGACACAAGTTTTCTATATGTTTTAAATGCCAAATATGAAAAGAATTAAAAATACAAACATGGCCCATGAGCTATGGGCTTGAACAGCTGGAAGTATAGTATAACTATCCATTGACACAGGTATGGATAAAATGGGCAGTTTGGAGAAGAAGGTAAAAAATTTCAACTTTATACCTGGTTTGAAATTTGATCAAGTAGATGTATCACAAGGGTCACTGTATATCACCCTTTCTACTCACACACACATACACACACACACACACACACACACACACACACACACACACACACAATCCATCAAAGTAGGCACTATTCCCTCTGGCTTATTTCAAAGTAATTCAGGCTTCCTCATGATCACATAATTTATGAAAAGATCAGACAAAATTTTACATTTGTGTCTGAAAGTAAATTCTTCAACAGAAAGGAGTACCCAATTGTATCTGTTAGAATTGTCGATCTGATTCAGATTTTAGAAGCTGAAGTTAGATAGATAGACCTGCAAAGGCTATAGATATCTTGGTCAGGAATGGAGAGATATGATGCACTCCAAGATGCTGTAGCCGAAGTTGGATCTTAGAAAAATGGCATCAGGATCATGTGAAAGGTGAGAGACTTGGTGAAAGAAAATATTGACAGCTAGTCATCCATGATACCAGATGTAGCCATCCATGATCCAAGATGTATCCATGAGATAGTTTTCAACCATATTTTACCCATGCTTTATTTTTATTTCAAATGGATTTAGTCAATTTTGTTCCCCAAAGTGTCTGTATTAAGCAAACTTTCCCAATGATTCCTCAGAAGAAAAAAAATAGCATGCAAATCTTTCACAAGCTGGTGCAATTTGAGTTCTTAAGGACTATCTTCTTAATTTAACCTTTGCAACTCCACCATCCTATAGAGAACCTAGCACAGAATACATTTGCCTTAGTTAGGGTTTTACTGCTATAAAGAGACACCATGAGCAAGGCAATTCTTATAAGGACAAATTTCACTGGGCCTGGCTTACAGGTTCAGAGGTTCAGTCCATTATCATCAAGGTGGAAAAATGGCAGTTTTCAGGCAGGCATGGTACAAGAGGAGCTGAGAGTTCTACATCTTCATCTGAAGGCTGCTAGCAGAGTACTAGCTTCCAGGCAGCTAGGATGAGGGTCTTAAAGACCACAACCATAGGGACATATATAGTCCAACAGGACCACACCTTCTAATAGTGTCACTCCTTGGGCCAAGCATATACAAACCATCACAATATTTAAAATAGACATGTGGATGAATGAGTGGTTATAATGCTCTAAGGATCCCTGAAAGGGACATTCTAGAAGCAGAAAAATAACCTGAGTGAAATTAAGTATCCTGCATTCCAGTTTAATACAAAAGACAGCAGGTTTCTATAGGTGTCTATTTGCATATCTTTTTCTTAACTAGGCAGACCAAATTATATGCATTTATATCTCACATTGAAAGAAACACCCATCAGTATTCATATTACTTGGCATATTGGGTTTCTCTTCCCTTCATTTCATTTTTCTCCTCATGTTTTTCTGTTTCTTTTTCATACCTAAGTATGCATATTCTATACAAGTCCCTCATACTTGGATAGTATCTTTCAAAGAAATATATTATTTTAAATGGCATTTTATGACTGTGTATATGAGTAATAAATGTTATGAATTTTCATTAATCAAGGTAACTGCGTCATTACATTTTAACATAAGAAAATTTCACATGGTACCCAACTTTTTAAGCACAAAATTTCATATCTAATCAAGAACCCTGATCCAAGCTTTTGAATCAACTAATGTATCCCAAGGCATCATACCGTCATAAATCCCTCTTTATCCTTTAATAAGCTAATACTTTCTTGTGTTCCAATATTATACCCAAAGATTGAGAAACAGACACTCATTGCACATCTACCACCTCAAGCAAAACACTGGGAGACACAAGATGATAAAAGACGTACCATCACTGCAAAAGAGTTAAATGGACTTTCTGCCGAGGACTGGTGAAGATGTTGAAACTGAAACAAATTACAGAACAGAATGAAAGAAGCAACTGGGAAAATGTAAAGGAAAACACTAGCTGCTCATATTAATGTCCCTAGGAACTGCTCCCAAAGAACAGAAATGAATGGTGGGGAGGGTTGTTTGCCACATTCCTCTCCTGAGCTCATTTAATATCAAACTGTATTTTCTTTCTAGAGGACTTACTATGGTCAAACAAGAAGCCATACCATCTCCCAAGCAAATGATGCCTGAAAGAAGAATTCTCTCATGTGGAATTTACCTTATCTTCTGGGAACAGAAATTGTATTCATTGTCCCCTACAGGAAGTCAATAGTATAAAAAAATCAACTTACAGAGATGCTATTCAAAAACCACAAGACATGTGCCCAATATACAACTTACATGTAGGAGACAGATATATCTATCTATTCTGTTAGTTCTCTAAATGTTATGATTGTATATCATAGGCCAGCTGTAATTATGAAAGCATCAAGGACTCAAGAAACTATCTAAAGAATTAGCTTAACAATACTATGTTCCAAGGTCTATGCTAGGTGTTTGGGGAGACAGCCAGTTTTAATATAACATTCACTTTGCCTTTTTGCAGCATGGGACATCACAGAGATAACAGTCAGATAAAGAGGCAGTGATGACACAGAAACAACTGCTTTAGTATATCAGTGGCAGAGTCCTGACAGAAGATTTCTATTGACATCTTACAGATGAAGAAACCAAGGCTTGAAGAAACTGTGAAATTCCCAAAGGCTTACACAAGCAGTGTGATGATGATTTGAATGTGAAATGTCCCCCACAGGCTCACATGCTTGATTACTAGTCACAACCTGGTGCTGCTGCTTGGAGAGGTTTTGAAAACTTTTGGAACTCTGTTCCAGCTGGCAGGTATAAGCCATAGGTTTATAAGTGACGATAGGCCTAGTTTTCTGTTTCCGTCAATACAATGAACCAGACACCCTATGTTCTAGCTATCACAATCACAAGCCATTTGTCCCTAAAGCTACACTTCCCCTGCCATGTTACACCTCTGGATTGTGATCCAAAATAAACTCTGCCTCTTGCGAGTTGCGCTAGCAAGTATTCTGTCATGGGGATGAGAAAATGTACCCAATACAACTAAGAGAGGACAGATGTTCTGAGTCTAGACAAGTCTCAAAGACATGCTCTCTCAACAATCTCCAGCAGTATAGTATAGAAGTCTTTAGCCATGCACCCTGTTGGCTGGATTAACATGAAGAATGAAGAGTCTACCTAGAAAGTCCCTGCCTGATCAAGGCTAGAAACAGTGGTGAGGTTCTCTCATTGCAAAACCCCAGGGGGAGCCATCTACCTAACAGTGCAGAAGATAATTTTTAATGTTCCTTTTTCTTTTTACCTTTTCCCCTTCAGTTTCAATTAAAGAAATAAAAATTTTGGAAAGAGACAGGCAAGCAGACAGACAGACAGGGTGATAAATGAATATATGAAGCTATGGAAGTTCACACAAATAATTCAAAGATTTGAGAGAATGAAGCACAGTTGTTATACATTCATTAACAGATTCATTTATAGAGACTGTCTCAACAATAACCATAAAAAGTGTATGTGTGTGTGTGTGTGTGTGTGTGTTTCAAGATTCAAATAATGAAAATAACTTATACAACAAAATCAGGCCTTTAACAAAGGAATCCATGTCTTAAAGCTCAGTGCTATTTTATTTTAGAGTTCACATACTAGAAATATTTTGAACAATATCATGTATGACTATTACATTGGTTGTAGTGTTGATATAATGAATGTTTGCAACTGTCTAAAATCAGAAACTGTATTCATTAAATGTATGGTTCTTCATGTATCTATTCTATATTAATAAAACTGGCCTTCGGCCCCTGCCTGGTCCCTTGGACTGGAGCAGACACAGAGTCG
>NW_021604669.1:9254953-9290932 GCF_004785775.1 Grammomys surdaster
AGCCACTGCACTCAGAGCAGCTGGTAAGAACTCCATCTCACTCCCTAGGCCCCAGAAATACATCTGGGAGCCAGGGACATCTAGGGCACAGCAGCTACCCAAACCCTGCCCCTCCGGAATTCCACTTCCCTTCGGCCCCTGCCTGGTCCCTGGGACTGGAGCAGACACAGAGTAGGTCTGCTCCTGTCCTGTGGAGAAACTGAATCCTGAGTCATCGAGAAGTCACTACACTCAGAGCAGCTGAAACTGAATTCTGAGTCATCAGGGACCCACTGCACTCAGAGCAACTGGAGCCACTGCACTCAGAGCAGCTGACACAGAGTTGGTCTGCTCCTGTCCTGTGGAGAAACTGAATCCTGAGTCATCTAGGAGCCACTGCACTCAGAGCAGCTGAAACTGAATCCTGAGTCATCGAGAACCCACTGCACTCAGAGCAGCCGAGGAGCCACTGCACTCAGAACAGAAGGATTACCAGATCCAAGAGGTGGCCTGAGTCCCAGGAGTTCTTCCACCCGGGAGATTAGGGGCATAAGACCACAGAGACCTCTGGACTCCGAGGAGCTCTGCAATAAGCAAGATAACTGGAAATACAGATTCCAATCTTACACAGAGAGGGCAGGTACCACTAGAGTTACCCAGATGGCGAAAGGCAAGCGCAAGAACATAAGCAACAGAAACCAAAGTTTCTTGGCATCATCAGTGCCCAGTTCTCCCAATATAGCAAGCCCTGAACACCCCTTCACACCTGAAAAGCAGGATTCAGAATTAAAATCACTTCTCATGATGATGATAGAGGATTATAAGAAGGAATTAAGTAACTCCCTTAAAGAAATACAGGAGAGTACAAGTAAACAGATAGAAGCCCTTAAAGAGGAATCACAGAAATCCCTTAAAGAAATGCAAGAAAACACAAAGAAGGAATTAAACAAAAACATTCAGGATCTGAAACTGGAAATAGAAACAATAAAGAAAGTTCAAAGGGAGACAACCATGGAGATAGAAAACCTAAGAAAGAGATCAGGAGTCACAGACGCAAGCATCACCAACCGAATACAAGAGATAGAAGAGAGAATCTCAAATGCAGAAGATACGGTGGAAAATATTGACACAGTTGTCAAAGAAAATGAAAAAAGCAAAAAACTCCTAACTCAAAACATCCAGGAAATTCAGGACACAATGAGAAGACCAAACCTAAGGATAATAGGTATAGATGAGAATGAAGATTCCCAACTTAAAGGGCCAGTAAATATCTTCAACAAAATCATTGAGGAAAATTTCCCTAACCTAAAGAACAAGATGCCCATAAACATACAAGAAGCCTACAGAACACCAAATAGACTAGACCAGAAAAGAAATACCTCCCGTCACATAATAATCAAAACATCAGATGCACAAAACAAAGAAAAAATACTAAAAGCAGTAAGGGAAAAAGGTCAAGTAACATATAAAGGCAGACCTATAAGAATTACACCAGACTTCTCACCAGAGACTATAAAAGCCAGAAGAGCCTGGACTGACATCATACAGACCCTAAGAGAACACAATTGCCAGCCCAGATTACTATACCCAGCAAAACTCTCAATCAATATAGATGGTGAAACCAAGATATTCCATGACAAAACCAAATTTGCACAATATCTTCCCACAAACCCAGCACTTCAAAGGATAATTGATGGAAAACGCCAACACAAGGAGGGAAACTACAACCTAGAAAAAGCAAGGAAGTAATCTTCCAACAACCCCAAAAGAAGATAACTATACAAACATAACTTTACCTCTAATAACAAAAATAACAGGAAGCCACAATCATTTTTCCTTAATATCTCTTAACATCAATGGTCTCAATTCCCCAATAAAAAGACGCAGACTAGCAGACTGGATACACAAACAAGACCCAGAATTTTGCTGCATACAAGAAACACACCTCAGTGACAAAGACAGACACTACCTCAGAATAAAAGGGTGGAAAACAATTTTCCAAGCCAATGGTCCCAAGAAACAAGCTGGAGTAGCCATTCTAATATCAAATAAAATCGACTTCCATCCAAAATTAATCAAAAAAGATAAGGAAGGACACTTCATACTCATCAAAGGAAAAAGCTACCAAGGTGAACTCTCAATTCTGAACATCTATGCCCCAAATGCAAGGGCACCTACATACATAAAAGAAACTTTACTAAAGCTCAAAACACACATTACACCTCACACAATAATAGTGGGGGATTTCAACACCCCACTCTCAGCAATGGACAGATCATGGAAACAGAAACTAAACCGAGACACTTTGACATTAACAGAAGTTATGAACCGAATGGACTTAACAGACATCTATAGAACATTTCATCCTAAAACAAAAGAATATACCTTTTTCTCAGCACCTCATGGTACCGTCTCCAAAATAGACCATATAATTGGTCACAAAACAAGCCTCTACAGATACAAAAAGATTGAAATAATCCCTTGCCTCTTATCAGATCACCATGGAATAAGACTGGTCTTTAATAATGACAAAACCAATGGAAAACCCATGTGCACATGGAAACTGAACAACTCTCTACTCAATGATGACTTGGTCAAGGAAGAAATAAAGAAAGAAATTAAAGACTTTATAGATTTCAATGAAAATGAGGACACATCATACCAAAACTTGTGGGACTCCATGAAGGCAGTGCTAAGAGGAAAACTCATAGCTCTAAGTGCCTACAAAAAGAAACTGGAAAGAGCACACACTAACAAGTTGACTGCACAACTAAAAGCCCTAGAACAAAAAGAAGCAAATACACCCAGGAGGAGTAGAAGGCAGGAAATAATCAAACTCAGGGCTGAAATCAACCAAATAGAAACTGAAAGAACAATACAAAATATCAATAAAACCAAGAGTTGGTTCTTTGAGAAAATCAACAAGATAGATAAACCGTTAGCCAGATTAACCAGAGGGCACAGAGAGAGTATCCAAATTAATAAAATCAGAACTGAAAAGGGAGACATAACAACAGAAATGGAAGAAATTAAAAAAATCATCAGATCCTACTACAAAGGTCTATACTCAACAAAACTGGAAAACCTGGATGAAATGGACAATTTCCTAGACAGATACCAGGTACCAAAATTAAACCAGGAGCAGATAAACCATCTAAATAGTCCCATAACCCCTCAGGAAATAGCAGCAGTCATTAAAAGTCTCCCCACTAAAAAAAGCCCAGGACCAGATGGTTTTAGTGCTGAATTCTATCAGACCTTCAAGGAAGACCTAATACCAATTCTCTTCAAACTATTCCACAAAATAGAGACAGAAGGAACACTACCCAATTCGTTCTATGAAGCTACAATTACACTCATTCCCAAACCCCACAAGGACCCAACAAAGAAAGAGAACTTCAGACCAATCTCCCTTATGAACATCGATGCAAAAATACTCAATAAAATTCTAGCAAACCGAATCCAAGACCACATCAAAACAATCATCCATCATGATCAAGTAGGTTTTATCCCAGGAATGCAGGGATGGTTCAATATTCGGAAATCCATCAATGTAATCCACTATATAAACAAACTTAAAGAAAAAAACCATATGATTATCTCACTAGATGCTGAGAAAGCATTTGACAAAATTCAACATCCCTTCATGATAAAAGTCTTGGAAAGATCAGGAATTCAAGGCCCCTACCTAAACATAGTAAAAGCAATTTACAGCAAACCAGTAGCCAACATCAAGCTAAATGGAGAGAAACTTGAAGCAATCCCACTAAGATCAGGGACTAGACAAGGCTGCCCACTCTCCCCCTACCTATTCAATATAGTACTGGAAGTCTTAGCCAGAGCAATTAGACAACAAAAAGAAGTCAAAGGGATACAAATAGGAAAGGAAGAAGTCAAAATATCGCTATTTGCAGATGATATGATAGTATACTTAAGTGACCCCCAAACTTCCACCAGAGAACTCCTAAACCTGATAAACAACTTCAGCAAAGTGGCTGGTTATAAAATCAACTCAAACAAATCAGTAGCCTTCCTCTACATGAAAGATAAACAGACTGAAAAAGAAATTAGGGAAATGACACCCTTCACAATAGTTGCAAATAATATAAAATACCTTGGTGTGAATCTAACCAAGCAAGTGAAAGACCTGTATGACAAGAACTTCAAGTCTCTGAAGAAAGAAATTGAAGAAGATCTCAGAAGATGGAAAGATCTCCCATGCTCATGGATTGGCAGGATTAATATAATAAAAATGGCCATCTTGCCAAAAGCAATCTACAGATTCAATGCAATCCCCATTAAAATCCCAACTCAATTCTTCACAGAGTTAGAAAAGGAAATTCTCAAATTCATATGGAATAACAAAAAACCTAGGATAGCGAAAACTATTCTCAACAATAAAAGAACTTCGGGAGGAATCACCATCCCTGACCTCAAGCTGTACTACAGAGCAATAGTGATAAAAACTACCTGGTATTGGTACAGAGACAGGCAGGAAGATCAATGGAATAGAATTGAAGACCCAGAAATGAACCCACACTCCTATGGTCACTTGATCTTTGACAAAGGAGCTAAAACTGTCCAGTGGAAAAAGGACAGCATTTTCAACAAATGGTGCTGGTTCAACTGGAGGACAACATGTAGAAGAATGAAAATTGATCCATTCTTATCCCCTTGTACAAAGCTCAAATCTAAGTGGATAAAGGACCTCCACATAAAACCAGATACACTGAAACTAATAGAAGAGAAGGTGGGGAAAAGCCTCGAATACTTGGGCACAGGGGAAAAGTTCCTGAACAGAACTCCAATGGCATATGCTCTAAGATCGAGAATTGACAAATGGGACTTCATAAAATTGCAAAGTTTCTGTAAGGCAAAGGACACTGTCAATAGGACAAAACGACAACCAACAAATTGGGAAAAGATCTTTACCAATCCTTCATCTGATAGAGGGCTAATATCCAATATATACAAAGAACTCAAGAAATTAGACTCCAGGCAACCAAATTACCCTATTAAAAAATGGGGTATAGAGCTTAACAAAGAATTTTCAACAGAAGAAACTCGAATGGCCGAGAAGCACCTAAAGAAATGCTCGGCATCCTTAGTCGTCAGGGAAATGCAAATCAAAACAACCCTGAGATTCCATCTCACACCAGTCAGAATGGCTAAGATTAAAAACTCAGGTGATAGTAGATGCTGGCGAGGGTGTGGAGAAAGAGGAACACTCCTCCATTGTTGGTGGGACTGCAAGATGGTGCAACCACTTTGGAAATCAGTGTGGCGGTTCCTCAGAAAATTGGACATAGCATTACCCGAGGATCCAGCTATACCACTCCTAGGCATATACCCAGAAGGTGCTCGAACATATAATAAGGACATATGCTCAACTATGTTCATAGCAGCCTTATTTATAATAGCCAGGAGCTGGAAAGAACCCAGATGTCCTTCAACTGAGGAATGGATTCAAAAAATGTGGTATATTTACACAATGGAGTATTACTCAGCTATTAAAAACAATGAATTTGAGAGGTTCCTAGGTAAATGGATGGAACTAGAAATTATCATACTGAGTGAGGTAAGCCAATCACAAAAGAACACACATGGTATTCACTCACTGATTATTGGATATTAGCCCAGAACCTTAAAACGCTCAAGATGCAACTCACAGGTCACATGAAGTCCATAAAGAAGGAAGACCAAGTGGGGGTGATTCGGTCCTTCTTAGAAGGAGCAACAAAATACTCAAGGGAGCAAATATGGAGACAAAGCGAGGGACAAAAACTGAAGGAGGGGCCGTCTGAAGACCTTTCCACCTGAGTATCCATCCCATGTGCAGTCACCAAAGGTAGATGCTGATGTGGAAGTCAGGAAGTGCATGCTGATAAGAGCCTGATATGGATGTCTCCTCAGAGGTCTTCAAGAGTCTGACATATTCAGAGGCAGATGCTCACAACTAGCCATTGAACTGATTATGGGGTTCTCAATGGAGGAGTTAGAGTGAAGACTGAAGGAGCTGAAAGGATTTGTGGCCCCATGAGGAGAGCAACAATACCAACCAACCACAGCTCCCAGGGTCTAAACCACCAGCCTGGGAGCACTTATGGAGGGATCCAGGGCCTTAGCTGAATATATAAGAGTGGAGGGCCCTGCTGGGCACAGGTGGAAGATGAGATCCTTGACCTCATGAAGGCTGGACGCCCCAGGGGGTGGGAGTTTTGAGGGTGGGGAGGTGGGAGTGGGGGGGTAGATAGAGGTTACATCCACAAAGAAGAAGGAGGAGGTGTGAGGGGATTGGGGGTTCCTGGGTGGGTGGGGGATGGGGTAAGGGGACAACATATGAAATGTAAATAAAACATCCAATAAAAAAATTAAAAAAAAAAAATAAAACTGTCACATACACACACACACACACACACACACACACCACAAGGCTCACAAATGACCCTTATCTCTAATAGAACCTACACTATGAATTTAAGTGCACGTTATTACAAATTTGGGAAAATATTAACAACCACATTTTTATTTAAGCAAAATTAGGCCCAGAGAACTAGTAAATTCCCTTTCTGCTAATACTATGAGTAAACAAGACAGTAAGGGAATAGAACAGTTTTGCATTTTACAATCACCTGGTCAACAATTGAGCTGATCATTATGGCTCCTCTAGAACTCTGAAACATAGTAAGCACATCTAACAGGAGAATAGGCACACATGCAGAGTGTGGTTTTTGGTACCATAGAGATTGGAATTATAATCAGTATTTTAACCAAATTAGGCTAAATTTTCCTTTAGCTTTCATATATGGGATATCTAAGGCCCATTCTGAAATGAATGTTGCTAGTTCTAGGTACCAATCTAACTACTCTAGTAGTTACTAGTAGTTACTCTACTAGTTACTACATTTAGTATCCAATTGTATTGATTTATTAAGAGGTGTTGGACATGAGAGGCAACAGGGAAAGAAGAGCTTAAAAACAACAAAATCTAGACCACGCTGAAAGGTCAGATCTTCTCCAGGTCAGTTTCTTGGGAAGTTACTTCATCTCCAAGATGAGTAAGTTTGCTGAATGAGGTTGGGGAATTCAACTAAATTTTTTGAGAATTACTTTCCTGACTTGCCAATTTGGGATAATGATCCATATTTGAGTGTTGGGTACTCTAAGATTGAGTTACATGGTATACCTGAGATATTAGCACACAGAAGTCATTTTTTTCATTTTATATTTTCCTATTTATAAGTTCCTGGCTGGAAGGACAGGACATGATTAAAGAGAAAATCGTGCTGCCGATAAAAGAAAGTTAATAAAAACTTACAGCCAATGCCTGAGCTTTTCTGAATGGTATCTGAATAATATAACAAACCCAGGAGGTCAAGAAGTTGATCTGTGGGTATTCCTGGATGCTTGAGAACATGGGGTCTGTCTATAAGTGCAACTGAGCCAAAGCCACTCCCTCTAAGACCCTTAACTATTTTCTCATTTCCTGATTTATTGAACAATTTGGACTGCTTCTTCTACACTCAAGTCCCTCGGCATCTGTTCTCCTCCCACCCCTCCTTGTCTAATCTCAATCTCAATGGTCTCACATGCTCCTCAACTATTCTCTAAATTTGAAGTGACCTTTTAAAATAAACTCTTACCAGGAATAGTATACATTCTCAGCATTACTAGTAATACTAGTATTACAGTAGTGGTGGTGGTGGTGGTAGAAGTAGTAGTAGTAACTACTGCAATTGTTGTCTGAGAACGTAAGAAGTTATGAAGTACAAGCTTTGAGGCCAAACCTGGCTTTAAATCCTGGCTCTTCCACATGGTGACTCGAGACACCAATTTACCCATTTATTATGCTCTTGCTTCAAAATAGTTAAAAACACAACCTATGCCTCAGGGTCCTTGTGAGATTTAAGTTAAGGAATCTATGTTAAATCCTGCAAAATACTTTCTGAGATATTCTAATAATTAAGTTTTCTAAATCATGTAGATTAGAAACATTTTAAGGAGTCACAGAAATAAGAGACTTTTTTTTGTTATATGATACCTCTAAGTCTCCAAAGGGAGGCTAATAAAGGGAGGTTAATAAAGATTAACTTTAACGTGGGGATTTTTAATAACTACCTTATAAGTTATATTATAGTCATATTATCAATTCATGTGAAATACAGATAATGTGGGGTCTGATACTTAATGAGCTTTGACCAAATTGTTCTTTTTATATGTAATTTGAAGGATTTTACTTTTTAATTTTCTGTCTATAAAACATATGCTCATGTTGATGGTCAGGAGCACTTTCTGACACAATTTATATGTTATTGTCTTGAGAGAATAAACAAAAGTGGCAATCGCTCATTCAAAATTAATCCCATAATCTTGTTTCCCCTTTTTTTCTCTCCCTTTTTTTTTTAAACTCCTCAAACTGAAATCAGTTTCATTTCATTTTATTGGTTGTCCTTCATTTGAACTGTTCAGGACTCAAGGTAGCCAGAGTGATTTTAACCTTCACCTCTCATACCAGTGAAAGCAGGTTACTATGTGTATATGAGAATTACACACACAATAATGAATTTAGATTTCAGTTGATTTCTAGAGCAGTGGTTCGTAGTCTTCCTAATGTCATGACACTTTAATACACTTCCTCATGTCATGGTGACTCCCAACCATAAAATTATTTCATCACTTCATTGCAACTATGATCTTGTTACTGCTCTAAGTTTTAATGTAAATACCTTATATTCAGGATATCTGACATGGGACCCCCACAGGGGTTATGGTCCACAGGTTGATAACCACTGTTATAGAAAGTGGGTACATAAGAGCATATTAAAGACATGGGACAAGCTTGTGGTCAGCTACATGAACTCCATTCTACTGTGACACACTGTTTATGCTCTGAGGAATTTTCACACCTACACAATGAGTACCAGTACTGTTCAATACAGTTTAGTAAGAATTAAATGAGTAGTTGATTTAATATAACTTTCATAGTACTTGTCACAGTAATCTTGTGACTTATTTTAATAACAAGAAAGGTGATAATGTGGCGATGGTGATGGTGGTGGTGATGGTGGTGGTGGTGGTGGTGGCAGTGGCAGCAGTGATGGTGATGATGATGGATTTTGCACAGAGAGTACAACCAGCAAAAAGGCTGGAGGCCGAAGAGATGGCTTTCAGATGTTCAGAGCACATATTGCTATTACAGAAGACCTGAGTTCAACTGTCTCTACATCACGCCTCAGAAGCATCTGTAACTTCATCTTCAGGGAATTTAGTGCCTTTTGCGGGCCTCTGTGTGCAGCAGATACGGATGTAATTCTCATACACATATGCAAGCCAAATGCACAGAGACATGAAAATAAAATAAAATAAAAAGTTAGAGTGAAGTATGTTCTTACCCTTTGGACTGCTGAGGAGCCCTTTTGGCAATCTGCCATTTTTAAAAATGCACAGTAATTACATATTAATGTGTAAAGTCTAACTCCTCCTGAAAAGTGAGAGATTTCCTCAATACAACTTTCACAAGCTAAAGTTTAAAATAACCTTGCCAGTCAGACACAGGAAAGGCTGCCTGGAAAAGCCAGCCCTTCCACTTCTGAAACAGAGGCTTCATCTGAGGTCAGAGCTGGTGCTATCAGCAGGGGCAAAGAACACTGGGGTAGCTCTTGTTTCATAGGGCCACCAAAAGAAAAAAATCACAAATAGATTATTTATTTACATACTAATTTATTGATATACTATGTATTTATAGATGTGGTAGTTTATTAGCATAGAAAATATTCTATCTTACATCTAGAGACCAGAAAACATGACCTCAAACTTTAAGCAGAGCTATTCATTCTCCTAATGGTTCTAAAGAAGAATCCAGTCATGCAGGTTTAGGGCCCCCTCTATTCTGGGTCATCTAAACTGATATCTGCAAGAACTTTACTTTACTTCTAAAAAAAGGCCAAAGCGTGAGAATCTGTGAATAAGAGGAGTACAACTGAATTCTTATCCAGAAGTGCAATGTCCATGAAGCACAAGTCACATGGCCACAGGTTTTAATCTTAGCTGGATATCACTCAGTAGTTTCCCAGACTTAGCTTTAGCTTCTGTATGGAAAAGGTGACTAGAACAAGGGCCTTGCCAAACTGTAGGACAAGCACGTTTGTATGCACAATGGCTCCACAAGGTGACATGATTGTCCCCATTTCTGAAATAAGCTGAGGCTGGAGAAGCTTAAGTCTGTCTCCTTAGTAGTGATTCACTTTTGTTATCATAGCTGAAAGACATTTCCCTATCTGATATCCTTCATAGCTCAAAGCCAACCAAAGGGCTCCTGTCCATCCCTAGTTCACCCTCACTGCCCTAACCCTTCTGAAGCCATCCATAGATAAAAATAAATGACAAAACAATTTAAGTATTGAAAGAGCCATTTTCAGTAGCAATCTCAGAACAGATGCATGGACACCATATATCCAGATGTGACTTGTCAAGCCCAAGGAATGGCAGATCTAAGCCAAAGTGGGAGTGACCATGGTGGCTAATTCAGATCCCAAAGTAGCCAGATTGGTGTCCTAGATGATGGTCTTGTGCAGATACCCAGAGTTGTTGAGCATTTGTATAGCAGCCATACCATGCACAGAAGACATTATCTCACAGCAGTTTTCTATGCCCCCTAGTCTTTATCACTGTTCTGTCTTTTCTTCTACAATGTTTCATGAGCCTGGATTACAGGCCTGTTACAGAGGTCCTATTTGGGGATGAGCATTCCATAGTTGCTTATTCTTTATACTTTGGGCAATTGAGGTTATCTGGAATAAACTCCTTTGCTGCAAAAAGAAACTTCTTTGATGTGACATGAATGCTACACTAATCTATGGCTAAAAAGATGAGTATTTAGTATGTAGCTGGATATTCTGTCAATTTAGCAAAATGAGAATAGTAAGTTCTTCTCCAGGGTCTAGGACATATCTAGCCAGAGGTTGTTAGTTAGGTTTAGAACATCAGAAATAAGTTCTCTCCCATTTATAATCAGACAGCAACTGGGTACCATCAAGATACTAGTCCCACTACTACATCATTAAACATATCTCACCAGAACAGTAGTTGTTCTAGTTGGTAGAATTTCTGATGGAGAGAACTATTAACATTTTTTTTCATCTAGAATCCTTCATAGCACCTTTTCATACAAACAAGTGTGAGAGCTAACCAAAAGGGCTGGCTTTCAGGTCAGTGATAACTCAGTTTCACCAAATCCTGTGACTGAAATGTATGATGTCTTCAGCAATAGGGTCTTTCCCTCAAGTTCTTTCAGGCAATCAAAAGTAATGGCAAATACCTATATTGGTTAGAGGCTATCTGTTGGATCAAATAGTATGTAAAAATAAAGTCTATATAAAATTAAATGTAATTCTAAGCTCTGCGTCAGTTTTAAGGTGTTTACTGATATTTAAGTTTAGAAACTTTGTAATTCAAGAGGCTTCTTGTGCATGATATGATATTTAATATCATCTCTGAACTCTACCCCCCAAAAAACCACTGACAGCACTCTCCTCTTCGATGAAATCAAAATTTGTTCCATGTATTGTGCCATAAGAAGCACTAGAATCAAATAATTTAGCTTTTTGCTTTCATCATTAGACAAAAGGTAGATAATAATATCTTTCCTCTACAGTGACAATGCAAATTTATGAATTCATAATGGTTAGGAAGACTAACAATGGATGAATAAGAATAATCTTATTCATGTCTTCTAATAGGTCCAAAGCAGAAAATTGCATTTTGTATGAAAGTTAAAATTGATTTCTTTATTCACCAGATATTAAGTAAGTTCTCTCTTAGTGCCACTGGACTCTGAAAATAAGTTAAGAAACTTTTGTTTTGTAATCAGGGCATACAACTAGAAAAGATGAAACAAACAAAGCAAACTGCAAGTAGGGGTAAGGAGAGAGGCAGGTGATAAATCATGAAGCACAGAAAGACAAAGGTATGTCATCACGAAGACCATCAAACACAAGGAAAGAGGGGATAAAAAGCAAAAGTCACAAGAAGGACCACACATTGATCAGGTAGACATTATTGTACAGAGTTTATTATAGGGGTCAGTAGGCTAGCTAACACAACCTCCTACTTCAAAATGGCCACAAATCCTAGAGAAAATTATACATGCCTTAAAATGTATAGCTGAGTTTTTGTACAAAAAAAAAATGAATTGCTCAATGAGCCTTCAGTCAACTAGAATCCAGCATTTTGAGCTTTAAGCAGTGAAAAAGAGAGATGAAACTTATAACTCTACCAAGAAGGGACATTTGACCTATTGTGCTATAGGTAAGTGTGTGGACTTGTAAAAACTGTCTACTAGCCTAAGTAGCCCTTTAAAACACACACACACACACACACACACACACACTTACTTCTTGGCCTGGAATAAAGATGAATTTTTAACAGGCTAATGCTAGAAAATGCATATAATAATTAATGGAAACCTTCTTTCCCTGGCCTTCTGCAGAGGGACATCTTTACTCTCTGTTCCAGCTCCCTGGTCCCTTCAGCAAGTAGTACAGCTTATATGGGAGCTTAGGAAAGAACAGAGTCAAGCAGCTTTCTTCTCTTTCAGTATTTTCCCATCAAAGAAAATATGTATTTCCTTTGCCTTACTCATGCTGTATGTTAAATGGAGACAAGATCTCTTGTGTTTATGACTGGGCAACAAGACTTCTTGTCATTCCTCCTTACTGGCCCTTTTCTAATCCCAATGTTAGCCTGCTGTCACTCAGCAGAAACTACACTCCCCTTTTGCTCATCAAAATAAGCCATCACAAGTTAAAATAGAGAATGGCTTCACACCAGAGAATCTCTGGAAATTACTGAGTAAAATAATTCTTTTACTGAGTAAAAATATTTTACTGAGTAAAATAATAGAAAACTAATGAACACAACCTCTATCACTACTCATTGGATTGAAGATTATGGATGTCCAATAAAGATAAGTGCACAAAGCTCTTGGTGATGATGATGTAAAATTCAGGAATAATAAATGTCTTTTAATTTATGTAAACTATAGCATTATTATATAATGTATTAATAGATAAGTCCTATTAGTATGCTTAATTTACATTTTAAGAATGTGAAGCACAGAGACTTGGGGTAAGTAGTGAAGATCACTGACCTTATAAATGACGGGGTCAAAATTCAAAGCCTCTGTATTTGCACAAACTTTTTCAAAATTCTTATCTGTATAACACAAAAACAGATTTTTGGACAATATCAGAATAAAATCAAATTTATTTGGAACATCAAGGTTTTCAAATAATGGGAACATAAAATCAAGGCCATAATGATTTGTCCTGAATGATTATAGACATAAAAGAACAAATTGGGCTCATAAGAAAAGAACACTATAAAAGAAAGAACAGACACACAGAACTTCCACAAATGCAAAAGAAGAAAAGAAAAGAAAAGAAAATCCCAACAAGGGAGTTGAACAATAAAATAATTACCACTAATACTTTAGAAAAGAAATGATATCATAAATTTGAGAAAATACCCATGATAACAAAGAGAACAAAAGAACCAGGAATCAAATGCACTGTGTCCTAACAGGGGTCAAGAGATGTCTGTTCATAATATCATAAGGAAAGGACACCGAAATTAGAGACAAATAAGGTGGGATGATGTCTAAGAATGGATGGTGAGGCTTTTTAGTTTAGTCACCATTTAATTTACTGTTACTTTCATAAAATTTATTGAAACCCTAATATGAATCTACTGACCTCAGGTTTACAGATTCAGTTTAGTTTGACATAAATTCTAAAGAAGAATGCGTACCACAGTACATAATGAAAAGTATCCTGAGACTGTATACAGTACACATGGAGGGACCCATGGCCTCAGTCACATATGCAGCAAAGAATAGCCTTGTTGGACACTAATGGGAGTAGAGGCTCTTGGTCCTGTGAAGGCTCTATGCCCCAGAGTAGGGGAATTCAAGGGAGGGGAGGCGGGAGAGGGTGGGTTGGTGGGGAAACACCCTCATAGAAACAGGGGGAGGGAGTATGAGATAGGGAGTTTCTGGAGTGGGGACTGGAAAAAGGGATAACATTTAAAATGTAAATAAAAAATCCAATAAATAATAAAATAAATAATTTTTAAAAGATAATACTTTTAAACAAAAGAAAAAGTACTTTTGATGGGACAGACCCTGTGCTCAATGTTTAAATATAATCATATGAGCAAAACTGACAGAATCTTTTCCTTAAATATTTTAGCATTTAAAGGAGAACAAGAACCATTAAAATAAATTGATTTGCCAATTAAAAAAGAAAAATTAAAAAGAACTGTAGAATAAAGAGTCTCAACACATCATCTCAAAAAATCTCATGCTAATGTAGGGCACTGCACAAAAGCAAGCATGTTCATATGAATAACAGTGAGTAATATCCAGCATTAGAAAGAAGAAATCTGATCATCTTAGTAAAAAGTGCAGGGAAGCAAAGAAAAAGGTAAGCAAAGAGGCAACAAATTTAATATATTACAGGCTGGTATTAACTTGTCAACAAAGATATATTTTTAGGATCAGAACAATGGTGAAATATTCTAAGTATCAACAGTGGACTGAGTAGTGAGCATGAAAGTTAAATAATTGTAAGTTCATTGTGTCATTTCAAAGAGTGAGAGTGAGAGGTACTTATTATCAGTGGGCATGCTGAAGTGTACAAAAAAAAATGGAAACAACAGGAAAAAAAAATGTCATAGCAATTGCACTTAAACTATTCCAACAAAATTAAAACATTTCCTGACCAGGAAAAGAAAACCATTAGCAGCAGAGAAAACCACTAGTAAAGACCAACAGGGGTCAAGATATGTTAGTGTGAACAAAAGAGTCTCTAACTATAATCATATCAATATTGAGGCTGAACTATAGGAAGCTGAAGATTATGTGAACCTATCCTGAATTTCTCATTCTCCTAATAGAGATTTTTGTCCTGCATCCCACTTCCTCATGTGATGGAGGGAAACAATGTCCATTAGGAAAGATGCCTAGTGAAGAGGCAAGCTTCTAACATCCCTCCCTCAGCATCCATCTTTCTCTCACTTTTTTAAGAAACTCACACAAACTTTCTGTCATAAGATCTTTGCTAACAAAGACTAACTGACTCTGAGCTCACTACTGATGGTGTTTTCAGTGAGGACAATGATTCGTATGCATTGACTTGGAAATTGATTCAATAATATGCTAAATTTTAAAGATCTGTCTTGAAACAGTGTGGTCAATATGATTATTTACATATAAAATCAGGCTGGTATATACTTCAGAGGAAGAAAAATATCACAATAACTGGAATAGACATTCTTAATAGTGCATCATTGAATGCAAAATTTCATCAAACCATTTAATGAACCAATGAGATGATATTCTCCACACTTACTATCCTTTGACAAACAAGGAACATAGACACAGACCAGAAGAGTTTTCATTGCCCAAGAATACACAGCTAACAAATGGCAACGGGAGGTTTCTACTAACCTGTCTCGAAAACACGCAGAATGTTTGACTGCTTTATGATTTTTTTATAGTATTTATTATCTGAAGTTATCACAACAGGATATTCTCATAGATAGCAACAAAGAAATCTTCATTTTGAAAAGGAAAAGTATACTTGATCTCTGCTGACAGAGTTGAAGAAATATCTACAGGGTGTACTTTAGGAAGTGGCTTTGATCTGTGGATGGCATAACAGATATTCAGTTGGTAGCCACTTAACTTTGCTTTGCCCTGGTCTGTGATGCACACCTTCTACCCCACAGTGCTCTTTCCCACAGAAACACAGTTTTTACTCCTAAAGGTTGTATAGGGTGCATTCCTGTAGATTTCATGGCTGACATATATACAGAAACTTTGGTTTTGAAGTTCTAACCATTTGTGTGCTCCAAGTAGACCTTACAAAGCAGCCGTAAAAGCCTGGAGTCAAACAAGAGGTTACAAAGAGGATGAAAGGCCCTTTATGTGTTTTCGAAATAGGATCTCAACTAATAGAGCAAAATATACAACCATTAATCATCTTCATTCTTCCTTAAATATAGAGTCAAAGACTGTATTTCAGTGGCTTGCATTTGAAACAAAACATATTTTAAAATCATTTTCTTGTCACTAATGCTGTTAAGATTTTTTTGGTGGACTATGGGTTTCTTCCACAATATTTGTAACTTTGGTCTGATGAAGTTCTTGAGTTCACTTTGAAATCTTTGTGGATCAACATCACAAAGATTTCTACACAGAAAATACAGCCATGACCCAGCCTGGACTCTTAGACTATTCCTAGAGCCAAGCTATATATGCATTTGCTTGTATCCAGGTTGAACTAACTAACTAACTAACTTTCTTTCTTTCTTTCTTTCTTTCTTTCTTTCTTTCTTTCTTTCTTTCTTCCACTCCTCCTTATTTCTCTCCTTCCTTCCTTCTTTCCTTCCTTTCTTTGTAATGCATCAGGTTTTGCCAAAGTCAGTCCTTTTCAGTTCTGATAAATATGACTAGTGTGTTTGTAATTTAAATTTTTCTCAATCCTAATTTTAATAATGGTTCTTAAATGCTTAACCTCCCTTCTAGCCCACCACCTACCAGAGGTAGTGGTAAAGAAAGGTGGTTAGGATATGGGGGAAGTGGGCCTGTTTAGAAATTGTTGGGGGTCGGGGGGGGGCAAATCCCATCGGCATCGGCGTTGTCAGGAAACCAGCAGTTCACAGGACAGCAGCAGTAGCACAAACACTTCGGGAATATACCAGCAGTCCAGGCCCATAGTGTTGGAATAAGAAACATGAATCAGCAGAGGTGGCATGACCTAACATTACAGCCAGACCTCAGCCAAATCAGCACAATTCAGCAAGAGAGATTAGGAGCAACAGGGACTCCAGGAGAAGTTTTCTGCCTTGCTTCTCAAAGAAGCATAGATCAATGAAGATATGAGACTCAGAAACATTACAAAGCTAGCTATGCAAGCCCTCCCCCCGTCACTGACCTTTGAGTCCTATTTATACTCCCACCAAGCATCACATAGGACACAGTCTTGCCTCACCATATTTCTTCCCTCAGCATGCGAGTCTGTCTTAGTAAAACTCCACATGAGTCTGTATCAGCTGATCTCACTCTGCCAATCAGCCTGAGTCCACAGAATTGGCAAGAAGCTGCCAGAACACCACCAGAAATTTTTTTGTGCATTCCACTCTGTGGAATCATGACAGAGCTCAGCTACTCAATGTAAGGAAAACCAATACATGTACTAGCGAAGAATCATTCATCATGCATCCTTTTATGTGCTTGCTTTAGCAAAATATTCTTTTACTTGTATCTGCTTAAGCAAAACATTCCTTCATGTGTCTGCTTTAGTGAAACATCCTCTTACCTGTGTCTGCTTCCAGAAAAGACTCCTTCACATGTTTTTTCCAGCAAAACACCACTTGGCACAAGTGCCTTTCCAAAAAAAAACATAAGCCACTTCATGTGTCCCAAATTTTTTCCTTATCCTAAGGAATTGGACACTACCAACAGCAGCCGGATTAGAGTCAACAGCTAATTCTCAAGTATACAAGAGCCATCTTCCTCCTCCGTTTTTCTATCATGAGAATTTCTGTCTTCAACTACCTGCTCAGACATAATTTTCTCTGTAGTGTATTTCATGGCTGCCCGAGACACTCTCAATTGTTACCTCATTTGACTGCAGATCTTGTGGATGTCTAATGTGTCATGCCTCTACATCCCTTCATCTATACCGTGAAGTCACTGTTAGAAACAGTTTGCTTAACATTTGCTAACACATAGAAAATTTAAAAAATAACTTTGGGGGAAAAAGAAATAACTTTGGGGTCCAGAGATATAGGCATATGCATCTATAATCAGAGGCTTCTCTGAACAATTCCATGCCTAGAATTTTCTATTTGAAAATATTTAATACTGTCATTAAAATCAGGGAGAAGACAGTGGAAGGAGATAAGATTCAGTCAGGAGTAACATGTTTTGTTTTGTCATTAACTCTATTCAACCGAACACTGAAGAGCACTGAGTGTTCACATTTCAAACTTGGAGAGAGTACATATTAAATATTCTCCTAATAAAACATGTTCATTATTTGAGGTGACAGACAGATATGCTAACTAGCTTGGTTTCATTGTTACACATTGTATTTATAAATCATAACATCACTCTGTGTCTCAATATGCTGAATATATTTAATTACACAGTACATTGAAAACTTGCTAAGACCGTAAATTCTAAATGACCTCATAGCAAAATATATTCAATATTTGAGTGATAGCTATCTTAACTCGCCTGGTTTTATTATTCCATGTTAGATTCATATATCATAACATCATGTTTAGTCCCATATACTTATGTCACTAAAATTGTCAACTTCAGTAAATAAATAAATTGCTATAATCATCAAAATAACAATGGCAAATGAAGAAGACTTAAATGATAATGAGAAAAACATGGAAATGAGAAAATCAATGTAGCAATAACACACAATAGTCTTGTCAGTAAAAAAAGCAGCTAAGTTAGATAAATTTCATTACTTTAACTTAAAAATGCAATGAATAATTGTGAAAATAATTTTGAAGACAATTTCACAGCTTAAATACAACAGGACATCATTCAAATTTGATAATAATAGTTCTCAGAACACAACACAGGGCCCCCAAAGAGCTTGTGCAGAACTCAGTCTATGGCTCTTGGGTGAAAGGTGACTGTGAGGGAATGTGCTCTTCATATGCCTCATGCTCATGCTCTTCTCACTCACCTATCAACAGCGTTGTCCAGTTCAGCATTGCAAATCACTAATGTCTGTGTCTTCGTCAGCTCTGGTCATTGTTAGAGCTGAGAAACTGAATAGGGAATATGTTTCCTCTGAGATTTCCATGATGGAATGATGCTTTACAAGGACACAAATCCCTCCCAGCAGGGCTCCACACTCATAGTTCTTCCTTTCCCAGAGAACCCTCCTCCAAGTACTATCTACCACTCTGGGGTTGTCAACATGTGGATTTGGAGAGGAAATGAAGACCACATAACACAGTGTGAAAAATATTTGTTTCTTAAATTATTTATTAAAATAAATGATCACAAAGGGCAGTCACTATAGGAATGAAATGAAGACACAAGGAAAAGGGCAATGAACATGGGACTTGACAATTCATCCCCCTCCAGCTACACAATGCAGGAAACATGGCTTCTCCTGCCTGTGTCTCAGTTATTCTCCCTCATTAAAATAACACCTCTGGCCGGGCGGTGGTGGTGCACGCCTTTAATCCCAGCACTTGGGAGGCAGAGGCAGGCAGATTTCTGAGTTCG
Organism: Grammomys surdaster; assembly: GCF_004785775.1. NCBI lineage: Eukaryota > Metazoa > Chordata > Mammalia > Rodentia > Muridae > Grammomys > Grammomys surdaster. The sequence goes on from NW_021604669.1 coordinate 9,274,254, forward strand.
AGGCCAGCCTTGTCTACAGAGTGAATTCCAGGACAGCCAGGACTACACAGAGAAACCCTGTCTCAAAAAATAAATAAATAAATAAATAAATAAATAAATAACACCTCTGCTGTGAGATCCAGCATCTACTCCTCTGCCATTTTCATACCAAACACATTAAAAATCAAGTGAAACCAATGACTTGAGAGCTTTACTCCCCTTTCCCTTTTATTCTTCCTGCCTACTGTAATTTCCTAGCTATAGATTGCTCCAAAGTGCTTGCATCAAAGATTATCTGGTAACACAAGAGAAGTAGACAATAGGCATTTATTTTAGGCCAGAGTGGTCCCAATATTAGGATGTACATTCTACACACAGATCTCTACATGCTGTTGTTCAATTAACAAGCACAGAGCCACACTGCAAGGCTTGACCTGTTTGTCTCTATCTTACAATATACACAAGTTCCTCTGCTACAGCCTTCCTCTAAGTTGCCTGCCTCTATTACCTAGTGTCTACTAGCCATAGCTTTATTTCTTAAGGTATATTATTATTTTACAATATTTTTAATCTATTAAATTAAAATACAATCACATAATGTCCCATCTTCAATTTCCAGACAGAAAACACTACAGAAAACCACAGCCAGTCAAAATGCAGAATTGTGGAACCCAGTTCCAATAGATACATCTACAAAACACTTCTGAACATAAGGGTTGGGAAATACTGAAACAGAAAGGGCAAAAAGGTTATAAGAGCCAGAGGATGAAAGAGTTTGCAATGAGATTTCTGTCTTCCAGTAATATCAGAAGCTACATCCACAAAGTCTTTTAATTTTGACTCAAAGGTAGGCTGAACAAGGACAACAACAATAGGCATGGCAAAGTGGACAAAAATAAACAAAAAAGCCCATAAGACTTCAATTTTACACAAAGAACCCCAAACAACTGAGTAAAACTGAGAGTGGAAAACATAGTCTTCCATGGTGTAAATCGTACCAGTTGGTTTTCCAGTGCCAAATGATCAGTCTTGAAAACATACATATAAGTAACACTATATGGACTGAACAGATTATATTTAGGAATATATATGTATATACATATATCTATGCAAAAAGATTTGCTAAGAAAAAGAAACCTTGAATTTGAAGGAGAATAGGGTGGAGCATATGGGAAGATTTGAGGGAGAAAAAGGTCAGAAGAAGTATCGTAATTATACTGTAATCTCAATATATGTTTAATTGCATCATTCCCCCTCTTTTCTTTTTCCAACCCTCTCCATTGCTCCCCTTTTGCTCTTTCTCTTTCAAAACCATTGTCTCTATTTTTAACTATAGTTTCATATATATATATATATATATATATATATATATATATATATATATATATGGACTTTTATACTCTTCAGCTGCTAGTCATGTTTTTTTATCTGATTACAAATGTCATGAGCTTACCTCCAAACCTATTTTTGATGATTTGGATACAGTGTAAGTGTGGCTGAATGCTGTCCGTGTATGTGTGAGCTAACCCCACACATTAGTCACCTTTTTTTCATGCCATTCATACCTTCAAATGCCCCAGCTAGAAGACAGAGTAAACATCCTGTACAACTTCAGGCTGTGTCTGTCAAATGGCTACTTCAGACCCCTTTTGCTAAGATGTCACCATACAAAGGACTCAATACACTGTTGTAAATGACTAATGGATCATTTGGATAAAGTGGGTAATTGGCCATGATCTTAAAGATCCTCTTCCATTTTATATGAATATAAAAAGAATGAATATGATACTCAACTTGGCATCATTCTCTGCCTAATCTTAACAGAAAGATGTCAAATACTAAACGTGTAACCTATGATGTTTACATTGAAATCTCAGCTTCAAAGTTAGGGGATAAAGTAATTTATTACATTTTTTTTTATTTCCTCCAAATAAGTGACCTCCAGAACTCTGAGAAGTTAAGCCAGTGGGGCAAAATTTTAAAAGCAAAACAAGTAGATCTGGGCATAGATAGGTATGGATTATAAAAGATACTGACTTAAACTACCCCTCCTCCTAGGTCTCTTTGAAAACTGATGAATCCCTTTTCTCAGACCTTGGGGATACTTCATAATGAAAGTGGATAGCTCCACTTTGCCTCAGTCTCTATAAATTGCCTTCAGTCAAGCAGATGTACCATGATCAAGACTACTTTTGTTGGCAACCAACATCCCATAACTGGTCTATGCAGAGGTATAAAATTTGGACTTCTTGCTTCAGATCGGGACAACTCTGAAGATCCATCCTATCTCTAGTGCTCCAATATTCTGAGCTGAGTTCCTTGTAGTAACCGGGTGAACTTCCCCATCTGTTGGATCCCGACTTTCCTTACATCCTTACAATGTATCTTTAAACAAGCTCTGGCACACATATCAAATGTGTTTCTAGGAAACCAGGTAAGATTCATCTATCTTTATTACATTTGTTCATTTTTTAAGCAATTCTAGTAATGACTTTGATTAACATCACTGTCTTTATCATTCCACTCTCCCCTTCAATTATATGGACCTTAGATGAATTCACTATGACATGTGGGGTTGTATCTACCTATCTATTCACCACTATGAACATGTTTTCTCTACTTATTAGGTATATGATAGTTTATTTCCTCATAACCCTCCAGCAATTCAAATATCCCCCATAGTGAGAGTAAAATTGGTTTTCTGTTATTATATAGTATAAAATATTCCTGCACTCTCTCTAGGTCAGCCTTTGATGGTCAAAGGACCCTTTCACAGAGGCAGCCTAAGGCTGTTGGAAACACTGATATTTCTATTATGATTTATAACAGTACCAAAGTTACAGTTATGAAGTAGCCATGAAAATAATTTTATGGCTGAAGGTCACCAAACATGAGGAAGTGTATTAAAGGGTCACAGCATTAGGAAGGTTGAGAATTTCTGCCCTAGATGAAGGTTCTGGCTTAGGTGAATTGCCCACAAAGGGTGTCTGCTGTAAACTTTAGTAACTGCTGAGTCAAGATTGTGTCTGAGCAGAATTGTACCACATACTGCTCTCATCATTTTTCTGACTATGTTAAGACCTGAGATTCTGATTCTAACAGCATAAGACTGTAATCAGCCAAAAAAAAAAAAAATCAAGAACCTCACTAGATTTCAATTTCAGACAAACAAACGTGATTTAAAGATAGATATATATCTTGTACTGTGAAGATGTCCATGCAGTCTTTGGAAACATGAAGCAAAAATGACTCTTCATTTATATCAAATTCAAATTTGGATATTCTATATTTTCAATTGAATTCTCTTTTATTTTTAAGAATATAGTATAATTACATAATTTTTCCCTTAACATGAGATATGTATAAAATACTGTAGAACATTCACCATAATGTTCATATTTCTGGATCTGAAGGCAAATCTGTTTTAAATAGACAATATTCCTCTGCTTATTGGTTGTACAGATACAATCTAATTGTTTGAATTTGCTCAGCACTCAGGTCCTTAATCCATAAAATGGGTATTATCTGGATCTACCTTATAACCTTGCTCCTAAGAAAGACCAGATACACTGACAGGGGCTGGAGAAGTGCCACTCACATATTATGCAGGAGATTTTGTTCTTGTGTTTGTCTCCCAGGACCATAGGGAAAGCACTTCACTTCGTGTATTGTAAATACATAAGCACAGATTCTTAGCTGACCTGGAAGAGTCACCCAGAAACTACAGTTTTGGTCCAGTGGCTGCACACATTTTGAAAGATTTTGATTTATATTATTAAAATGCTCTTTAAAAGTCTAGAGCTATTTAACCTCTAGTGAATGTGAACAGCTGCCTTTTCTCCAAAATCAATGCCAGATTATATTAACTCATTTTAGCAATTAGCATGGTTGTGATCTTATCAAGTACGCTTAATAAAAACCAATGTTCATAGTCCAAACTTCCAAGGGAGTGCTATCTCCATGAAAATGACTATTATTAAGAACTGAAAATTCAAACTACTTCACAGAAGAAATCAAATTTGCTACCTCCTCCCTCATACTCCAGCAGAGGTCAAGGTTAAATTACCCTATGCTTTGCCAGCCTTTAAGGTGACCTGACTCCTTGAAGCTTAGCTCATCAGAACTGTGCTGAAATGAAGTTCGAGGCAGTTCACATGCTGTGAAGAAGGCTAGACTGCTAGTTATCTTTGCAATCAACTGTCTCAATGCCTCTAAGAAAGTCAATAAACTTCACCAAGGCTCCACCAAACGTGAAAATCAAACTGGCCATCTCTCAGCCTGTCCGTTCTCTCAGGATCTCTGGATCTACAGTTTGAGGTTTAAATAACCATTATAAGAATATTCAAGTAAGTCGTGTGTCACATCTGCTTGTGTTTTATACAGCCCAGGGTTTTGCCAAAAGTGAATAGCAGGAAATGCCTTTTAGAATGTTTTGTTCTCTCATTCCTTCATATATTATTTATCCTCCTCCAATTTTTAGTAGACCGTAAAAACTAACTGACAGAAGTCATTAGGAAAAAAATAAGTGGGACAATAAGGCAAGTTCCAAAACTAGTAGAGTTACCAACAATGTTGCTGAACAAAATTATTACAATATACTGGATGATGACACAGAAAATACAGTATAAGCTAAGATAGTTGTATATCTTAAAATGTGACCCAAAACTGAAACATATCTATTTTCCAAGGGGAAAATGATATATTTCCATTTTTCCCTCAGCACAAAACTCTAAAGTGTACATTTAAAATACCATTGCTACATCATTGGAATGGCACACACCTATATTAAAGTAAATACCTGAAGGTTCGTGACATCACTCTGACATCCTGGCTGTCACCAGATGTTCACTCAACTGAACATGATAGAAATGCCACAGAGAGCATCACCAAAGATTGTTTATGTTACTTTACATTTTCAGTATGTGCCACCTTTTGGAATAGTGTTCTCTGCATGTATCATCTAAACAGTGACTATTACTTGCCTATGTCTGGTAAGCAATTGTGACATAGTTACTTCAAACTGACCCCAATGTACAGTATACAATAAAGGCTAGAGAAAATCATATCTAATTATGACTCTCTCTCTCTCTCTCTCTCTCTCTCTCTCTCTCTCTGTCTCTCTCTGTCTCTGTCTCTCTCTGTCTCTGTCTCTCTCTCTGTCTCTCTCTCTCTCTCTCTCTCTCTCTCTGTGTGTGTGTGTGTGTGTGTGTGTGTGTGTGTGTGTGTGTGTTTGTGTGTGTGTGTGTGTGTGTGTGTGTGTGTGTGTTACTGAGGAGTAAACCTAGAGTCTTGGGCACAGTAAGCAAGCACTCTACACTGAACTCTATGCCTTGTCTTCTTTTTTCATTTTTTACTTTGAGAAAGGGTCTTACTAAGTTTCCCAAAACAGTTTTAAATCTGTGAGTCCCCAGTTTCACCCTCCAAAGTAGCTGGTACTTCAGACCTGCCCAACTCAGCATGGCTTAAATTACTAATTTATATCAATCATAGCATTAGTACTTCTTGACTGGTCTGAGTGAATATAAGTATTATTAAAACTTATTTCACATAAATCACTTTACCATTTGAAATGTGGCTACTACAAATTAGAATTACCTAGATGACTTCCATTTATAGGTCATAATCAGTATTAAGGAGAATAGGAATGCTATGGGCCATACATATCTTAATAATATGAACATTGCATGATACAATTCCATTAAAATATTGTCTTCAGACCTCAAAGTTTCAACTCATCTATATAATGATAATAGTCAGTAATATGGAGACCAGAGAAAGACTAATATTAGATAAGCTTGGGCTCAAGCTCTCTTCTCTGTTACACTTCATTCTATAGTTGTATCTCATTTTACCCTCTTTGACCTGATTATTGTTATTCTGCAAGTGTTCACTCACTTGACACCCTTTATATCAATTTACCCAGCCTTCATCCACTACAATCTTAGAACAAAGTTACTACTGCAACTATATTTATTGAGTATAACTTGTAGAAGTAAAGAACTTCCCAAAGCTTGTATAGCTATGAAATTGAAAAAAGTGTGATTTGAACACATTTGTTTGGTTCTTGAATCTGTGCACAAAACATTCTGTGGCCAATTGCCTTCTAAATATTTATGTTTCTGCTTATAGATCTGGCTGCTTTCAACCTTGATGAGAGAGGTATCTTTTTTTTTGCAGTGAGCAGCTGTCATTGCAGAAATTCATAACTGATCAGAGAGCTGAAAATAATAGAGAGAGCTGGGTGCTCAGGCCTACACGAGACAGCTATATAAAGTTCTCCACAACCAAGGCTCAAGGAAAATCCTTAAAGATGAGGCAGAATCTGACAGAGCTGATAGATGTGGCAGAGTGTTATAATATGCTGTCTTCTGGACATGACCGTCTATCACACTCAGAAATTCTCAGTCATGGTTTCAAGCACAAAATCAAGCCAGCTAAAACCCTGGTGTAGATGAGGCAAATGATCTGCAGGCCTTACCCCTTGATGATGAGCCATTGGCAGTCTATAGTTTCTGAAGGAGGGAGAATTATTCTGTGTTTAACATATGGTCACTGGTAGGTTTCTTATGCTTTAGTGGAGAGCCACATATCCATGCCCTAGGCAGCACTAACTGAACTTAGTGAATTATAGTTTTCAAATATATAGACTTGTGAGGGACAGTGTTGGAGAGCATAAAGAGGGAGTTAGAAAGAAAATGATGGTTATATATAATCATATTCCATTGCCTGTGTGGAATTCTCAAGGAAGAAATGTTACAGCACCCACATCTTATGTCACCTGAGTCAGTACTGATGAGCAGTGCTTGAGCAGTATTGGTGACACTGGTGAGAATTTCAACACAACAGAACACCTGGCCAAAAGTCAGCCTGTGTTTATTGTCAACATACTGACAATTGTAAATTATGTCAGAAGCTAATACATTGTTCCCTAAATTTATTTCTTCGAGTTCTCAACAATTGATGTGACTACCATTGGATTTTATGAATGTTCACATGCATACTTTTTGTCTGTTAATAAAGCCAATTAATTCTGAGAACTCCCAGATCTAAAAGAGGTCCCTGACATAGAGAGATCCAGCTGCACACAGTGATTCTGACAATAAGTTTATAATCACTAGGAATCATACAAACTCACCTTGGGTACAGGTGCAGCTTGTTTTTCCACCCTCTGTGATAATGTGTAGTCTCACCTTCAACCAATGGATTAAAAAAATCAAAAAACAACGATAGCACACTGATGGCGAAGGTAACATTGGAGTTGCTTCAACACATCATCCTAGCTTATCAGAAAGTATGACTATTAACTTCTGTATAATTGAGTTATTTTCATTATAATTTCACTCTACTCTTGAGAACTTCATGCACACACTTAGTGAAATATGATCATACCCACCCTCCATTTCTCCTTTGACTCCTCCAGAGGTAGCTTCTCTCAACATGGTTCCCTCCCAACTGCATGTCTTCCTTTTTATAACTCAATAAGTCCAATGTGCATAGATGTCCTAAATCAATATTAGCCCTCTACCAAAGCTCAAGGAACATCAAGAAAAAGAATGCAAAAAGAATATGAGAGCCAGAGGATGGGGCGGAGGGTTGTGAAATGCTGTCTTTGATACATGGCATAGCTTTACAGTCATGAATTCACAGAGGCTGTGGTTAACTGTACAAGATCTGCACAAGAGCAAGCCAGGCAACATCAGCATTAATTGCAGAGGTGCTCTCCAGTTCTCAGCCCTTACTGAGGAGCTATTGGCAGCTGATAGCTCTGGCGGGGAGAGAGAATCATTGGTCTTGAGGGTGTTCTCTCTGGTAGGCCTCAATGCTGCCATGGATATGACTATTTCTGTTTAGAATTTCAAACAATAAAACAATATGAACTAAAAGGTGGAATATTTTTATTTGGCAAGTTCACATTTCAGTCCACCAGTGGAACACACTATTCTGTTTCATGATTATTGCTCAAGATACTTCTCTACATTGCAGAGAGATACCGAAACCAGATCTGCTTCAGCTAATTCAAGTACCAACTGTGATAGATTTGCCACTTGACTGGGTTTCTAGGGGCAAGAAGTCTCTTTCTTTGATCTAAATTCACTGCATTTTATGACCAGGATCAATTCTCGCTCTCTGTATTTATGAATCAGCTCAAAGAACCTGTAATCCTTCTAGAAAATGAAGCAGAGAGAAGGTAAACAAAATCCATCTCTATTAGGTCTCACAGCTATGGTCTTCATTTTATTCTGATGCTTTCCAGGGCCTTCTTGACCATATTTCTCAGAATTAAGGTCAGCAGGCCACTGAGACAGGTAAACACTTCTTTCTTCCATCAAGCACTGTACCATCTCAGTTTCATTTCATCTTTAAAAATTTTCATAGTTTTTTTTCCCAAATGTACCATGTTCTTCAGTCCTGTGGTGTGTGTCCATTTTTCTTCCTGACAAAAGAAATCTCTCACTTTCTCAGTCTCTAACATACTTCTTCTTCTAGAAAAAGCCCTCCTTATTTCTTAGGACTACCTCATGTGTGAATGACAACTCTCTTAACTGAACTCTTATTGCATGTCCTGTCTGAATGTCTGCTTCCCTTTCTCTTGCTTTAAAGATGTCTTAGAAAAGTTCAAGAGTCACTTTCTCTGCATAGTTTACCTAAGAATGCTGGAATAATATCTATATTTTTCTATAACCTCAATAAACATTTAACTAACAAATATATTAATGAGACCTACTATTTTCTGGTGGTATAAAATGGAGCTTCCAAGAAAATTATCTTGCACTAATAAAGATGGAACAGGACTGTAGTTGGCTATTACAGTATCTCTTCTATCTTGAAGCTTCATGTAACCTGAAAATTGTGGATGATGCATATGCTTCCTTTATTCTTCTCAATAGTATATCAGTTGATACCTTCTGATGCTTTTTGTTCCCTTTCTTGAGTCTTAGTAAAGAGTTATTTCTGTCACTCAAATGTCTCCATCTTCTACTCATGTAAGAATAACTCTCCCATTCACTCTCCTACAATACTTACTAATAGTTCACTTACTTACTTGTGTTTCTAGAATTATATAATTCATCCAATAATAAGTGTGGTACTAATAAGTTAATCATCATTGTCAACTTGACTGAGGTTGGAAGGAACTAAAAGACATATCTTTGGGCATATCTGTGAAGATATTGACAAAGTTGTTTTAATTAAGGAAGAAAAATTCACTTTAGGTACAAGTGAATTATGATCTTAGACTGAGTAAAACAAAGAGTAGGAGAAAGAACTGGTTACCAACTTTTATCTTTCTCTGCTTCCTGACTGTGGACACAGTGTGATCAGCTGCTTCACACTCTCTATGCCATACCTTGTGGACTCTTAAGGTGTGATTCAAAATAAACTCTTCCGTTCTTAAATTATCTTTTAAAGAAGAATTTTGCTTCAGCAATGAGATAACTAATTCAAGTAACAAATATATGTCTAGTGGTCAGTATCATCTGAGTTTTCTTATTTGGCTACAAGCGGTATTATTGCTCTGCCTGAAGAACTGTGGGCATTGTATAAAGTAAAAGTAAGGAAACAAAAGAGATGGACCATTTATATTTTTCATGAAGGCTGGAAAAACTCCACCTGGGGCTCTCTGCATCCTGCTTTACAGAGACAAAAACCAACCCTCTTTACTAGTCAAATTGTTATATAAGCTGGTAAGACTTTTCTGCTCAAATAACCTGTAAGTCACTTATTACAAGGGTCCTTATTATTACTATAATAGGGAGTGATAAAGAAATTATTTGGCATTGTACAGTATTGTGTAGAAATCTTTTGTAGTAGGAAATAAGATACATTATTTGCTTTAGAACACTATTAGTAGAGAAGAGCTCGTTAACTTTTCTTTGTAAAACATAATTATAAGAAAAGATGAATTTTAAAATAGTGTGGAAGACATTAAATGATATGCCTTTGGGAAATGTCCAAATATTATCCCATCAAAGTTCTAATAGGCAACTTGAACTTGCTTCTGATAAAAAACTTTTCCTTGCTGCTAAATTTTATGCTTGAATTGGCCTCATGCAATTACCAAGTAATATTTTTTAATGAACTTATTTTAAGTTCTTAGGGAAATCACAACTTTAAAAAATGTATTTCTATGAGTAGGTGATCATAAAAAGTAAAAATAAAATAATAAAATAAAATAAAGCTTACAGAAGATCCAGCCCTCCCTTCACTGGAGAAAATAATTAAATAATGAACATATTTCCTTGTGATGATGTAAATGGGTTTCAAATGCCACTTCTGATTTCATACAGAGTATTTCAAAACCAAGAGGAAGCTCTCCTCTGGAAACACAGAAGGACTGTTAGAGTGATTAACCTCTGCATTTAGTTCAGAACTGATTGCCTTCAAATAAATAGAAATAGCAAATATTTCCGATCACAGAACTCTAATGTGCCCTGGAGTATGCTTTCCAGATCATGCAGGAGCAACCACCCTGTACTCGATCTCTTCGAGGTTGCATGGAACTATAATTTATACTTTGCATCTACTTGAGTCTGGTTCACAAAAGTAAGAACAGGGCTTCATGGTAGCTCTGAGTTTACATTTCACTGTAGAACACGAAGAGTCAGATGTGTCTGAATCTGATCACAGCCTGAATTGCCTCATTTGACCTCAACTACCAGATTCTATCCTTTGCCAAGACACCTAGGAGACATAAAGCCAATGGGCTATGGCTCCTGCTGCATAAAGCCCTGACAGATGTCTCAGTAATCCCCTCTCCCATTCAAAGTGTGGACTGGAAGATTTAAGGTCTATTCCACATATGGGAATTCATGTCTCATTCTATAAATTCATCCCTCTACTGGCCCAAAGCTTTTGTCTGTGGGGGTCACAGGCCCTAGTGTGAAATATATTGTGTCATTTTACTAAATGGGCATGTTGTCAAACTGCTTTCTAAATATGTATGCTCATTTCCATGGACCTAGACTGCTCTCAAGCTTGGTCTGAGAAGCTTCTTTATACAGCAGGCAGCAGTCAACGGAGAAGCTCACAACTTATTGATGTGCTGAGAATAAAAGACTATGGTTGCTCAACCCTAGGAGAGACAACTTTGTCAACCCTTCACTAAGGTTCAAGGAGTGACAAAGAAGAGGATATAGAAAGACAATAAAAGCTAGGATAAGTAGGAGTGTTCTGTGTTCCCATGGGTCACATTCATGCACCTGTCCAAGAGTGCACTACCAGGATTTGTGAATGAAACACACCACACACACACACACACACACACACACACACACACACCAGTTAATTTTAATATGCCTTAAATTGCTTAATGACTGGGCATTTCTAATCCTTCCCGCTGCTAGCAAATACTCCCTTCTGGTACTCCTGAGGTAACATCTTTTAGAGTCTATATTTCATCTCTGCTACCCCAAACACAATTGGACAAGTGGCCCATGTGGCCACTTTCTCTGATTCTCACATATCTGCAGCCCCTTAAGTCTGGTCCTTCTTCTTTCCTGTCATGGCCATCTCTGCCTCCTTCTTCTCTTCCACACAATTTTAAATGCCCACGCAAATTTAAATGCCCCACCTCAGTCTATCTGCCCAGCCATTGGTCATTGGCTCCTTGCTGATTGATTAAAAAACAATTGGGGATGAGGACCTACAGCATTTGGACATGCAGATTCCTGATTTGGGGGCCTGGATTAATTCAAAGCATTAGAACGAATCAATTCCCAACAAGTGTTATGAAATTCTGTCTTCAGATATTGCACTCATTAATTCACTGCAGCTGTCATTACCTGCAAATCAGTCAAGATAACCGAAATTCTAAAGTGGATGGGGAGGATCCCAAAGCCTCATCACAGACTAAAGAGCCACTGGCAGCTGATAGCAGCTGGAAGGAAGCTCATTCTTTTGGGGGAGTGTGGCCTCAGGTCCAGTTTGTGTGGATAGCCCTGCAACCATGCCCATATGGGTAATCACTAGTTGGACTGAGTGGGTTCTTCAGTTTAAAAATGAAAAGGGTATGAACTTGTGAGTAAAGTTATAGGAAGAATATTCTTTTTAAGTTTGGACTATAACCCTCCAGCTTGGAAGAATGACTTAGAAGAACTCTGTACAATACAGAGAAAAGCAACCAGCCTGTCTACGTAAGAGATATATAACTCAGGATAAGCACATGGAGAAGTGAGTGGCAGAATTACACTGCCCTTGAAACTGAGATCATCCTGCCTCAGGTCCTTTAGTGACACCCCTCTCCCTGTCTGGTAATGAGGTCTATCCACAGTGGCCTTGTGTACTATACAATAAAATAAACCTCTATTTTCTGAAAAACTTATCTAAACAGGATGAGAATTTTAATTAATAAAGACAAATCTGAGCTTTAAGTTTAAATGCAAACATGAGTTAATAGAACATTCTATATATAGGCTGAAAATAACAATTTAAAGTGTAATTTTATCCAAGTAACAGCTCTGAGGCAGATTAATAGGAATAAAGCTGATTGTCATTCCAGAGGCTCTCACCAGGTAATACAGAATTATGCATAATGCAGTTGCTGGCTTTTGTTTGGTTGCATAATTATCAAGTAAAATTCATGATTCCTTATGAATCCCATCAATATATGGTTAAATATTTATTTGAATGTAAGAAACTCTCTTTCTCCTATTTCCAGAAAATAAAAGTCTGTGGACATATACAATAAATACAACACCTTCCCTAACCCTCTAATAATTCCCAGTGTCCCTCAAGCTCAATTAAGGGTCATTTGTATTACCTCTAATGTGAAAATAAAGTCCAATCACAGAATTTCAAGACATCTAAACATTTTTAAAAATTTGTGAGTTTAGGGCATTCCAAAGAAGACCCTGGGTCTACCTAAGCTGTTTCATGAACCTCCAAATGCATCTGAGCTGTAATGCATTGTTCTATTAAAATCGTTTTTAAATTTACATCCAAATGTTGCTTCCCTTCTTCTTCCCTCCCATCACAAAGTCCTTCCCCTATCTCCCCTACCCTCTCCTCTGAGAGAGTGGGCTTCTCCTGGGTATACCTACACCATGGTGTATCAAGTCTCTGCCAGATTAGGCACATCCTCTCCCACTGAGGCCATACAAAGCAGCCATGAAGACTGAGATGCACATCTGCTACATATATGAGTCCAGGTTAGTTGACTCTGTTGGTCTTTCTGTAGGGTTCTGATCCATTTCTGAGCCTTTAATCCTTCCCCCAATTCTTTACTAAGAGTCTCAGACCTTCATGTTTGGCTGTGGGTCTCTGCATCTGTTTCAGTCAGATGCTGGATGAAGCCTCTCAGAGAACAGCTAGGCTAGTCTACTGTCTACAAGCATAACAGAGCATCATTAATAATGTCAGAGATTGGTGTTTGCCCATGGGATGTGTTTCAAGTGAGTTGGTTATTGGTTGACCATTCCTTCAGTCCCTGCTCCATCTTTATCCTTGCAGTTCTTTTAGACAGAAAAAAATTGGGGCTGAAAGGTTTTTAGGTGGGTTGGAGTCCTTATCTCTACACTGGGGGTTCTGCCTGGCTATAGGAAGTGACCTCTTCAGGTTACATGTCTCCACTGTAAATCATCTCTGCTAAGGTCACCTCTCCCCTTGACTTTTGGGAGCCCCTCCCCCACATTAGGTCTCTGGGACTTCCTAGAGATTACACACACACACATTCACACACACACACACACACATTCACACACACACACACACACACACACACACACACACACACACACACACATACAGCAGCTACAGATTTCCATTCATTCTCCTGGCTCTCTTGGCCTCTCTCCTGCCTCTCCCCACACCTGACCATGCCTCCCCATTAAACTCCCTATTGGTCATCACATACTGTAAGCTAAGAATCCTCAACATTGTTCAAGACACTCCTTTATCAGAAAGTGCACTTAGGCATGCAACAATTCCAGTTGGCTTGTTGTTTCATTTGAACAATGGGATGAGTAAGTAAATGAACAATTGAATAATTCAGAACCTTTACTTTTCCCACTATGTTTCTATCCATCTTCCAGTCAAGAACTTTGTTTCTACCACATATGGCTATCAGACAAATGATCCAACAGACACACTTCAAGGGATCTTTAGATAGTCCCGCAGCTGCCACACCTGATGACCCTACTCAGCTGTAAGAAGCTAGATAGATCGATGGCCAAATTCCATAAATGACAGCTAGGATTACCTCTTCAGAAGAAAGAATGATAAAATCAGGAGGTAGGCAGACTTAGGGAAGGAACTCATAAGACAACCATTGCAATAATATTCTTAGCTCTGTAGCCAGAAGGAAAACCCAGTTTCTTATCTCCTCTTCAAAGAGCACCCTGTCTGAGGGCTACCCATGAGAGCAAGAATTAAACTCCAGAAATATTGGAGTCCCCTCTAGTGAGTAGCTTTGAAACTGGATCTCTAGATTTTCATGGTAAAAATATGTTTAAAAGTATGTTTCCCAATTTCATCCTAACACCTAAATGATCTAAATCATTGAAGACCTAAAAGGAAAAGCCATTTCCCGATAATGACATTTCCTTCTGGTAAAAGAGTGAAAGTTCTTGTCTGGGTGGAAAGAGACCTAACATTCTATTGAGTTCCTCTGTCACTTAGCTAATGGACTACTACCCCTCTAGAAGGAAAAAAAAAAACACTTTAAGACATGCTAAATAAATAGTAATAATAATTATCCCTTTGATAAAATAATGTGCTTTTCCTTTCTAAAATTCCTTCCCTCTGGCTCAGAAGCTTACAGCTGCTAGATCTGTCTGCCTTTCTCCATTGCTCAAAAAAGTATAACTTTTTTCTTCTCTCAATCTTTTTTCTTTTCTTTTTTTTTTTAGTTAGTTAATTACATCCCAAATGTTGTCCTCCCTCACAGTGCCCCTTGCAGAGTTCCTACCCCATTCCCCATCCCTTTCACCTCTGAGAGGGCAGTCCTCCATATCCCCCCAACCTGGTGCATCATGTCTCTGAAGAATTACACACATCATCTCCCACCGAGACCAAACATGGTAGCCCTCAAATACACATGTTCCATGGGGCCTCAGACAAGCCTGTGTATCATCTTTGGTTTGTGGCTCAGACGCTGGAGCTCCCAGGGGTCCAAGTCAGTTGATATTGTTGGTTTTCCTGTGGAGTCACCATCTTATTGAAGGCCTTCAATCCTTCTCCTAACTCTCCCATGGGGGTCCCTAATATCTGTCCAGTGTTTGTGAGAATCTATATCTGTCTCAGTCAGCTGTTGAGTAGAGCCTTTCAGAGGACAGCCACACTAGGCTTTTTTCTGCAAGTACATCATAGCATCATTAATAGTGTGAGGGACTGGTGCCTACCCATGGGATGGGGCTTCTTTTCTTAACACTGTGGGCTTCACTTTTCTCTAAAGTTCTGCTTCCCTCCATGTGGTTGCTTATCTATCATGTGGCTGACCTCAATGCTAGGGTTTTTTCTTCTTTGTTCTATTCTTGTTGCTCTATTCTCCTTGTTTGGGCAACTATCGTGATTTGCTCCTTGCCTACCCTGTGATTTTTTTTCAGCTTTAATAAAATTGTCCTGGAGCTGAGAGAGAAGGAGAGAAAGAGGGAGGGATAGAGGGGAAGAGAGAGAGCAAGAGAAGGAGGAAGAGGTGGAGGGGGGAAGGAAGGAAGGAAGGAAAGAAGGAATGGAGGGAGAGAGAGAGAGAGAGAGAGAGAGAGAGAGAGAGAGAGAGAGAGAGAGAGAGTAGAGAACTCCTATAATCCCAGTACTTTGAAAGTAGGTTTTGAGTCTGAGGCCATCTTGGGCAACATTATAAGACTCTGTCTCAAAAATCATAAAATACACGTACTGTGGGTTGCCCTGATGCTGTTTGTATTCTGTTGTTAATTCTGCTTCTTCTGGAGGGGCTGCCCTGCCACAAGCCATCAATCTTGTACTCAGGTGATCTCATGTGAACCTTTTCACCATTTTAACTGGTCAAATAAAGACTAGAGCTTATGATTAGACAGTGGAAGGAGAAGGAAGGAGAGAGGACAGAAGGAGAAGAGGAAGTGAAAATGGAGCAGAACCACATGGCCAGGAGAAACTACAAGTAGTAAGGGGTCTTATAGCTGGGGAGTAAGTTAATATAGTGTTAGATCTGCCCAATCTAGTCATATAGCTTATAAGTATAGTAACTGGATTGTGTGGGTGTTTTTTTAATATGGGATTATGGAGGTTGGAAATTACTGCAACATACATAAATACTATTAAAGAATGTGCTTTACCACACTCAGCAAGCTCATTATCATGTATACACTGGGCTCACCTGCTTTCTCAAGAGGTGCTATCTGCACTGTGGAGAGACTTGTCCACTCTTCTGGTGACTAAGTAAACTTGCAGCCCTGAGAACTACCTTGGAAAGTGATGAGTAATGTGCCAGGGGTTTTAGGGAGGTGATCCAGTTTTAATTTGCAGCTTGCCCAAAATCTGTCAGTATTTTTCTCTCTTGTGCCTGAGAGGATTTGGTTAAATGATTCTCAGAGAACCATTTTCTGACTCCCCATAAAATGTTCAGCTTCCAATTTGACAACAATTTCCATGAGAAGAGCCCCTCCAGATTTATCTCAAGAGTAACCTCACTGGGGTTAAAAACACAAAAGCTTGCACATGAAAATTCTTTCTCTTTCTCTTTCTCTCTCTCTCTCTCTCTCTCTCTCTCTCTCTCTCTCTCTCTCTCT